>NC_041388.1:556147621-556254412 GCF_002162155.2 Triticum dicoccoides | reverse complement strand
GGGGGGGGGGGTCGATTGCGCCGCCTGTTCTCCCAGCTGGGCAACGGTTTTCCTGCATTTTTTGCCAGCTGCTTGTTGTCTCGAGCTCGAGCTCGCTTCCTTCTGTAGTCGTGCTCGATGTGCCTTCCTGATTTGGCTCTCATAGTCTGAGTCAACAGGCTTGGGAGCTGGTGGTCTAGCCATACGAATGAAGTGGTCAATCTTTTCCTCAGGCACTTTCTCCCTTGGCGGCAGTGCCAGTTTCGGTCCAAAATGGGCGTCCACTTGGGCCTTAACTATGGCTTTGTTTTGCTCCTCGGTCATGTCGTAAGGCCTCTGAGGAAGAGGAGCGAGGCTTGGACTATATTTATATCGCTTGCCTTCGCCTGTACCTCCTGTACTACCTCGACTCGTACCGCTATGTACCATAGTTGCAGCGTGTCTCTTCTGCGATTGCTGAGGCGGCGGAGACAGCTGACGTGGCTGGGTTGGAGCAGGAGTCTGCTCACGCATTGGTGGACTTGGAGGAGCGACAGTCTGCTGACACAGTGGCGGACTTCGAGGAGGAGTCAGCTCACGCGTTCGTGGACTTGAAGGAGCGGGAGTCTGCTGACACGGTGGCGGACTTCAAGGAGGAGTCGGCTCACGCGTTCGTGGACTTGGAGGAGCGGGAGTCTACTGACTCAGTGGTGGACTTGGAGGAGGAGTCTGCTGACTCGGTGGCGCACTTCGAGGAGGAGTCGGCTGACGCGGTGTCGGTGGCCTTCGAAAGATGATGCAATCCTTTCTCCATAGGATGATACGATGTATGGCCTCTCCCAGTGTGTGCTCATCGTCACCTCCAGGAATGTCAAGCTCTAGCCCCGAATATTGGTCCACCACCTCATCAACCAAGACACGAGCATAGCCCGCTGGAATCGGGGTGCAATGGAAGGTTGCTTCGGGGGTATTTGTAAAAGCAACGACGTCCGCCACCTTCATGGATATGTTCTTCATTTTGAAGTGTAGCTCACAGTTAGTGTTCTCTATGATGTCATCCACAGGGTATGTATCCAGCAGTGCGTCGCCCGGGATGGTGCTATCCAATGCTGGATCATCCGCTTGCTGCTGCCGCTGCTGAGACCCCCTTTCCTGGCTAAGTGAGTCGATCTGCTGCTGCTGCCGTTGGAATTTGAGTGCCAAGTCCGCGTGCCTTTCTTCTAGGCCTTGAAGGCGTTCTGCTTCCTGCTTCCTTTGCTCCTTCTCCAGCTTCCTCTTCTTCTCCTCGTCCATCTTCTTTCTTGCACGACACCTGTAGTTGTCGTTCCATTCTGAAAAGCCCTCATACCAGGGAATAACAACCTTGCCTCGTGTTCTTCCCGGGTGTTCAGGATTTTCCAGGGCGCACGTAAGCTCGTCGTTCTCTCTGTTGGGCGTGAACACCCCCTTTCGAGCATCTTCTATTGCATCAAGTAACTTTTGTTCGGCTCCTTTTAGACTTGCCTTCTTCGAAACCATGCATGTCTCCGGGTCCAACGCCCCCATGCGCATAGAACCAAGTTCTGCACCTGGGGGGCAGCTCCTAGTAACCGGAGTGACCTCTACATCCTCCATCTCTTGCTCAGACTTATCCCACTTAGGCATTGCCACCGCATAGCCACCTGGCCCCAGCCTATGGAACTGCGTCTTTTTTGCGGCATTGGCCTTGTTTTTTCTCGACCGTTCCTTAGATAATTCTGATTGCTTAAATTTCACGAAAGTGGGCCAGTGTTCTCTTTGCTTCTCCAGTGTTCCCGTGAATTCAAGAGTCTTCCTTTCTGCAACAAAGTAGTTGGCCCATACAGTTTTCTTGTGGGTGTTAAATGCAATTGCCATCTTCTTAAGAGCAGCGTCCTTGACTTTCTGCACATCTGCATTAGTGAAATAATCTGGTAGGGTGAAATGTTCCATCAGAGATTCCCAAAGCTTTTCTTTTGCTCTGTCGTCGACCCAAGTAACATCTGGATGTTTAGTTTTTGGCTCTTTCCATTCTTGAATGGAGATCGGGAGTTGGTCCTTCACAAGGACTCCGCACTGACGAACGAACTTGTTCGCAATGTTCTTAGGTGTGAGGGGTTCGCCACTAGCTTTGATGGAATCGATGTTGTACTTTACACCCTCCTTCAACTTTTTGCTTGGGCCTCGCTTTGTCCTGCTGTCTGTAGAAGAAGATTTGCTCGATATGGAGGGCTGAAAGAAGGAAGATCGATTCGTTAATATATCTTCAAATAAAAAAACATGTGATGATCACCAAATGCCTGCTTATATAAATATACCTCGCCGGTAGTCTTTGTTATTTGAAGATCAACATTGTCTGCATCATCATAATCCTAATCATAGTTCATGACTTCATCAGCTCGGTCATCCTGATCGAATATCTTATCATCACCCTCCCCAGTATTGTTCAGATATTGGGAGCCGTCATCTGCTTCATTCAGATCATCTGGCTGCGTATGATCTCGAACAAGGCCTCTTCTCCCTCTCTGCCGGTATTGTCTGCCATAGCTTTTATTTAACTCATCCAGAAGAAATAAAAAACAATTTAGTATTCAAATTACAATGCATGGATGCAATCAATAAGGAAAAAGTGAATCATATAGTACATAATATGCATCGTCTCGAATAATATATAATCTCGAATACATCGTCTCAAATAATATATAATCTCAAATACATCATCTCGAATAATATATAATCTTGAATACATCGTCTCGAATAATCACTTGCTAGGTAGCTAATAAAGATCAAATACTATAGAAGAATCTAGGCCACTCGCGGTTCCTGGTGCGCGGGCGGTGGACACCCAAAGAGAAGGAACCATCACAGGATCATATCTTCGGTCATCTGCCCAAAGAACCTGCCAGGTGTTGGAGAACCTGACGTCCATAGTAGCCATGTAGCGACGGACGTGCTCGTCCTCCTCCCTGACACGGCGACGCACCACCTCCGGCGGGGCCGGCTCCCTCTGCACCGAATGTGGCCCACGCGAACGCCACCAAAGAAGAACAGGGTCGATGACGGGACCCGAGGCCGGGGTCCTCACCAAGCGACATGCCCCTGCAGGTAGCACCTCCCAGTGCCAGCTCGACGGAGCCTAGTCCCGGACATGGGTCAGCCGAACGTCGTCGCGAACGGGTCGACGGCGAGGATGCGGGCCGGGCATCGTCGAGAACAAATACTATATGCCCGCAAAAAGTAACATTTTTAAATGATTGAATTGTGATAACTAAAATTCTATATGCAAATTCTAAATTTTTCTATAACTAAAATTATAAGAAACTAAAAAAAATCGATCATCGTCTAACAATTTGACATTAATCTAATTCATCTAGCTAAAACTAATTCTAAAATTTCTATATAACTAACATTATATAACATTTCTATATAACTAACATTTCTAATATTTCTATAACCAAAAACCAGAAAAATTTCTTACATTTCTATAACTAAAAAACAGAAAATTTCTATAACTAAAAACCAATGTGTGTGTGTGGACATGTATGGCGGCTGGGGCAGGAGCTCACTGGCGAGGCGAGGCGATGGGGGGCGGCGGGGCAGGGTGCGGCGACGGGGACGGGCAGGGACGGGGACGGGGACGGGCGGGGACGACGGGGACGGGGACGGCCGGGGCAGCGACGGCGACGGGGACGGCGACGGACAGTGACGGGGGCGGCGACGGGGCAGAGGAGAAGAAATAGAGAGAGAGATGAGAAACTGATTTTTTGAAGTGTTTTCTTATAAAGAACCCACCTTTAGTACCGGTTGGAGCCACCAACCGGTACTAAAGTTCTCTTTTGGCCAGGCGAAGCGGCGGGAAGTGCACCCCCTTTAGTACCGGGTGGTAGCTACAACCGGTACTAAAGACCCCGCCTTTAGTACCGGTTGGTGCCACGACTCGGTACTAAAGGGGGTGCGCTGGTGCAGGTGTGGTGCGGCAAGTTTAGTCCCACCTCGCTAGCCGAGGGGCGTCCGCACTGGTTTATAAGCCCCAGTGCGGCAGTTCCCTCGAGCTCCTCTCCAAAGCAGGCCTACTGGGCCTATCTGTTCTATGCTGCCTGATGACCCACAAGTATAGGGGATCTATCGTAGTCCTTTTGATAAGTAAGAGTGTCGAACCCAACGAGGAGCAGAAGGAAATGATAAGCGGTTTCCAGCAAGGTATTCTCTGCAAGTACTGAAATAAGTGGTAACAGATAGTTTTATGATAGGATAATTTGTAACAAGCAACAAGTAACAAAAGTAAATAAAGTGCGGCAAGGTGGCCCAATCCTTTTTGTAGCAAAGGACAAGCCTGGACAAACTCTTATATAGAGAAAAGCGCTCCCGAGGACACATGGGAATATCGTCAAGCTAGGTTTCATCACGTTCATATGATTCGCGTTCGGTACTTTGATAATCTGGTATGTGCAGTACAAAAAAATACACTTCCCTGATGATACATGTTTGTCATAGTAGGTCGCATTTTCTGTCATGCATGTACATCCATGACGATTTTATGACAGAATCAAGATAGTCATACCTGTGCTGTCGTAGAAGTGTTCCATGACATTACCAAAATTATCATCACGGAAGTGTCCACTTCCATGACGATAAATCGCGCGTCACAGAAGTGCTTTCGTCAAGGGTGACCGACACGTGGCATCCACCGTAACAGAACGTTGTTAAGCTATTGGGTCGTGTTTTGGATCCGATAACCCGTTAACAGCCCCGACCAGTGGGGATTTTCCACGTGTAAATTCATCATTGGCTGGAGGAAACACGTGTTGGCTCATCGTTGGGACAGATGTCATCCAGTCATTGGACAGAAGGCGCCTATGATACGTCGATACGTGGCACGACCCAACAGAGGCCCATTCCTATGAAAAGGCCGGCCAGTTTGACTTGGTCCAAAGGTGGCAGGCCGGCCCATGTAAAGCCTGTTAACGGCCTGTTTGCATATAGCACATTTACATCTCGCTAACCCAAGGCCCGTTACGCCCTATCCGAATTAGGCCCAGTAGCATCATCTGGGCCACCCAATATGATTCCAGCCCATTTTCACTTCTGGCCCATGTATGGGCCATGACGTCTTTCGGCCCATATGAGGCCCTGTGTAAGTCTTGGCCTATTAACGGTCTGTGGTGAAACTGGCCTGTAATGAACAGTGTATCACTTTACACCCATTAATGGCCTGTGGTGAAACTGGCCCGTAATGAATAGTGTATCACTTTATACCCATTAACGGCCCGTTATTCCGTTGGGCCGTTTCCAGCCCATGTTATCTTCCGGCCTTCTCAGAGCCCATTTATTCTTGGGCTCATTTCCAGCATTCGTTTATTTACGGCCCGTTACTGTCATTTTCTGCTTGTGGGCCAAATTCAGCCCGTGGTTACAGTCGGCCCGTTTGTGGTCCGTTAATACGTTGGCCGTTTTCATAGCGTCATCAAATACGGCCTATTAACGATGGCCCGTTATGGTCGGCCCATGAACGGATGATTCCAACTCTAGCCCGTTTACGGCCATAATGTGGCCTGTTATTGGCCCATGTTTGGCCAATCGATCATACTACCCGTATAAGGCCCATTGATGATATGGCCCGTAGAAGGCCCATTGTTTCTACGGCCCGTAAAAGGCCCACTGTTTTTATGGCCCGTAGAAGGCCCACTGTTTCTACGGTCCATAGGAGGCCCAGTGTCACTACAGTAAATATTAGCCCATGGTTATTGTGGCCTAGTTTTAAAAAATAGGTTATTGCAGCCACTAGCAAACCACAGAAAAAGAACTGCAATGACTACAAGCAAACAAATAAACAAGACAACAAGGAAATAAATAAGCAAGCAACTTACGCTAGGCTATCACAGCTATCACACATATTACACCCACTGGGCATCAAAGTTCGCCACCAGTGCAAATAAATGCGCCGACAAAAGAATATACAAAACTGAGAGCACTTCAGAAGGCACTAGGCCTAGCCAGGTCGGGCCCCCCAAACAGCTGAAGAAGCTGAGTAGACCTCAGCTGTGTCAATGATAGATGCATCAACACTAGATTTAAGGCATGATGATTTGAAATTGGTAGTTGTTGCAAACAGCATTGGAGGAAATGATGCCTATCCAAATCTATACTAGAACAAAGTTTGAAGGCTTGAGAAGTATGAACTTACATTACATGTTAACACGGGCTGGACAAAGCCCTTCTCCATGTTGATGGAAGGATAATTCAATAAATTCGCCAAAGAAAATTCTTTATAAGCGTTGCCATTATTCTACATTTTGCAAAGAGTAAATGTAGATCAAATAATATTGGAAGAAACAGAGGATAATGAAGCTTAGGTGCAGACTGATGATACATAATCAAATAGCAATTAATTAAGTACATCACTACAAGGCAAAAGGGAGAGAGGTACTTACAAGAGCAATACAGAGCCCATTATTGTTTTGAGATCGTATGATCCTTTGAGCAAGGAGATTCATCTAAAATTAGTTTTCATACAAGAGAGAAGGTAAGGCACAAGCAGAAATTTAGGAGTTCAAATTTTGAATTGATATCATAGACAGTACCTGACGCTGGGCTCCCAGCAGTTCTAATAGGGGTTTGGCCACTTGAGTAGGGGTAAAGTGTGGTACAATTGGGCCTGTGTTTTCTGTGGCTGCTGATCTATCTGATTTAACAGGTATCACTACCTTTTCCAAATACCTAGTTTGTACTCCTTGAGGATCTGCACTCACCCTCTTCCTTTTGGACATCTATTACGAAAGAACAACATTTGACTGTAAAAACATAGTGTGACGACACATGGAATAGGTACAGAAAATGGATAGGTATGGCATATACTCATATATGATGCTTAAACTAAGCAGATGGTGTAACAAAGTAGAAGTAATGCAAGAGGTCAGATGCAAAATATGTGCGACCAATACAACTTTGCAAAGTTAGAGCAAGCACCTTGATGGGTGAATAAGATAGGCCATCCTCCACCATGCCAAGTTTGTTAGCCAGTGGATCGTTCCACAATATTCCTCTCGTGCGCCCATTCTCATATTCATTTTGATAATGTTCAATATTTGACATGCATGAAAACATAAAAACAAGTGAGATTTTCTTTGTAATGAAGAAGTGATTCTAATCCAATACTGCCTCCCTGTAAACCCCTTTGTGATATCTCTGCAATTCTTTTAAAAGATGCCATGCATGCTGTAATTTGTTGTGTGCATTAATATAATGTGGCCTACTACTCAAAATAAGAGAGCTCCAGAAGTGATGACACTTCGCAGATGATAGCTTCAACATATAGTAAAGAAGAACAAGTCGACTTGACCTGACAGATTCAAAATATACTAAGGGAGAACAACTCGACCTGACCAGTCGACCGCAAGAGAAGAGTATCATCGTAAAGAAGAGCAGAAGAGCAAGCAGATTGAAGATATTACAAGTCTTTCAATACAATGTCGGTTAGCCACCCATGATGAACCAGAGCGCACAGAGAAATACTATTCTTTCCGGTCTCTCCATATGTGGCTCACATGCATTTCAAAACTAAAGTAGGAACATTTAGCTAACCAATTACACATCTCTCAGTTTTACTAATATCAGCAATAATATCAGATATGAATTTGTACAACTAAGCTTGTTTAGCTCGATGGGTGGAGCAGTGCTATTATGACACGAACCACGTAGGCTGATTGTGGTCATCATAAAATGGGGAAAACATAAGCATGATGAGTACAGTGTTGACCGTGGCAGTGGGATGGCAGATCTGAAGCTACAAAACGCGCAAAGGGTAGTTAGCAACCGATGTTTGCTTTGAAATAACAACTAAGATTTGGTATGGACAAGAAAGTACGGTCAACAAGTGACAAAGAAATGCAATTATGCTGTCTCTCTATATGTCGCGACATGCATTTGGAAACTCAAGTGGGACCTTTAGCTAACCAATTAAATGTGTTGGTTAACTAATATCAGTATCATATCACAATCATATTTGAACAACTAAGCTTTCGAATTCTAAGTGCTGTGTTGTTTAGCTTGAAGGGTGGAGTAATGCTAGTACGACAGAAAGCACCTACGCAGATCATAGTAGAGTAGATAAAAGGGAAAAACCCTAAGCATCAAGAGAAAAATCAGGAAAGTGGAACTAGCTAGACCAGTGGGTGGCGCACATGCTTTTTGAAACGAATATAGGAACATTAGGTGACCAATTAAACATTCTCTATTTTAGTGATATGAGCATCATATCAGATTCGTATTTCAACACGTAAGCTTTGGGTTGAGGTCTTGAGGAGCAGTGCTAGCATGACACGAAGCACCTACGATGATGGTAGTGAATATAAAGGGGGGAAACCATAAGCTTTACGAGTATAGTGCCCGTGCCATGGCGGATCTGAAGGTGCAAACTAGACAAAGCTACTTCGCAACCAATGTTTTCTTTCAACTAGCCACTACGATTTGGTATGGACAAGAAAAGTACAGTAAACAAATTACGGTCCATTTTCCAGGTGAGATCAATAACTTAAGCACATATGGAAGAGTACCACCTCTCTTGTGACGTCGTGTAGGCCTATGCTGATACGTTGAGGGTGCTGCAGGTGCGATGGCTATCGGCGGCGGGGAAGAAGACTTTAGACGACAGATGGCCGGGTCGGGGGATATATCCTGTTGCCGTGGATGAGGCAGTCGTAGGCGCGACAACGGCAAGGTGGACGACGGCGCCGATGAAGCGAGAGGAGGCGATGAAAGGATCCTGGTCCAGCACCATGGATGAGAGACGTCCATCTCTTGCAGTGGACGACGGGGTAGGGGTAGCGGCTCCGGCAAGGTGGAGGATGGGGTGGCGGACGGAGGAGGCTGGCCGCAATGTGGAGGTTGTCGTGCCGCCGACGGTGTATGAATGGGGAAATGGGGGAGGGGGGATCTCAAACTTTGGGACGCGCTTCTCTGAAATGGGGGAAAGTTACGAACTTATCCCCCATTTAAAATTTCAGACATCGCGTCGGTTGGGGATAGAACGGTAATCTTGCATCTCCCAAATATTTGCCGGTAACTATTTCGGGCGAGGAGAGGGTGTTTTGCCGCCCACGGTTGGCGCCCACTGTGTATGAACGGGGCTGACAGGTAGGGCGGTTGTGTCACGTCTGATGGAAGTTACACATATGCCCCTATTTAAAATATTAGCTACATCGATTTCGGACGAGGAGAGTTTGTTTTGCCACCCACCATGTATGAATGGGGAAATGGAGGAAGAGACACATGTTTTTCCGATGAGCTTAAATCGAATGTGTTTTGCCGCCCACGTTTGGCGCCCACCATGTCTGAATGGGCTCAGAGGCCATCGTGTCACGTCTGATTCAAGTTACTAGTCTACCCCTATCAACAGCAGTGTAAATCCGGTCGATAAGGATGTCAAGTGTCAGGGGTAGACAGTAATTTCCATCTCTCAAACACTTGCTTCGGGTAGCCCACAAATTATAGTGGGTGTTTAGCCGCTTCGTTCAAAACTTGGGAGAATTAGCATTCACATTTGCCCTGGGACCTGGCAAACTAAATTCAAATCCAATTTGTATTCGATTACGAATATCCATAGATAATTATACGTTTTGTTATTTATTTCTTCAAAACCACAACAAAGATTTATTCCACCTTTATATATGATTATGATTTAGAAATGCCGTGATCTTCAAATTCAGTAGGTTGGATACACTCTGAGTCAAACAGTTATTTCATCCAATACAATATGCTCACACGAAAAACAGTTCACCTTATGTCAATCATACAAGTACTGAGGATTACCTTGCCTAAAAAATTCGGATCATTACAAAACATGGACAACATAGGGGGTCTTGCAACATAATCCATTCAGAGACATGACACAACATGCAAGTACAATAATCTAATGACAATTTCAACTGGTATCTAAACAAAAACCGGGATTACCTTGGGCTTCAGATAGCAGAAACAGCAGGACCTCCTCCATCTTCAAATGCAACATTCTTACTTCCTCCAATTCTTGGGTTGCTTGCATAATGTGTGCCGCTAATTCCGTAATTTCCAGCCTCAAGATAAAGATTACCTCATTCATGGCAGCCACACCATCTCTTTCTGCCTCTAGTAGAGCCTCAAGCACTATAATTTCTGTGCTCGGACTGCTCTCCAACGGTGTTGCCTCTGAACTGCTACCATCTGGTAACATGGATGGCGCACTGCTTCCACAAATAGATTCTGGGGTTGTACATTGTGTCCTAGTGTGAACGGCATCCTGAAAGGTTTCCGCTGGACATCAGTAAGAGATAGTTATCATATGATCCAGGCAGTAAGCTTACATGGTAAACGACGGACGAATTATTGTCGAGCATGGCAAACTATATTTAAATGGTTCGAAGCAGCATCAGCCGAAAAGAAATTAAAATGGTAACATGGAACTAGGGATGTAAGTGGCAAATAAACGACATCCGCCAGTCCCATCTAGTTAGTTTTTGCTACCTCCCTAGTTCAGTTTCCTCAAAAAACAAAAACTCTTTTGAACTATCATACCACTAGTGGACTTTAATCGGGATTAAACGGGACCCAGTTGACATCCCTAGTTGAAAGGGAGTGTACAACCACTATATTTAAGTTGCCAAGGCATCTAAGCAGTTGAAATAATCTGAGAAAGCACTTAACAGTGTAGCCTCATATAAACTACGAAGACAGTCTTCTGATGAAGTTGAGAGGAAAAGTTAAGGACTCAAATGAAATAGGCATGCATTTCTTTACGATAGTACTGCAGGCACTGCTGACATATTGGCCAACTCAGGTATAGCGTAACAACAAATAAGCATTCGAATCAAGCAATACAACAAAGCAGACAACTAAACTATTTGTAATTCGGTAGGATAACATGTTGAGGGCACAAGCCAAGAAAGCAGCCCACTCGCATTACATTTCACATGTACTAAAACACACTGGCTTACCATATGTTGCTGTGAAGCCTAGCTGTTGTTGCAATGTTCTTTGAAGATATCGTCAGCATCCCGTGGTTGCAAATCTAGTTGTTGTAGTTTATTCTGCACCATCTATTTAGGTAAACTTCGGCGAAGTGGCCGGTGGAGTTGAATATGGCGTCCGTGGAGCGGGTCCGGTGAAGTGGACGAAGGCTTCGGCGGGCGCGTTGTACAGTGCTTTCGGTGAGGCGGATCTGTTGCGACGGACGAGGGCTTGTATGAAGGGCCAGCGAAGGGGCGGACGAGGGAGTCAGTGAAGGGCCTACGCTATGGTGGACGTGGGCGCCGATTAAGCAGATCCGGTGCGATGGACCATGATGGCGGTCAAGGAGATCTGGAGCGGTGGACAAGCCAGTCGCTGAAGCGGCTCCGGTGAAGTGGTGAGTTGGCAGTTGGGGGTTCCAAGGTGCGGAAGGTAGATCCGGCGGGGTGTGAGGTCCACCGCTGCGGCGGAGGACTAGATTCGGCGGCTTGTCGTGGTTGGGGGGTCGGGGAGGGGAAGAGGAGGGGCTTTGGGGAAGAATGTTGGGGGCAAAGAGGGGAAAACAATGGAGTTACCAAAGCAGCCCTTTTCCATTTATGTGGCAGGGGTAAAACAGGAATATCGCAGGGCTAAACTTTCGGGCGCGTGATATTTCGATGTGAGCGGGAAGTTTGAAAGCTTTTGGCGCCTAAAATTATAAGTATTCTACTCTCGTACGGCCGACTATGATATCATGGCCGACAATTTGTTTGTTTTGCATGCAAAAAAAATGTGCAAGTTTTGAAAATCAATGTCTCCAACTCGAATATTAGATTGTCCATTCAATTCAAATATGGATCATTGAGCTACTACAAGCAAATACCATCATATGGTCCAATTCAAATGAAATTCCAAATGTGTTTATCCTAAATATGATGACAAAAGAAAAAATGTGTATGTGTATGAATAAAGTGGATGATTGTAAAGTTTGAACATGCCCGTATGTGTATATCTCTAGGTTTGATATATGGATTTGAAATCACGAAATCCCGGCTTAAAAAATGTACCTCTGTTTAAATGAATTACAAAAGCTAATGATGGAGTCGAATTCCAAAATTCCAATCTTAGATTTGTAATTCTGGTACATCAAGGTATATCACGCATGTTCAAAAGTATCATTATCTCATAGTACAAACTGTGAAACAAATTGATCAACCATGAGTGCACAATATCTCAATTACGCTAAAGTCCCTCAAATATAGACACCTCAATCTTTATCTGAAGTCAACCCCCCACCACCACCACACACACACAGACATAGAGAAGTCCTTCTCTCCCCCAAACACCAACACACGAGCACATTAACACCCCTCTCTCTTGTAAAGTCCGGACCCCAACATAGGTCTCTATCACTTTGTCTCTCGGGCATGCACACATCTCTTCCCTCACTCTCTAGGTCTCCTGCTATCTCTCTTACCCAAGCACATGCACTATGTAGAGTTTATATTTCCCATACACACAAAACGTCGCCCCAAACGTCTATCTCCCTAGTTATGTGGTTCTCGTGCACTCACCTCACACACCACCCCCACTGCAAACAAGCACACTTTGTCTCCTTGTGCACCACTGTCCTCTTTCTATCTCTCCCACATGCGGACCCGCCCCAGCTCCTTCCCTGTATACATATATGTCGTGACTCTTTGCATAGCTCCCTAATGTACAATCGTTCTCGATTTCACACATTGTTCTTTACACCATCTATTCTAGATCTCTCATGAAGTCCCTATCACACACACAATGACTCGCTTCCCTTGCGTCTCCGTTCATAGGCCAATTTCGGACAACATCAACATTGTCTCCCTATCTATACGCCATTTATGGACACAAATGACCCCTCTCGCCCCCTCTCTTCCTCTCTCTCTCTCTCTCTCTCTCTCTCTCTCTCTCTCTCCGTCGCTAGCTCTCTCTTTCTCTCGCTCTCACACCCCCCACACACTCGATGTCTCTTCCAAATAGTCTGCTCCCCCGCCCGCACCCATGCTATCTCGCTACTACACATGTCACACCATTCCCCCTTCCCTTATACTAGGTTTACATCATCAGTGGTCTCTCTACTCCACATACACTCTCTCCCTCTCACACACAAACATGTGCACAAACACACACAGACACGCACAAACACCCATTTATCTGGATCCTCATCTCTCCTCATGTCCGCATGTGTATCTCACACACTCACTCTCTAATTATGTATATGTGTCTCCATGTTACACAAAACAAAGCCCCATGTACATGTTTCTCTCTATCCTCCACACACATAGACACAAAGAATCTGTTATCATTGCCTCAGTCTCTAACATATCACACACGCACACACACACACACACTCTCTATCTCTCTCGCAAACACGCTCAACAAGGGTTTCCCCATGAATAACTTACCGTCTATTCATCAACAGTCGTGGCAGTACGGCGAACACGAGATGTGAAAAAGAATAAATCTACACGTGCTTAGACCACCTAGTATGACTACTAGGACTAGGGCAAGCCAAAAAGCGCGCTGCCGTCACCCCCTCCTTGTCGGCGACTGGAAAATCTTTGTTTTACACAGTCGAGAAGTCATTGTGCTAAGGTCCCACATGCCGAGGCATTGAATAGAATGTAGATGCTAGTTTACGGAAGAAAGTATCGATAATACGTTTGTATCTCCATACTTATATTTCTTCTCTTATAAAAACCAAGTTGGTGATGATGGTACGTGTGCCATCTTGCAATATAGACCGTCCGATCTATATCCGACGGATGGAAATTAAACTAAAAGATACCCGCACCCCTCTACACATTTGCAGACAAGGCCTTCCCTCGTTCATCCTTATCTCCAACAAACCTCATTGTTGAGCAATTAAGAAAGGAAGCCTCTGGAACAAACTGGCCTGGTGGCCGCTGCCGGCGTCGTCAATCCCCATGCCTCCGCTCAGTCCGACCACCAACCACCACCACACCCCACTCCTCTTCACCTTATCTCATATTTCTCGAGATATCATTAGTTTTTACACATGGGATTACTCCCGCAAGGGTCAATCACAACAAGTGTTTTATAAAAAAATGCATCTTGATGTTCCATGCAATGCACGGATCTTGCTAGTACTCCTACACAAGACTAAGTTGGTGATGCAGGTGTGTCTGCCATCCATCGTTTCTGACCATTAGATCTACATCTAACGATTGTGAGGTTAGTTGTTGCCTTTTCTCACCAACATCCCACTTGTCTACCAATTTGCAGAAAAACCCATAATTAGTATCTAAAAACCAACCACATCCCTCCCTGACCTCACCAAAACAGCCCAAGGAATATATTCTAATTGAAACATAATATATCTCTAGTGACATATGTATATCAAAATTAGAGTGTTTTGTACCAAGTTTGTGAATATGTATTATTCTAATTATGATTCGTTGCAACGGACATGAACATTGCTAGTATTTCCAACCATGCATTTTTTTCCTAGTATTCCATAGTTTCGAGTTTTCCATCAAGATATTAGTCACTCATGGTTGATATTTACTTTCAATCATGTACACATATGCACTATGTAACTAGCCTTGCTTATTGGCTTCCAAAGCTTAACTTTCACTCCTACTTACAATATATTGAGTATTTAACAAAAAACTACCACTTTCAACCAGCCCTAGGAAGAATCTATTGTACAAAAAATAGCAAAAACATACCCAAAATTTCTTAATCCACGCCAAAAACTACCTAGTACTCCTACCGATTAGGTTCGTTTAAACCCATTTATGACAGGGTTGGCCCACACATCCGTGCTGATGAGGCAGCTTAAACCAACACATTTTGTTTGACCGTTGACACGAGGGACCCACATCTGACCTTCTATCCTGTTATTCCCCCTCAAATCATTATTTTTCCTGAACATTACTTCAAACAGTACTGATGCATGTTCGTCAGTGGCGCCGATGATGAGCGAGTTGGCCGCCGCTCCACCGGACGGGCCGGACGCTGCGCTGGCCTCCACACGGGTTGGCATCCTGGCCCGAGCATGACTCACGAGCGAGCAAGCCGCCGCGCTGGCCTTCGCTCGAGCCAGATGGCTGGCCTTAGCGCGGCGCGCGCGAGCAAGCCACCGCGCTGCCATGCCAATCTAGCTAGCAAACCTTGTAGACAAGCAGCTGGACGAAGCTATCTTAGCTAGCTAGCGGCCGCGAGCGCCGGACGGAGCTGGCATCCGGTCTGCCGCAACATGGGCTCCGTACGGCCGGCGGTTTTGACCTCGCCTTCTGCCGGCGGCGGTAGCTGCGTCCCATGGCCGAGGATGACTAGGTGGATGGGCCGGAGGTAGGAGGTCACTCGAGGATTTTTGTTGGTAAGAGCATGTAGAATGATTGATAAGGTAGTCTTATCTTAATTCTGCCACGTATGCAAGTGGTAGTAGTTTCTTGGCATTTTAGTGGTTTCTTGCATTATTAGAGCAAGTACAATAGAGCTAAGTCAGCAGGCTATAAGAAATAAACTAGTATGTTTCTGCTTAGTTGGAGGAAAGAGAAGAGGAGATAGAAGGTAAGCGGGCTCTTCGTGAAGAGCCAGCTCTAGCACGTGCTCCTAGGCACTTTGTGAGAATGAGAAGTGAGCCACATAATAAAAACGTGGTACACTCTTTTGATCTATTATTGTACATGTTGGCTATAAGATGGGCTGTAGATGATATGGCACTGGCTTATAGCCAACAGCTGGCTATACTATTAACCATGCTCTTAGGGGTTTCTTGTAAGGAACAATGTACGTACCACTAGCGACAAAAGGCGATTCTAGGTTGTGTTGTACTCCAACGAGTACTACTAGTGGTCGCGGGAGTGTATACCTCGTTTTCTGGGTTCGATCCCGGCCGAACGCACAACGGCCTTTTTTTAAATAGTACTACCACACTTCACTGCGAGCCAATATTTTATACGAGTAGTTTGAGTTTTGAAGTCAAACGGACATGCGGCCCCATAATCTGGGTGCACTGGACAGCCTAGCCACGTGAACAGGTTTTCCTTCCCAGCATCCCGTGGCTCGCGTGCTCTCCCTAGCCGCACCTCGCTTGCAGCTTCCTCATTAGCTAGTAGCATATTTAAACTAGCACCTCCCAATTAAGCCGAGGAGCCGAAAAAGCCTGGCGGGGCATTGGGAACTATGCAATATGGCTCTGTACGTAAAGTGCTCTACTACTACTCTGTAGCTTGTGGCGTTGCACGCATGGACTTCACTCCATTATCGGCTCTACTATAAAAGAAATTCCTCTTGACGTGTTTTTTTTGAAACGGAGGCAAAAGCTTTGCTTCATCTCATTCATAAAGAAGGAACTACTATCAAAGTTCGACGAGATCCATTACATCTTCACAAATGGAAGCGAAAAGCCTAGTCTCGCTGTATCAAATAACTCAAATATTCTGCCCCCACAGTAACCGTTGCTGATAAATAGGCTGCTAGTGTGTGCGTGAGAGGAGCGGCTGAGTAGGCCAGCTACGTGAGAGGAGCGGCTGAATAGAGCACCGAGAGTACCCACTAGGCCACTACGCAGGTGTACTTCCCCTGCATTGATAGTACATCGATGGTTCTAGAGAACAGTAGTACCCTCCACTTCCAACTATAGCTCCTTGGCCCTGAGATTCAAGAGTTCAAAACTGGTGCACTATACTAGACTAGATTAGAAGTACTGTACATCGCACTACTAGTTGAGAAAAGTAGTACTAGTACTGCTACAGTACGAGTACGTACTCCTCCGTCACATAATGTAAGACGTTTTTTGACACTAGTTGGCGTGTAAAAAAAGGCAAAAACATACCCAAAATTTCTTAATCCACGCCAAAAACTACTACCAAGTGCCAAAAATTTCTTACTAGTGCTATTATTTACAGTATAATGCAATCCCATAACGTTCCATAATGCTAGTACTCCCTCTGTCCAGGTGCATAAGGCACCTAAGAGAATTTACGATTTTCAAGTATATTAGTCGCCCTTCATTAGTTAGCACTAATGACTCGTATGCCTACCCCAATGCACTTAGCGTTTTCAGCTTCACATTTATCTCTCTTCCATATGCAAACCAATATGCCGCCTCTACCATTTACTTTTTCTTTGCATGCATTCAAGATGGGCCTAAAGAATTGTGTGAAACAATCCGTTAGCCTATGCATGGTTAGTCCTACCATCATTACACTTAATGCGGGATTAACTAGAGGGAAAGAAAAACGTGATGAGCGTCCAATCAACATATGCCTACTTCACGGTGCCATTTTCTTAGGTGCCCTATGCACCTGGACAGAGGGAGTACTAGTAGTAAATAATAGCCTCACCCCTTCGCTGAGGAACGATCTACAGTTGGAAGGGACGAGGCCCTGCGGTTACTACGCTCTTATCTCCTCCTCGCCAGTTCCCCTCCCCCCGAAGAGAAGGCAGTTCATCGCTGCTCCCATGGATTCGCCAGGCGGTTCTCCTCCTTGTCGGGGCTGGGAGACCTTGGACGACGATCCTGTGGGAGAAATCGCACGCCGCTCTGACGTCCTCACCGCCGCAAGACTCGGTGCTTCCTGCACCAACTTTTTCAAGATGCTGCTTAAACAGGCCATGCTTGTTGGTCTTCCATGCGTCCTCGAGGAGAAGGTTCTTCTATGGGACAATCCTTCGAATAGTCCACCGCTCCCTGGCCATGGTTGCATGTTAACTCCGCTAGAGTTGCCGACGTTGAGAGGTAGTCGGATTTTGTTCGATGGGAAGGTCAGTAATGGAGTTTGATCATGTAGTACTTAGTTATTCCATTTCCATCCCGTAATTACTCCGCTACCCACCGTCTTATATATAGGTCTGGGTCGGTGTTGGAAATATGCCCTAGAGGCAATAATAGAAGTGTTATTATTATATTTCTTTGTTCATGATAATAGTCTTTTATTCATGCTATAACTGTATTATCCGGAAATCGTAATACACGTGTGAATACATAGACCACAATATGTCCCTAGTGAGCCTCTAGTTGACTAGCTCGTTGTGATCAACAGATAGTCATGGTTTCCTGGCTATGGACATTGGATGTCGTTGATAACGGGATCACATCATTAGGAGAATGATGTGATGGACAAGACCCAATCCTAAGCATAACACAAAGGTCGGTTAGTTCGTTTGCTAGAGCTTTTCCAATGTCAAGTATCTCTTCCTTAGACCATGAGATCGTGTAACTCCCGGATACCGTAGGAGTGCTTTGGGTGTACCAAACGTCACAACGTAACTGGGTGACTATAAAGGTGCATTACAGGTATCTCCAAAAGTGTCTATTGGGTTGACACGGATCGAGACTGGGATTTGTTACTCCGTATGACAGAGAGGTATCTCTGGGCCCACTCGGTAATGCATCATCACAATGAGCTCAAAGTGACCAAGTGTTTGATCACGGGATCATGCATTGCGGTACGAGTAAAGTGACTTGCCGGTAATGAGATTGAACGAGGTATTGGGATACCGACGATCGAGTCTCGGGCATGTAACGTACCGATTGACAAAGGGAATTGCATACGGGGTTTGATCGAATCCTCGACATCGTGGTTCATCCGATGACAACATTGAGGAGCATGTGGGAGCCAACATGGGTATCCAGATCCCGCTGTTGGTTATTGACCTGAGGTCGTCTCGGTCATGTCTGCATGTCTCCCGAACCCGTAGGGTCTACACACTTAAGGTTCGGTGACGCTAGGGTTATCAGGAAGACAAGTATGTGATTACCGAATATTGTTTCGGAGTCCCAGATGAGATCCCGGACGTCACGAGGAGTTCCGGAATGGTCCGGAGGTAAAGATTTATATAAGGAAAGTGGTTAAACGGACACCGGAAAGTTTCGGTGGCATACCGGTATTGTACCGGGGCCACCGGAAGGGTTCCGGGGGTCCACCGGGTGGGGCCACCCCTCTCGGGGGGGCACATGGGCTGTGTGGGAGAGGGAGCCAGCCCCTAGTGGGCTGGGCACGCCTCCCCACCTAGGCCCATGCGGCTAGGGCAAGGGGAGGGGAAACCCTAAAGGGGGCGCCCCCCTAGCTTGGGGGGCAAGCCACCCCTTTTCCCTCTCCCTTTGGCCGCCGCCCCCCTCTAGGGTTTCCCCTAGAGGGCCGCCCCCCTTGCCCCTCTCCTCCTATATATAGAGGGGTGAGGGGAGGGCTGCTGAAGACAAGCCAAGGCGCAGCCCCTCCCCTCCCCAACACCTCTCCTCCTCCGTACGTGCTTGGCGAAGCCCTGTCGGAGTACTGCTGCACCAACAACACCACGCCGTCGTGCTGCCGTTGGAGATGTCTTCCTCAACCTCTCCTTCCTCCTTGCTGGATCAAGACGGAGGAGACGTCGCCCGTACCGTACGTGTGTTGAACGTGGAGGTGCTGTCTGTTCAGCACTTGGTCATCGGTGATCCGAATCACGTCGAGTACGACTCCATCATCACCAACCCCTTGAACGCTTCCGCACTCGATCTACAAGTGGTATGTAGATGCAAACTCACTCCCTTGACTCGTTGCTTAGATGAACTCATAGATGGATCTTGGTGAAACCGTAGGAAAAATTTTAATTTTCTGCAACGTTCCCCAACAGTCGGTGCCAGCGAAGATTGGCTTGCATACCTCCGGCTGGATACCACCTTCATTTTGCACAACATCCACAGCAGTGCGGCCATTCCAGTAGACCCCTTCTCCACCATTGGGATCGGCCTTCCGGACTGGCTGGGCTTGAATACGTATGATGATGCCTACATGAGATTGAAGAAGATAGCAATTGCGGACCCGCCGACAAAGAGACGCGGCTACAATGATTACTATCTCATCGCGGTGTTCGACATAAGGATTGCCATCAATGCAAGAGGCAGTAACAGCAGAGGCTGGCGCATGTTGGCGGCGGCAGATTTGTACCCCTACACGTTCAAAGACGCTGTGCGCCATCTAGGCCGCATCTTCGCAGTGACAAGCCAGGGGACTTGTTTCATCTGGTTGCCATCCTACGGTACGGGAGATTACAAACGAAATGCACAAACCATCATTTGCATCCCTAACGGTACTCCATTATTTTGCAGGGACCAGTCATCCCCCGATCAAAATAAGATCGCCGATCCTGGATGTGCATTTGCATCCGCGATTCGGTCTAACCTGGAACCTTGTAGCTGACTTTGGCATATTGGGATCAGCTATCTTAGCAGTCGTTACCCATGGTACCACTGATGTGCAACATGGTCACACAATCTACCACGGTCGGGCCGTCACCATCTACCCAGGTATTCCATTTTTTAACCCTCTCGCCTTCTCTTTCATTGTTGTACTAGTAGTATACTTTGTAGTACTAGTAGGAGTACTTTTTACCTTGGAGTACGCGTATAGCTAGCTAGGCCCTTGAAGACTTGAACCCACTAGCTACCACCATTTTTGTTTTTCCATGTCTTACTATCTCATCCATGTAGCCAAGAGTGGCTATGCATTACAGGTATCTCTGAAAGTGTCTATTGGGTTGACACGGATCGAGACTGGGATTTGTCACTCCGTATGACGGAGAGGTATCTCTGGGCCCACTCGGTAATGCATCATCACAATGAGCTCAAAGTGACCAAGTGTTTGATCACGGGATCATGAATTGCGGTACGAGTAAAGTGACTTGCCGGTAACGAGACTGAACGAGGTATTGGGATACCGACGATCGAGTCTCGGGCATGTAACGTACCGATTGACAAAGGGAATTGCATACGGGGTTTGATCGAATCCTCGACATCGTGGTTCATCCGATGACAACATCGAGGAGCATGTGGGAGCCAACATGGGTATCCAGATCCCGCTGTTGGTTATTGACCTGAGGTCGTCTCGGTCATGTCTGCATGTCTCCCGAACCCGTAGGGTCTACACACTTAAGGTTCGGTGACGCTAGGGTTATCAGGAAGACAAGTATGTGATTACCAAATATTGTTCGGAGTCCCGGATGAGATCCCGGACGTCACGAGGAGTTCCGGAATGGTCCGGAGGTAAAGATTTATATAAGGAAAGTGGTTAAACGGACACCGGAAAGTTTCGGTGGCATACCGATATTGTACCGGGGCCACCGGAAGGGTTCCGGGGGTCCACCGGGTGGGGCCACCCCTCCCGGGGGGGCCACATGGGCTGTGTGGGAGAGGGAGCCAGCCCCTAGTGGGCTGGGCGCTCCTCCCCACCTAGGCCCATGCGGCTAGGGCAAGGGGAGGGGAAACCCTAAAGGGGGCGCCCCCCTAGCTTGGGGGGCAAGCCACCCCTTTTCCCTCTCCCTTTGGCCGCCGCCCCCCTCTAGGGTTTCCCCTAGAGGGCTGGCCCCCTTGCCCCTCTCCTCCTATATATAGAGGGGTGAGGGGAGGGCTGCTGAAGACAAGCCAAGGCGCAGCCCCTCCCCTCCCCAACACCTCTCCTCCTCCGTACGTGCTTGGCGAAGCCCTGTCGGAGTACTGCTGCACCAACAACACGACGCCGTCGTGCTGCCGTTGGAGCTGTCTTCCTCAACCTCTCCTTCCTCCTTGATGGATCAAGACGGAGGAGACGTCGCCCGTACCATACGTGTGTTGAACGCGGAGGTGCTGTCCGTTCAGCACTTGGTCATCGGTGATCCGAATCACGTCGAGTACGACTCCATCATCACCAACCCCTTGAACGCTTCCGCACTCGATCTACAAGTGGTATGTAGATGCAAACTCACTCCCTTGACTCGTTGCTTAGATGAACTCATAGATGGATCTTAGTGAAACCGTAGGAAAAATTTTAATTTTCTGCAACGTTCCCCAACAGTGGCATCATGAGCCAGGTTTATGCGTAGTTCTCTTTGCCCGAGTAGAACACAATTTTGTTGTGGGCGTAGATCTTGTCAACTTTCTTGCCGCTACTAGTCTTATCTTGCTTCAGCGGTATTGTGGGATGAAGCGGCCCGGACCAACCTTACACGTATGCTTACGTGAGACCGGTTCCACCGACTAACATGCACTAGTTGCATAAGGTGGCTGGCGGGTGTCTGTCTCTCCCACTTTAGTTGAAGTGGATTCGATGAAAAGGGTCCTTATGAAGGGTAAATAGAAGTTGACAAGATCACGTTGTGGTTATTCGTAGGTAAGAAAACGTTCTTGCTAGAACCCAATTGCAGCCACGTAAAAGATGCAACAACAATTAGAGGATGTCTAACTTGTTTTTGCAGCAATTGTCATGTGATGTGATATGGCCAGAAGTTGTGATGAATGATGAATGATATATTGTGATGTATGAGATCATGTTCTTGTAATAGGAATCACGACTTGCATGTCGATGAGTATGACAACCGGAGAAGCCATAGGAGTTGTCTTTATTTTTTGTATGACCTGCGTGTCATTGAAGAACGCCATGTAAACTACTTTACTTTATTGCTAAACGCGTTAGTCATAGAAGTAGGAGTAGTCGTTGGCGTGACAACTTCATGAAGACACGATGATGGAGATCATGATGATGGAGATCATGGTGTCATGCCGGTGACAAGATGATCATGGAGCCCCGAAGATGAAGATCAAAGGAGCTATATGATATTGGCCATATCATGTCATTACTTTATATAATTGCATGTGATGTTTATTATGTTTTATGCATCTTGTTTACTTAGAACGACGGTAGTAAATAAGATTATCCCTTACAACAATTTCAAGAAGTGTTCTCCCCTAATTGTGCACCGTTGCTAAAGTTCGTCGTTTCGAAGCACCACGTGATGATCGGGTGTGATAGATCCTTACGTTCACATACAACGGGTGTAAGACAGTTTTACACATACAAAACACTTAGGGTTAACTTGACGAGCCTAGCATGTACAGACATGGCCTCGGAACATGGAGACCGAAAGGTCGAACACGAGTCGTATGGAAGATACGATCAACATGAGAATGTTCACCGACGATGACTAGTCCGTCTCACGTGATGATCGGACACGGCCTAGTCGACTCGGATCGTGTAACACTTAGATGACTAGAGGGATGTCAAATCTAAGTGGGAGTTCATTCAATAATTTGATTAGATGAACTTAATTATCATGAACTTAGTCTAAAACCTTTTGCAAATATGTCTTGTAGATCAAATGGCCAACGCTCATGTCAACTTGAACTTCAACGCGTTCCTAGAGAAAACCAAGCTGAAAGATGATGGCAGCAACTATACGGACTGGGTCCGGAACCTGAGGATCATCCTCATAGCTGCCAGGAAACAATATGTCCTAGAAGGACCGCTAGGTGACGCTCCCGTCCCAGAGAACCAAGACATTATGAATGCTTGGCAGTCTCGTGCTGATGATTACTCCCTCGTTCAGTGTGGCATGCTTTACAGCTTAGAACCGGGGCTCCAAAAGCGTTTTGAGCATCACGAAGCATATGAGATGTTCGAGGAGCTGAAACTAGTTTTCCAAGCTCACGCCCGGGTCGAGAGATATGACATCTCCGACAAGTTCTATAGTTGTAAGATGGAGGAAAATAGTTCTGTCAGTGAGCACATACTCAAGATGTCTGGGTTGCACAACCGTATGACCCAGCTGAATATTAACCTCCCTGATGAGGCAGTCATTGACAGAATCCTTCAGTCGCTCCCACCAAGCTACAAGAGCTTTGTGATGAACTACAATATGTAGGGGATGGTAAAGACCATTCCTGAAGTATTTTCTATGCTGAAGTCAGCAGAGGTTGAAATCAAGAAAGAACATCAAGTGTTGATGGTCAATAAGACCACTAAGTTCAAGAAGGGCAAGGGTAAGAAGAACTTCAAGAAGGACGGCAAGGAGGTTGCCGCGCCCGGTAAACCAGTTGCCGGGAAGAAGTCAAAGAATGGACCCAAGCCTGAGACTGAGTGCTTTTATTGCAAGGGGAAAGGTCACTGGAAGCGGAACTGCCCCAAATACTTAGCGGATAAGAAGGCCGGAAACACTAAAGGTATATTTGATATACATGTAATTGATGTGTACCTTACCAGTACTCGTAGTAACTCCTGGGTATTTGATACCAGTGCCGTTGCTCATATTTGTAACTCACAGCAGGAGCTGCGGAATAAGCGGAGACTGGCGAAGGACGAGGTGACGATGCGCGTCGGGAATGGTTCCAAGGTCGATGTGATCGCAGTCGGCACGCTACCTCTACATTTACCTACGGGATTAGTTATAAACCTTAATAATTGTTATTTTGTGCCAAGTTTGAGCATGAACATTGTATCTGGATCTCGTTTGATACGAGATGGCTACTCATTTAAATCCGAGAATAATGGTTGTTCTATTTATATGAGAGATATGTTTTATGGTCATGCCCCTATGGTCAATGGTTTATTCATAATGAATCTCGAGCGTAATGTTACACATATTCATAGTGTGAATACCAAAAGATGTAAAGTTGATAACGATAGTCCCACATACTTGTGGCACTGCCGCCTTGGTCACATTGGTGTCAAGCGCATGAAGAAACTCCATGCTGATGGACTTTTGGAGGCTCTCGATTATGAATAGTTTGACACATGCGAACCATGCCTCATGGGCAAGATGACCAAGACTCCGTTCTCCGGAACAATGGAGCGAGCAACCAACTTGTTGGAAATCATACATACCGATGTGTGCGGTCGAATGAGCGTTGAGGCTCGTGGAGGATATCGTTATGTTCTCACTCTCACTGATGACTTGAGTAGATATGGGTATGTCTACTTAATGAAACACAAGTCTGAGACCTTTGAAAAGTTCAAGGAATTTCAGAATGAGGTAGAGAATCAACGTGACCGAAAGATAAAATTCCTATGATCAGATCGTGGAGGAGAATACTTAAGTCACGAATTTGGTACACACTTAAGGAAATGTGGAATCGTTTCACAACTAACGTCGCCTGGAACACCTCAGCATAACGGTGTGTCCGAACGTCATAATCGCACTCTATTAGATATGGTGCGATCTATGATGTCTCTTACCGATTTACCACTATCATTTTGGGGATACGCTCTAGAGACAGCTACATTCACTTTAAATAGGGCACCGTCTAAATCCGTTGAGACGACACCGTATGAATTGTGGTTTGGGAAGAAACCTAAGCTGTCGTTTCTAAAAGTTTGGGGATGCAATGCTTATGTCAAGAAACTTCAACCTGAAAAGCTCGAACCCAAGTCGGAAAAATGCGTCTTCATAGGATACCCTAAAGAAACCATTGGGTATACCTTCTACTTAAGATCCGAGGGCAAGATCTTTGTTGCCAAGAACGGATCCTTTCTGGAAAAAGAGTTTCTCTCGAAAGAAGTAAGTGGGAGGAAAGTAGAACTCGATGAAGTACTACCTCTTGAACGGGAAAGTAGTGCAGCTCAAGAAAATGTTCCTGTGATGCCTACACCAACTGAAGAGGAAAATAATGATGATGATCAAGGTACTTCGGATCAAGTTGCTACTGAACTTCGTAGGTCCACAAGGACACGTTCCGCACCAGAGTGGTACGGCAACCCTGTCCTGGAAATCATGTTGTTAGACAACGGTGAACCTTCGAACTATGAAGAAGCGATGGCGGGCCCAGATTCCAACAAATGGCTAGAAGCCATGAAATCCGAGATAGAATCCATGTATGAAAACAAAGTATGGACTTTGACTGACTTGCCCGATGATCGGCGAGCGATAGAAAACAAATGGATCTTTAAGAAGAAGACGGACGCGGATGGTAATGTCACCATCTATAAAGCTCGACTTGTCGCTAAGGGTTATCGGCAAGTTCAAGGGATTGACTACAATGAGACTTTCTCTCCCGTAGCGAAGCTTAAGTCCGTCCGAATCATGTTAGCAATTGCCGTATACTATGATTATGAGATATGGCAGATGGACGTCAAAACGGCATTCCTTAACGGTTATCTTAAGGAAGAACTGTATATGATGCAGCCAGAAGGTTTTGTCGATCCTAAGAACGCTAACAAAGTATGCAAGCTCCAGCGATCCATTTATGGGCTGGTGCAAGCATCTCGGAGTTGGAATATTCGCTTTGATGAGATGATCAAAGCGTTTGGGTTTATGCAGACTTATGGAGAAGCCTGCGTTTACAAGAAAGTGAGTGGGAGCTCTGTAGCATTTCTCATATTATATGTAGATGACATACTCTTGATGGGAAATGATATGGAACTTTTGGACAGGATTAAGGCCTACTTGAATAAGTGTTTTTCAATGAAGGACCTTGGAGAAGCTGCTTACATATTAGGCATCAAGATCTATAGAAATAGATCGAGACGCCTCATAGGTCTTTCACAAAGCACATACCTTGATAAAATTTTGAAGAAGTTCAAAATGGATCAGCCCAAGAAGGGGTTCTTGCCTGTATTGCAAGGTGTGAGATTGAGCTCAGCTCAATGCCCGACCACGGCAAAAGATATAGAAGAGATGAGTGTCATCCCCTATGCTTCAGCCATAGGATCTATTATGTATGCCATGCTGTGTACCAGACCTGATGTAAACCTTGCCGTAAGTTTGGTAGGAAGGTACCAAAGTAATCCCGGCAAGGAACACTGGACAGCGGTCAAGAATATCCTGAAGTACCTGAAAAGGACAAAGGACATGTTTCTCGTTTATGGAGGTGACGAAGAGCTCGTCGTAAAGGGTTACGTCGACGCTAGCTATGACACAGATCTGGATGACTCTAAGTCACAAACCGGATACGTGTATATGTTGAATGGTGGAGCAGTAAGCTGGTGCAGCTGCAAGCAGAGCGTCGTGGCGGGATCTACATGTGAAGCGGAGTACATGGCAGCCTCGGAGGCAGCGCATGAAGCTATTTGGGTGAAGGAGTTCATCACCGACCTAGGAGTCATACCCAATGCGTCGGGGCCGATCAAACTTTTCTGTGACAATACTGGAGCTATTGCCCTTGCGAAGGAGCCCAGATTTCACAAGAAGACCAGGCACATCAAGCGTCATTTCAACTCCATCCGTGAGAATGTTCAAGATGGAGACATAGAAATTTGCAAAGTACATACGGATCTGAATGTCGTAGATCCGTTGACTAAACCTCTCTCGCGAGCGAAACATGATCAACACCAGAACTCTATGGGTGTTCGATTCATCACAATGTAACTAGATTATTGACTCTAGTGCAAGTGGGAGACTGTTGGAAATATGCCCTAGAGGCAATAATAAAAGTGTTATTATTATATTTCTTTGTTCATGATAATAGTCTTTTATTCATGCTATAACTGTATTATCCGGAAATCGTAATACACGTGTGAATACATAGACCACAATATGTCCCTAGTGAGCCTCTAGTTGACTAGCTCGTTGTGATCAACAGATAGTCATGGTTTCCTGGCTATGGACATTGGATGTCGTTGATAACGGGATCACATCATTAGGAGAATGATGTGATGGACAAGACCCAATCCTAAGCATAGCACAAAGGTCGGTTAGTTCGTTTGCTAGAGCTTTTCCAATGTCAAGTATCTCTTCCTTAGACCATGAGATCGTGTAACTCCCGGATACCGTAGGAGTGCTTTGGGTGTACCAAACGTCACAACGTAACTGGGTGACTATAAAGGTGCATTACAGGTATCTCCGAAAGTGTCTGTTGGGTTGACACGGATCGAGACTGGGATTTGTTACTCCGTATGACGGAGAGGTATCTCTGGGCCCACTCGGTAATGCATCATCACAATGAGCTCAAAGTGACCAAGTGTTTGATCACGGGATCATGCATTGCCGTATGAGTAAAGTGACTTGCCGGTAACGAGACTGAACGAGGTATTGGTATACCGACGATCGAGTCTCGGGCATGTAACGTACCGATTGACAAAGGGAATTGCATACGGGGTTTGATCGAATCCTCGACATCGTGGTTCATCCGATGACAACATCGAGGAGCATGTGGGAGCCAACATGGGTATCCATATCCCGCTGTTGGTTATTGACCTGAGGTCGTCTCGGTCATGTCTGCATGTCTCCCGAACCCGTAGGGTCTACACACTTAAGGTTCGGTGACGCTAGGGTTATAAGGAAGACAAGTATGTGATTACCGAATATTGTTCGGAGACCCGGATGAGATCCCGGATGTCACGAGGAGTTCCGGAATGGTCCAGAGGTAAATATTTATATAAGGAAAGTGGTTAAACGGACACCGGAAAGTTTCGGTGGCATACCGGTATTGTACCGGGGCCACCGGAAGGGTTCCGGGGGTCCACCGGGTGGGGCCACCCCTCCCGGGGGGGGGGCACATGGGCTGTGTGGGAGAGGGAGCCAGCCCCTAGTGGGCTGGGCGCGCCTCCCCACCTAGGCCCATGCGGCTAGGGCAAGGGGAGGGGAAACCCTAAAGGGGGCGCCCCCCTAGCTTGGGGGGCAAGCCACCCCTTTTCCCTCTCCCTTTGGCCGCCGCCCCCCTCTAGGGTTTCCCCTAGAGGGCTGGCCCCCTTGCCCCTCTCCTCCTATATATAGAGGGGTGAGGGGAGGGCTGCTGAAGACAAGCCAAGGCGCAGCCGCTCCCCTCCCCAACACCTCTCCTCCTCCGTACGTGCTTGGCGAAGCCCTGTCGGAGTACTGCTGCACCAAAAACACCACACCGTCGTGCTGCCGTTGGAGCTGTCTTCCTCAACCTCTCCTTCCTCCTTGCTGGATCAAGACGGAGGAGACGTCGCCCGTACCGTACGTGTGTTGAATGTGGAGGTGTTGTCCGTTCAACACTTGGTCATCGGTGATCCGAATCACGTCGAGTACGACTCCATCATCACCAACCCCTTGAACGCTTCCGCACTCGATCTACAAGTGGTATGTAGATGCAAACTCACTCCCTTGACTCGTTGCTTAGATGAACTCATAGATGGATCTTGGTGAAACCGTAGGAAAATTTTTAATTTTCTACAACGTTCCCCAACAGTCGGTGCCAACGAAGATTGGCTTGCATACCTCCGGCTGGATACCACCTTCATTTTGCACAACATCCACAGCAGTGCGGCCGTTCCAGTAGACCCCTTCTCCACCATTGGGATCGGCCTTCCGGACTGGCTGGGCTTGAATACGTATGATGATGCCTACATGAGATTGAAGAAGATAGCAATTGCGGACCCGCCGACAAAGAGACGCGGCTACAACGATTACTATCTCATCGCGGTGTTCGACATAAGGATTGCCATCAATGCAAGAGGCAGTAACGGCAGAGGCTGGCGCATGTTGGCGGCGGCAGATTTGTACCCCTACACGTTCAAAGACGTTGTGCGCCATCTAGGCCGCATCTTCGCAGTGACAAGCCAGGGGACTTGTTTCATCTGGTTGCCATCCTACGGTACGGGAGATTACAAACGAAATGCACAAACCATCATTTGCATCCCTAACGGTACTCCATTATTTTGCAGGGACCAGTCATCCCCCGATCAAAATAAGATCGCCGATCCTGGATGTGCATTTGCATCCGCGATTCGGTCTAACCTGGAACCTTGTAGCTGACTTTGGCATATTGGGATCAGCTATCTTAGCAGTCGTTACCCATGGTACCACTGATGTGCAACATGGTCACACAATCTACCACGGTCGGGCCGTCACCATCTACCCAGGTATTCCATTTTTTAACCCTCTCGCCTTCTCTTTCATTGTTGTACTAGTAGTATACTTTGTAGTACTAGTAGGAGTACTTTTTACCTTGGAGTACGCGTATAGCTAGCTAGGCCCTTGAAGACTTGAACCCACTAGCTGCCACCATTTTTGTTTTTCCATGTCTTACTATCTCATCCATGTAGCCAAGAGTGGCTATAGATAATAAGCCAGTTATTTTACTTCCTCTATAACGGAGTAGTACTATTTGCTGCATAGTATTACTGACTGCCATATTTGAGCACAACATTATTATGCATGGACCTTGACTATGTACGTCACCATGTGTCCAGATCTGGGATGCCACGTGTACCAGATGAACAGCGCCAAGTTCGACCCCCGTGATGCTACGTGGGTGCCGAGGAACACTCTTGGAGAGTACTCACTTTCATCGAGGACAGCTACCCCATTGTGAAGTGGATGCCACCTTCCGTGCATGACACGGAAGGCCTGCCGTTTATGAAGCATGGTTGTGTCTTCAGTGTGCACTGCCGGATGAATGACATGATGGGACACACTATCCCTAATTTATGCCGCTTCAGCTTGGATGAGTCTCCATCGTGTGGAACTGGACTAGAAGGCTGCGACAATGATTCCCATTGCCCACCCCTATGCATCGTGCCATCCATGAAGAACACCTGGGACTAGAACCTGGAGGAGGACATGTAGCCCATCTATAACGTGTAAGTGGAGTACGGTAATTGTGAACGGTAGCGCTGTGAATATATGTAGACTAGTCGTGCACAAATTTATCACATGAATTGGAGATGAACTTATGTGGCATACTGGCATTTGTCCTTTAGAATTTATTACTAGTAAATGTGTTATGTGTACGTGCAGCTTGTGTGGTTGTTGCACGGGCTCCAACACGCTCTTTGAGAGAAAAAAGGTGGCACAGCTTTGGATATACGTGACGTGGTGGCATCATACAGTAGCATCGTTCGCTATAGTTGTAGTACACTCCTAGTAGGACGACAACTCCTATAAAACCTTGCGCCTGGCTCTTTGCCTCTTCGGGAGGTTCAACAGTTCGTACTCGTGTAAACCTTGCACTTGGCTCTTCGCCTCTTCGGAAGGTCCAACAATGATGATACTACAGTACAATATGCTTCTGGCAATCTGACACCGATTGAACTGCTGCACGTCCACCGCGAGGGCGAGGACGAGGAAGAGGGAGAGGGGGAGGGAGAGGGAGAGGGAGAGGGCGCTGTAGTCAAAACCCTCACCTCGTCCTGCGAACCACCGCGCGCGTGGGCGAGGGAGAGGCGTAGTAAGCAAGCTTCTCCTCGTTCGGCGAGTTGACGGGACACATCAAAGCAGTACTAGTACTAGTAGTAGTAGTCCATACTGCATCCTTTCCGATTAATATGGCTTAATTTTAAACGAGAAAACACACTGGTGGTCAACATATGTAACAATACTCTCTTTACGGTCACTATATATAGTTTTGCGGCGATTATACGATCACTAGCTCATCGTAGAGCACCGTATTGCACCCTACTGACCGGCCACATAGTCGATGTGGCACTTTGTTGACTGGTTAAATTGCACCTGGTTTTTGGGTCCCACCTGTCAGTTGGCAGAGCAAAGAAATCAGTTAAACAAAACTGTACGCAGGCGCGACACGAGTCCAACCCTTGCGCGCGAACCGCCCTGGCTGTGTATGTGAGTGCATGCATGTGTCCTCCCTCGTCTTCCAACAAAGAGTGTACATCGGCTATAAAACGAAGAGTTTAGTACATGATGTACATCTACACTTCCAATGCATTTAGCCTTTAATCTAAATCGATATTGATTGACTAATGCACCAACTTGTGCTGTAGGTATAGGCTACATGTCTATCCTTAATTATAGCATGCAACGGCCTTCATTTAATCTTCTTATCTCAATGGTCGCATGCACACATAAGTCTGCTACTTTTGGGCGTTAATTGTGCCTTGGTCAATGTGTAAATCTCTAAATGTACAGTCTTTCACGGACGTAGGGAGTAGGTTGAGCACTTGAGCGTGAGTGTGTGTGTTGCGTCGTGTGCTGTGTTGTAACACCCACTATGCGGCTATATCTCCCACGTGTCGGAGCATGACTTAGAGGCATAACCGCATTGTAGGCATGTCGTAAGAGGGGTAATCTTTACACATCCCACGTACTGAATAAGAAAGGGATACAGAGTTGGCTTACAATCGCCACTTCACACAATACATAAATATAGCATTACATCATCCAGATACAATCAAGGTCCGACTATGCAACCAAAATAAAGACAACCCCAGATGCATAGGTCCCCGATTACCCCAACTGGGCTCCACTACTGATCAACTGGAAAGGAAACAACACAACGAACACGATCTTCATCGAGCTCCCACTTGAGATTGGTTGCGTCATCTGCACTGGTATCATTGGCACCTACAACTGGTTTTGGAAGTAATCTGTGAGTCACGGGGACTCAGCAATCTCACACCCTCGCGATCAAGTCTATTTAAGCTCATGGGTAGGAAAGGGGTAATGAGGTGGAGCTGGAGCAAGCAGTAGCATATATGGTGGCTAACATACGCAAATGAGAGCGAGAAGAGAAGCAAAGCACGGTCGTGAACTATAAGTGATCAAGAAGTGATCCTGAAACTACTTACGTTCAAGCATAACACAAGAACCGTGTTCACTTCCCGGACTCCGCCGAGAAGAGACCATCACGGCTACACACGCGGTTGATGCATTTTAATTAAGTTAAGTGTCAAGTTTTCTACAACCGGATATTAACAAATTCCCATCTACCCATAACCGCGGGCACGGCTTTCGAAAGTTCAAAACCCTGCAGGGGTGTCCCAACTTAGCCCATCACAAGCTCTCACAGTCAACGAAGGATATTCCTTCTCCCAGGAAGACCCAATCAGACTCGAAATCCCGGTTACAAGACATCTCGACAATGGTAAAACAAGACAAGCAAAGCCACCCGAATGTGCTGACAAATCCCGATAGGAGATGCACATATCTCATTCTCAGGGCACACCAGATTGTCCAAACTTTCGGTAGGCCAATCAAGAGTTGCCCCTGGTGGCCACCGGCGGCTGACAAGTTGGACCAACACTCAGAGGAGCACTGGCCTCGGGGGTTTAAAATAAAGATGACCCTTGAGTCTACAGAACCCAAGGGAAAAAGGCTTAGGTGGCAAATGGTAAAACCAAGGTTGGGCCTTGCTAGAGGAGTTTTATTCAAGGCGAACTGTCAAGGGGTTCCCATTATAACCCAACCGCGTAAGGAACACCGAATCAAGGAACATAACACCGGTATGACGGAAACTAGGGCGGCAAGAGTGGAACAAAACACCAGGCATAAGGCCGAGCCTTCCACCCTTTACCAAGTGTATAGATGCATTAATTAAATAAGAGATATTGTGATATCCCAACAATAATCATGTTCCAACAAGGAACAAACTCCATCTTCACCTGCAACTAGCAACACTATAAGAGGGGCTGAGCAAAGCGGTAACATAGCCAAACAATGGTTTGCTAGGAAAGGTGGGTTAGAGGCTTGACATGGCAATATGGGAGGCATGATATAGCATGTGGTAGGTATCGCGGCATAGCAATAGAGCGAGCAACTAGCAAGCAAAGATAGAAGTGATTTCAAGGGTATGGTCATCTTGCCTGAGATTCCGCAAGGAAGAAGAATGAGTCCATGAAAAAGACAAACGGACGTAGTCGAACGGATCCTCACAAACATGACGTTATCGGGACTAACCCAGAGAAGCAACACCGGAAAGAAGCAAACAACATAGTAAACAACCATCACATAAACATGGTGATGCATGTCCATTTTAATGAAGCATGGCATGGCAAAAATGCACAAGCAATCCAACAAATTAAGTGAAGCTCAATATGCAACTCCGTTGCATATTGACGAAACACCACGACAAGTTATTTAGTTCGATCTCGTTTATGTACCCAACAATATTAAATGTTTATTAACATGGCAAGAGGTGAAGCAAATGATAACTACCTATCTAGGCAAGTTTAAATGAGGCGGGAACAACAAACAACAAGTCCGGAAAAATCCTCATGTGCATATTTTTGGTTATGGTACTGTTCTGCCCTAAACACAATTTTAGAGTTGTTAAACATGCAAGAAGAGTGCACCATGTTAGACAAGGCATTTTTCTACCCCATTTACATATAAAGTTTATTAAGTTTGGAGCTACGGTTATTTAGTTATGAATTAAATCATTTTAGCATGCTATATGGACAAAATTACACAAACAACATTTTAAACAATTTAAACATAGATGAAAGTTGAATATTATTAAACTAGACAAAATTCTAGACATTTTACATATAAAGTTTGTATTAATCCTATGCACGGTTAATTAGTTAGGATATGCATGAAGTGCAAGGGTGTTTCTGCAAAACTGGTAGTTCTCAGGATAAATAGCAAATTCGGTCATGAAAAAAAAACAGGCACTCGGGCCGAATCTAGCCGGCCCCAAAAGTGCACAGGAGCGGGGGCTGCTCACTCTGGGCTGAGGCCCACAACGGAGAGGAGAGGGAGGCGCTGGGCCGGGGAAGCAGGCCAGCTGGAGCGGGCCCGACGGGGGAGGGAGCTGGGCCTTGCTCGACGCGTTGGGACGAGCCCCAAGCGGGCGAGTCTGGATCGGGCTGCGGTCAACACGAACGAATCGAGCGAACGGAGGCAGGGGCGTCGTCCTCCTCCTCTCGACAGGAAGAAGAGCAGCGACGGCGTGGGACTTGGTGGCCGGGTCGATGAAGCAAGCAGCAGGCACGGCGGCACTGAGGATTCCGGCGAGCGAAGCAGAGGGTCGAGGCTCGGTCAACGCGAACGGGACGAGGCGGCTCTGCTCTAGTCTCTGAAGAACAAACACTACAGTGGGGCGCGAGGTTCAGAGCTGCAGCGGCGGCAGAGACGAGCGGGTCCAGGGTGGGGCGTCGCCGGCGGGAACCGGCCAGGAACGGGCCAGGGCGGCGAAGGAAGGCGACAGCAGGGTCGAGGAGGACGGATCCGAACCGGCGGCTGCTGGTGCTTAAAGCCCCCTGGACGCCAAGGTGGGCTCCCTGGGAGGTCTCTGCGAGGTCAGAAACGAGATGAGCGATGAAGGAAAAGGAGAAGAATGGAAGGAAGGCGGGGCGGCGCTGTTCCTGGTGGTGGTCGCCGGCAGCGGCGCTGGTCGTCCGTCGAGCAGGCGGTAACGTGGGAGGCACGGTCAGGAGCTCCTCTCCCGAACCAAAATGAGCATGGAGGCGGGCGAGCGCTGTTCCTGAGAAGTAAACGACGAAGATGAGCAAACAAAGGCCAAACAGAAAAGGAGATGTAGGGAGACGAGGAGGAGCAAGGCGACGGGGCCCTGGTCCGGCAGGTCGCCAGAATGCGCCGGACGGGCAACGGCGGCTCTGCTCATGGACGAGCTCTGGCTCGGGGATCACCTAGACGGCGCGGAGGGAGGCGTGGGGCCTGCTGGTTTGGACGGGCATGAAGGGCAAGGGAGACCAGGGCGGTTGGCTGGTGGATCAGGAAGGAGGAGGCTGCGGCTGCGATGTGGTGGTTGGCTCGCTGGGGAAATCGAGGGAGAGTGGTGGATCTGGATCCCGAGGAAGATAGTGGCGGCGGCCGAGAGGGATCGACGAGACATCTCCCTAGATTCTAGGGTTGGTCTGTTTAAATAGCAAGTGGATCTAAAAGCAGACTAATAGAAGCCCTTTGATCTAAAACGGACGGCTGAGAAAAAATAGGTTAGGAAGTCCAATTAAGAAAACGAAGACATTTTCTAGATGTTTGGGGATGATCCGGACCCAACGGTGACAACTGCCCGGGTCGGGTTCGGGGAAGCTTCGGACACGTGCGCGAGAAGGGCCGCGGGCTGACGAGAGAGGTTAGATTGGGCCTGGCGGTAAGTAGTGGATTGTGTAGACGGACTAGGGAGGGAAGAGAGGGAAAGCCCGGCAATAGTTTTTGAAGACCGAAAACGTCCGACGATAGACCGACTATAATGCCGCTATAGTTATCCGTTGGGGCATCAAACAGACTCCAAATGCGATGAAACTTGACAGGCGGTCTATCTACACTATAATAAGACCACACGTTAACTTTCATCCCATTCCGAGAACATTTTCCGGCCACTTATAAAATACTATTTCGGACATGCCGCGGGCGCGTGCGAGTGTGGTTGGGCTCAGAACGGACAACGGAGAGAACGAGGAGACCGGGACGGATGCAAGTTTTGAAAACATGATGATGCAATGCACATGATGACATGATGAAATGCAACACGCATGCAAATGACAAGGCAACAACAACGAATAACTGGAAGACACCTGGCGCAACGGTCTCGGGGCGTCACATGTGTGCCGCATGGGTGCGTGAGTGTTGCGTGCGTCCATGTGTACGTGTGAGTGTTGCATGTTGCATGCATGCATGCATGCATGCATGGGGCTTACTCCCTCCATTGACATGTTCAATTTCAAGCTTCCTCTATTCCCTACATATGGTGATACTCCCTTTGTTCCCAAATAGTACGGAGTAAAAGCCTCCCTCTGTTCCCAAATACGGAGTATTTGTCTTTCTACAAATTTCAACAAGTGACTATGTACGGAGCAAAATGAGTGAAGTGAGCGTAGAGGCATAGGGATACTGTAGAAAGGAAGTCCTCGCGACCCATTATTCCTCATCTCGGTCAGAGAGAACTATTCAACTAGTCTTCGCAGTGAAGTTCTTCTTCCTCCTCTCTTCCCCATCGTCGGTCGCACACCATTTACCCCCGCTCACTGCTCGCCCGCACGCACCATCTTCCTTGGTAGCTCGCGCGTACCATATGCCCCCGCTCACTGCTCGGCCACACGAGGAGAAGCTTCTTCGCTCGCCCACCCGAATCCACTTCCCCGCTGGCTCGCAGGCACCGAAAACCCCAATGGCAGAACCGACTGACACGCAGAGCCGCGATTGGAATTCCCTCCCCGATGTTCTCTTGGAGCAGATCTGTAGTCGTATGGACCTACTCAGCACCGTTCGTCTGGCCGCATGCTCGGTGTCTTTGTACCGTCTACTCGTCTGCAACCGGCCGACTCTTTTCAAGACACCATGCTTGCGGATGCCCGATCCTCGCAGGTGCCCAGACACCGACTTGACGATCCTACGAAGGTTGCCGTGGTTCCCCTTGAGATGCTACCACTACCCGTCCACCTGTCCTTCATGCACGGCCACTACTGGGCGGGCATGAAGGCCAACTGGATCGTCCTCATCCACCACACCGGTAGTCCGTGGTGTCTCGTGGATATCTACACCCAGCGAGAGATCACCATTCCATCGTTGGATACCGCCGCCATCGAGCCTCGCGGCCCGCCGGACACTCCTGCCTACTACGCATGAGACGCGTCAAGCTTTTGGCTCGACCTCTGTTTGCAGAAAGTTCTAATCTGCGAAGTGCCCACACCATCAGAAGACTACATGGATTACAAGCTCATTGCCTTGTTCAACATGGGATTAGTCTATCTGGAATCTGGTCGCCATACATGGTTATGGCTCATCATCAATCCTGTTGAGGCAACATTTCTGTCTGATGCTATAGTGCATGATGGCATCGTTTACGCGGTCGACGCATAGATAGGCTGCCTATACTGGTGGAATCTATCGTCGTGTAATTGTTCTATCTCATCTCATATTTACCTTATGAATACGACTGCATGTTCATTTGTTACAAATTTAGAATGCATAGCATGTCTATAACCACATCATTGCTATATGTTCCTCTCATTTCCTAGATTTTTATGATCACACATGTTATTGTTATAGTTGATATGAGAACAATTGGCATCTAATGATTGTTAGAATACATATTATGAGCATAACATCATGATTGCTATATGTTACTCTCGTTTACAAGATTTTTATAACAACGCGTGTTATTGCTTAGAGTTGATATGAGAATAGTAGTAGTAAGTGTTATGGTAGAATATGAGTAGGCGCTGTCGTAGCTGTTTTCCTCTCATTGTTACATGATGTTTGAACCATGACATATTGCTAGAATATGAAAGCCATTGGCTTTTTTTTTAACTTGGGGTATGATTATGACCACGGCATTGCAATTCTCTGTCTATGATATGTGTCACTGTTATAATAATCTTAATTCCACACTTACTCTGAACATGATTGTTTATTTTTGTCCTTTTGGTCTCCAATTTGAATTGTTGCAGCAGACACAAATGCGCTGGCCTTCATGATTCCAGGGCCTGGAATCATACCAGCCAATGGGTGGTGGTTTACCGTTCATTCAGCTGACGGCGGTCATTTGATGCTCATTCGCACATACCAAATTGACCAAACCATTACATCAAACCACATGCAATACAATGCATGGGGCGTTCATGACATTGATGGCTATGGTTGCTTCGTGTTCGAGAAAGATCCCAGCTCTGTTGGGCCAGGCGTATTCAACTGGAGGCGGGTTTACAGCCTCGGCAACTACTCCTTGTTCCTCGGGCTCAATTATCCGATCATCCAACCAATCATCAATCATATCACCGGCGATGATTACTGTGCTATGCAACTTCCATTCGCGAGGGGGGCTGTGTTTACACATCATACCATGGGTTTCATGAATCAACATATCCAGAGATTTGTCGACACAGCTTGTTGCCAGATAATCTTCAGTGTGTGAAAGGCATCAAGATTCCATGCGATGGATGGCTTTTACAAACCCGACATGCGGCGATGTGGTTCATGCCAACAACAAATATGCACAACTTGACTCGTGCTGATATCTAGACTGAGCCATGTATTCTGCTGCTGTAGCACGACCCTCTTTTGTTGGATATTATGTACTATTGTTAGATTGAAGCACTCCTCTGGTTTGAAGGATAGATACCTTCCTGGGATCAAGTGCATCCTAACTCACCTGCGTAGGATGTACTGATAATGATGATGGAGATGCTGTGCAGATGCCATATATATATCAGTTAGTTTTCAAGTGTGTACTTGTTAGTTAAACCTATGTATAAATTGTGACACTAAATACGACTAGTAAGTAGTACAGTAGCAGTACTAGTATACGTCGGTCAAATTATTCATCATGTACACACATTGAATTGACGTGACAACACGCTGCGCGTGAGGTGACACAAGAATCTCGGCGGCGTGTTCGGGTATTCTGGACTTCAGATTTGGAGTACCACTTATCTGTCGAAATCTTTCATCGTTCACTTAAAACAGTCGATTGATCATACATTGAGTACCATATAACTAGAATTACCGATGCAAGTTGAAGAAGGATTGGCCGATGCTGCCGACTGGCGTCAAGTTCGATCCCACGGATCAGGAGCTGATCGAGCACCTTGAGGCCAAAGTGAGTGCTGACAGCGCGAAATTTCAGTCTCTCATCGATTTGTTCATACCCACCATCGACATCGAGCACGTCATGTTCTACACCCAACCTGAGAAACTTCCAGGTAAGACACCGATCAGTCGTCTACTTGCACAAACATATTCCTTTGTTTATAGCTCTATTTTTCTTTTTAGACGCAGACCTGGTGAAGCAATTACAATTTGACAGTTAATAAAAAGTGAAACAAGTGACTGCAACATGCCAAAGATGTTATGAAAATGCCAACTAGGTACACTAAAACCTGTATTCCATATTATTGCAGGTATCACACTGAGTGGCCTAAGGAAGCATTTCTTCTAGCGCAATTCCAGGGCGTTCAAAAGGGGCACGTGGACGCGTCGCAAGATACAGTCGGAGTGCGGCATGCACACGATGTGGCACAAGACCGGCAATACCTTGCCGGTGATGGTCAACGGCCGGCAGACGGGCAGCAAAAAAGGTTCTGGTGCTGCACACGAACAAGAACTTCGACCAGCAGAGGACCAACTGGGTGATGCACCAGTACCACCTCGGGGACCTGGAGCAAGAGAAGGAGCGGGAGCTGGTCCTCTGCAAGATTTTCTACCAGACGAACACTAGGGCCAGGAGTAAAAAGATTATAAGTTAGTTTGGTATTGGTAGTTGTACTACCTTGTCGTCCGCAAGTTGGTATTGTTGTTAACGATCTTTTGGTATGAACTTGCATTTGCTTCCAACCATCATGCCGAGGGTCGACGTGGATATAAAGCTGAATCATTTGTTTTGAAATGAATTTTCAGGTACCTGATTTTTATTTAATGGGTAGCATAAGCACCCGCCGTTCGAATTCCCAGTTCTCCAATTTTTTCGAAACAAGTGCATGCACTTATTATCACGATAAAAACAATATCTGTGCTGCATCTCAGTTATCAGTTTGTACTTGCAGAATTCTCTCGTTTATTGAGCACGTATATTGTTTTTTTAGGTCGAGCAAGTTTCAACTGGGCTGTAGACTGCCCAGGGTTGGTTTTGTTTTTAACAAGCTTAGCCCATGACGACAACGGGGCACAAAGATCCAGCAGGTATCTACTCGCCTCTAGCCCGCCAGCATTAGTTATATTTTTTCTTACAACATCCGCAGGCAGTTTTTTTACTGAATCAAACACACAGCCCAGTTCTATTATCCTCTTGAAATGCATGTCCTACATCCGTTTTCTAATCTTTAGGTATAGTTTTACTAGTTCATATACACGTATCATTATATTGAAAACACATAAAATTCCCTTTTCATATTTACATCCTTATTTTTGTTGTTTTTCCCACCCAGCGCTGATTTTTTACCACTGGTTTTCCCTTAAACCAACTCAATTGTCCCACGTCTTATTTGCTTACAAAAACAAAATGATTTTTTTGGCAAATCAACAAGTTCTTAAAAAATCATTTCAGGATTACAACAGTTCGGACTCCACCGAAATATGCAAAATAAGGTTGAACATTTTGACCATGGTCCTGGGCAGAAAATGGGTTGTAATAAATTACTTAAGAATTAGCAAATGAGCTGCAAATTATAAAAAATAGCAAATGGGCTTTATGTTGTTTACCACAGATTTGGAGGCTGACTTGTGGGCCTACTAAGTTCATGCGTACACAAGGTCTCTCAAAAAATAAACTTAGTCAACAATCGAACCTACCAGCATCAGACCGTTAGATGTCAATCTAACAGCAATCGTGCTTCTTAAGTCTCTGATCTTCCTGCCCCAGCCGCCCAAACCAGCGCCGTCGGAACTGCCTGCTCCCGCCTCCCGTGGCCGGCAGTGCTGCCGGGCAGGCCTCACGGCCCCATCATACTCGCACCCCTGGCATGTCTATCCCTCTACTCACCCACACCTCCTCTTATTTTCTAGCGACGGCAGCCGAACCAGTCAACCCTCGTACTTTCCATCGCGTGGGCAGCCACTGTCGTGTCTTCCCCGGCTCCGTGTCCTTCCCTTCGTAGGCCTCGTCGTCGTCCACCGCCCTGGTGCTCTCGGCGCAGCATGGTCAACGCTGTCCATCCAACGGCGGTAGTGCTTCTTCAACCTCTGGTCTTCTTGTCCCAGCCGCCCAAAGCAGCACCAGTCGTGCCGCATGCTCATGCCTCCCGTGGCCAGCTATACTACCTAGGAGGCCTCACCGTCCCCATACTACTCCCACTGAGGGAGTCCTGGATTAGGGGGTGTCCGGATAGCCGGACTATACCTTCGGCCGGACTCCTGGACTATGAAGATACAAGATTGAAGACTTCGTCCCGTGTCCGGAAGGGACTTTCCTTGGCGTGGAAGGCAAGCTTGGCGATACGGATATGTAGATCTCCTACCATTGTAACTGACTCTATGTAACCCTAGCCCTCTCCGGTGTCTATATAAACCGGAGGGTTTTAGTCTGTAGGACGAACAACAATCATACCATAGGCTAGCTTCTAGGGTTTAGCCTCCTTGATCTCGTGGTAGATCTACTCTTGTACTACCCATATCATCAATATTAATCAAGCAAGACGTAGGGTTTTACCTCCATCAAGAGGGCCCGAACCTGGGTAAAACATTGTGTCCCATGCCTCCTATTACCATCCGCCTAGACGCACAGTTCGGGACCCCCTACCCGAGATCCGCCGGTTTTGACACCGACATTGGTGCTTTCATTGAGAGTTCCTTTGTGTCGTCACCTTTAGGCCCGATGGCTCCTCCGATAATTAATGACGATGCGATCCAGGGTGAGACTTTTCTCCCCGGATAGATCTTCGTATTTGGCGGCTTTGCACCGCGGGCCAATTCGCTTGGCCATCTGGAGCAGATCGAAAGCTACGCCCCTGGCCATCAGGTCAGATGTGGAAGTTTGAACTACACGGCCGACCTCCGCGGAGACTTGATCTTCAACGGGTTCAAGCCGCAGCCGAGCGTGCCGCATTGTCACGATGGGCATGATCTAGTTCTGCCGCCGAACAGTGCCCTGGAGGCCGCACCCGCATCAGCTCCGACCCTTAATTCGGAGCCAACTGCGCCAATCGAGGATGGGTGGTTGGACACCGCCTCAGGGGCTGCAATCTCTACGGCGATCGAGCCAAACACCAGCCCTATTCTCTGCGAAGCCCCAGACTCCCAGAAGCCGGACTCCTCTCCAGACTCCGAGCCCTCCGCGCCCTTACCGATCAAACCCGATTGGGTGCCGATCATGGAGTTCACCGCCGCGGACATCTTTTAGCACTCGCCCTTCGGCGATATTCTGAATTCACTAAAGTCTCTCTCTTTATAAGGAGAGCCCTGGCCGGACAATGGTCAGCAAGGTTGGGATGCGGATGATGAAGAAATTCAAAGCCCACCCACCACCCACTTCGTAGCCACTATCGATGATTTAACCAACATGCTCGACTTCGACTCGGAAGACATCGACGGTATGGATGCCGATGCAGGAGACGATCAAGAACCAGCGCCCATAGGGCACTGGAAAGCCACCTCGTCGTATGATATATACATGGTGGACACCCCAAAAGAAGACAATGGCGATGGAACAACGGAGGATGACCCCTCCAAGAAGCAGCCTAAGCGCCGGTGAGGGAGTCCTGGATTAGGGGGTGTTCGGGTAGCCGGACTATACCTTCAGCCGGACTCCTGGACTATGAAGATGCAAGATTGAAGACTTCGTCCCATGTCCGGATGGGACTTTCCTTGGCGTGGAAGGCAAGCTTGGCGATGCGGGTATTCAAGATCTCCTACCATTGTAACCGACTCTATGTAACCCTAACCCTATCCGGTGTCTATATAAACCGGAGGGTTGTAGTCCGTAGGCAATCAACTCCATATACAACAATCATACCGTAGGCTAGCTTCTAGGGTTTAGCCTCCTTGATCTCGTGGTAGATCTACTCTTGTACTACCCATATCATCAATATTAATCAAATAGGACGTAGGGTTTTACCTCCATCAAGAGGGCCTGAACCTGGGTAAAACATCGTGTTCCCTGCCTCCTGTTACCATCCGGCCTAGACGCACAGTTCGGGACCCACTACCTGAGATCCGCCGGTTTTGACACCGACATTGGTGCTTTCATTAAGAGTTCCTCTATGTCGTCGCCTTTAGGCCCGATGGCTCCTTTGATCATCAACAACGATGCGGTCCAGGGTGAGACTTTGCTCCCCGGACAGATCTTCGTCTTCGGCGGCTTCGCTCTGCGGGCCAATTCGCTAGGCCACCTGGAGCAGATCGAAAGCTACGCCCCTGGCCATCAAGTCAGGTTTGGAAGCTTAAACTACACGGCTGACATCCGCGGAGACTTGATCTTCGACAGGCTCGAGCCACGGCCAAGCGCGCCGCACTATCTCGAGGGGCATGATCTAGCTCTGCCCCCGGACAGTGTCCTGGAGGCCGCACACGCATCAGTTCCGACCCCTAACTCGGAGCCTATTGCGCCAATTGAGGATGAGCGGTAGGACGTCACCTCGGGGGCTGCGATCCTGAAAGAGATCGAGCCGAACGCTAGCCCCGCACTCTGCACGACCCATGACTCCGAGGATCCGGACTCCTCCCCAGACTCCGAACCCCCCGCGCCCCTGCCAATAGAATCCGATTGGGCGCCGATAATGGAGTTCACCGCCGCAGACATCTTTCAGCATTCGCCTTTTGGCGACATCCTGAATTCTCTTAAGTCTCTCTCTTTATCAGGAGAGCCTTGGCCGGACTATGGTCAGCGAGGGTGGGATACGGACGATGAGGAAATTCAAAGCCCACCCACCATCCACTTTGTAACCACTATCGACGATCTAACCGACATGCTTGACTTCAGCTCCGAAGACATCGACGGCATGGACGACGATGTAGGAGACGAACAGGAACCAGCACCTGTAGGGCGCTGGAAGGCCACCTCGTCATATGACATATATATGGTGGATACTCCAAAAGATGGAGATGGTGATGGAACAGTGGGGGATGACGCCCCCAAGAAACAGCCAAAGCGCCGGCGTCAGCGGCGTTGCTCTAAATCCCGCCAAAGCAAAAACGGTGATTCCGGCACGGGAGATAATACTACCCCGGATAGCGCCGAAGAACACCCACCTCAGCAAGATTTGGCACAGTAAGATGGAGAAGCCAGCCCTCATGAGAGAGCGGCAGACCGAGAGGTCGAGGATGATAACTATACGCCTCCCTCCGAAGATGAGGCAAGCCTCGATGACGACGAATTCGTCATACCATCAGACCCCGCCGAACAAGAGTGTTTTAAACGCAGGATTTTAGCCATGGCAAGCAGCCTCAAGAAAAAGCAGGAACAGCTTAGAGCTGCCCAAGATTTGCTAGCTGATAGATGGACTGAAGTCCTTGCGGCCGAAGAGTATGAACTCGAACGCCCCTCCAAGAGTTACCCGAAGCGCAGGTCGCTACCCCGATCAGAGGAGGAAGCACCTACATCACCAGCGCATGACATGGCAGACCGGCCACCTCGCGTCCGCGACAGAGAGGCCTCTCGACCCTCCACCCAAGCCATGCCCCGACGCCGCTCAACTAAGGCACGGGAAAATGCGCCCGACCTGCGAGACATACTGGAGGATAAGGCAAGACGAACAAGATCGATCTACGGATCGCGCAGGCGCCCTATGGCATGTGACAATGATCTTCACTCTGGATACAACAAATCTGGCCGGGCCGAACACAACAGACATAGCTCTTCCGAGCTGCGTCGTGATATAGCCCAGTACAGAGGCGCCGCACACCCGCTATGCTTCACGAATGAAGTAATGGATCATAAAATCCCAGAGGGTTTCAAACCCGTAAACATTAAATCATACGATGGCACAACAGATCCGGCGGTATGGATCGAGGATTATCTCCTTCACATCCACATGACATGCGGCGATGATCTACACGCCATCAAATACCTCCCGTTCAAACTTAAAGGACCGGCCCGGCATTGGCTTAACAACTTGCGAGTAGACTCAATCGGTTCTTGGGAGGACCTGGAAGCCGCATTCCTCGACAACTTCCAGGGCACTTACGTGCGACCACCGGATGCCGACGACTTAAGCCACATAATTCAGCAGCCAGAGGAGTCTGCCAGACAATTCTGGACACGGTTCCTAACAAAGAAAAACCAGATAGTCGATTGTTCGGGCGCAGAGGCTCTAGCAGCCTTCAAGCATAACATCCGCGACGAGTGGCTTGCCCGGCACCTGGGACAGGAAAAGCCGAAATCCATGGCAGCCCTCACGACACTCATGACCCGCTTTTGCGCGGGACAAGACAGCTGGCTAGCTCGCAGTAACAACTTATCAAAGAACCCTAGTAATTCGGATACCAAGGACAAAAGTGGCAGGACACATCGGAATAAGCAAAAATGCCGCGTTAGCAGCGACAGCAATGAAGACACGGCAGTCAATGCCGGATTCAAAGGCTATAAATCCGGTCAGCGGAAAAAGCCATTCAAAAAGAATAATCAGGGCCCGTCCAGTTTGGACCGAATACTCGATCGCTTGTGCCAGATACATGGCACCCCCGAAAGGCCAGCCAATCACACTAACAGGGATTGTTGAGTGTTCAAGCAGGCAGGCAAGTTAAGGGCCGAAAACAGAGACAAGGGGCTGCACAGTGACGACGAGGAGCCCAAGCCGCCGAACAACAATGGACAGAAGGGTTTTCCCCCACAAGTGCGGACGGTGAACATGATATACGCAACCCATATTCCCAAGCGGGAGTGGAAGCGTGCGCTATGGGACGTATACGCGATGGAGCCAGTCGCCCCAAAGTTCAACCCATGGTCCTCCTGCCCGATCACTTTTGATCGAAGGGACCATCCCACTAGCATCCGGCATGGCGGCTTCACCGCATTGGTTCTCGACCCAATCATCGACGGATTTCATCTCACAAGAGTCCTCATGGACGGTGGCAGTAGCCTGAACCTGCTTTATCAGGATGCAGTGTGGAAAATGGGCATAGATCCCTCAAGGATTAAGCCCACAAGAACAACCTTTAAAGGCGTTATACCAGGTGTAGAAGCAAACTGTACAGGCTCAGTAACACTTGACGTGGTCTTCGGATCCCCGGAAAATTTCCGAAGCGAAGAGTTAATGTTCGATATAGTCCCGTTTCACAGTGGCTATCACGCCCTGATCGGACGAACCGCATTCGCAAAGTTCAATGCGGTGCCGCACTACGCATATCTCAAGCTCAAGATGCCAGGCTCTCGAGGAGTAATTACGGTCAACGGAAACACCGAACACTCCCTTCGTACGGAGGAGCATACGGCGGCTCTCGCAGCGGAGGTACAAAGTAGCCTTCTCAGGCAATTCTCCAGTCCGGCCATTAAAAAGCCAGACACTGCCAAGCGCGCCCGGAGTAACCCACAGCAGGACCGCTTGGCACACTCTGAGCAAGCGTAGCAATGCGGCCCCAACCCCAGCTTTCGCGACATAGCGAAACCAGTACCTCGCGTACATAACTACGCCCTTGAAATACCATGGGCACAGGGGAAGGGGCACAATAACGGCACGCCCAAAATACGGCTTAAAACATACTAGGGGCTGCCGGATTCTTTTTTTAATTTTTTCTTACTTTCAGGACTCCATACTTCGGACGACCTGTTCGGCAATTCGACTGCCGCACAAACGATGCAAGATCCAGGGAGGCAGACAAGCCATGCCGCATTATGGAACTCCCACGTGGTCTCTGTTACGAGCGGTATACCTGTTTTAAATACAATTCCGCGGCCTGCCCCTGGTCAGGACATACTGAATAGTCCAATACCTTCAGCCGGACTCCTAGACTATGAAGATACAAGATTGAAGACTTCGTCCCGTGTCCGGATGGGACTTTCCTTGGCGTGGAAGGCAAGCTTGGCGATGCGGATATTCAAGATCTCCTACCATTGTAACTGACTCTATGTAACCCTAACCCTATCCGGTGTCTATATAAACCGGAGGGTTGTAGTCCATAGGCAATCAACTCCATATACAACAATCATACCATAGGCTAGCTTCTAGGGTTTAGCCTCCTTGATCTCGTGGTAGATCTACTCTTGTACTACCCATATCATCAATATTAATCAAGCAGGACGTAGGGTTTTACCTCCATCAAGAGGGCCCGAACCTGGGTAAAACATCGTGTTCCCTACCTCCTGTTACCATCCGGCCTAGACGCACAGTTCGGGACCCACTACCCGAGATCCGCCGGTTTTGACACCGACAACCGGCGTCAGCGGCGCCGCTCTAAACCCCGCCAAAGCAAAAATGGTGATTCCGGCACGGGAGATAATAACACCCCGGACAGTGCCGAAGACAACCACCTCCAGCAAGATTCAGCACAGGAGGATGGAGAAGCCATCCCTCATGAGAGAGCGGCAGACAGAGAGGTCGAGGACGATAATTATATGCCTCCCTCCGAAGACGAGGCAAGCCTCGACGACGACGAATTTGTCGTGCCAGAGGATTCCATCGAACAAGAGCGTTTCAAACGCAGGCTTATGGCCACGGGGAGCAGCCTCAAGAAAAAACAGCAACAACTTAGAGCTGATCAAGATTTGCTAGCCGACAGATGGACTGAAGTCCTTGCGACCGAAGAGTATGAACTCGAACGCCCCTCCAAGAGCTACCCAAAGCGCAGGTTGCTACCCCGACTAGAGGAGGAAGCACCTAAACCTACATCACCAGCTCATGATGCGGCCGATCGGCCACCTCATGGCCGCGACAGAGAAGCCTCTCGGCCCTCCACTCAAGCCGCACCCCAGCGCTGCTCAAAAAATACCAAGGCACGGGAAAATGCGCCAGACCTGTGAGATATATTGGAGGACAAGGCAAGGCAAACAAGATCGATATACGGATCGCGTGGGCGCCCCACGGCACGAGACAGTAATCGTCACTCCGGATACAGTCAATCCGGTCGGGCCGAATATAGTAGACAAAGCTCGTTTGAGCTGCGTCGTGATATAGCCCAATACAGAGGCGCCGCACACCCACTATGCTTCACAGATGAAGTAATGGATCATCAAATCCCTAAGGGTTTCAAACCCATGAACATCGAATCATATGATGGCACAACAGATCCTGCGGTATGGATCGTGGACTATCTCCTTCATTTCCACATGGCCCGCGGTGATGACCTACACGCCATCAAATACCTCCCACTCAAGCTTAAAGGACCAGCTCGGCATTGGCTTAACAGCTTGCCAGCAGAATCAATTGGTTGCTGGGAGGACCTGGAAGCCGCATTCCTCAACAATTTCCAGGGCACTTATGTGCGACCACCAGACGCCGATGACCTTAGCCACATAATTCAGCAGCCAGAGGAATCGGCCAGACAATTCTGGACACGGTTCCTAACCAAGAAAAATCAAATCGTCGACTGTCCGGACGCAGAGGCCCTAGCAGCCTTCAAGCATAACATCCGCAACGAGTGGCTTGCACGACACCTAGGATAGGAAAAGCCGAAATCTATGGCAGCCCTCACGACACTTATGACCCGCTTTTGCGCGGGAGAAGACAGCTGGCTAGCTCGCAGCAATAACATGACCAAGAGCCCTGGTAATTCAGATACCAAGGATAGCAGTGGCAGGTCGCGTCGCAACAAGCAAAAGCGCCGCATTAACGGCAACAATGCTGAGGATACGACAGTTAATGCCGGATTCAGAGGCTCTAAACCCGGTCAGCGGAAAAAGCCATTCAAAAGAAATACTCCGGGCCCGTCCAGTTTGGACCGAATACTCGACCGCTCATGCCAGATACATGGCACCCCCGAAAAACCAGCCAATCACACCAACGGGGATTGTTGGGTGTTCAAGTAGGCAGGCAAGTTAAATGCTGAAAGCAGAGACAAGGGGCTGCATAGCGATGACGAGGAGGAGCCCTAGCCGCCGAACAATAGTGGACAGAAAGGTTTTCCCCCACAAGTGCGGACGGTGAACATGATATACGCAACCCACGTCCCCAAGAGGGAACGGAAGCATGCGCTAAGGGACGTATACGCGATGGAGCCAGTCGCCCCAAAGTTCAACCCATGGTCTTCCTGCCCGATCACTTTTGATCGAAGGGACCACCCTACTAGCATTGGTTCTAGACCCAATTATTGACGGATTCGCCGCATTGGTTCTAGACCCAATTATTGACGGATTTCACCTCACTAGAGTCCTTATGGACAGCGGCAGCAGCCTGAACCTGCTTTACCAGGATACAGTGCGGAAAATGGGCATCGATCCCTCGAGGATTAAACCCACTAAAACGACCTTTAAAGGCGTCATACCAGGTGTAGAGGCCAACTGTACAAGCTCAGTTACACTTGACGTGGTCTTTGGATCTCCGGATAATTTCCGAAGCAAGGAGTTAATCTTAGACATAGTCCTGTTCCGCAGTGGCTATCACGCACTGCTCGGGTGAACCGCATTTGCCAAGTTCAATGCGGTGCTGCACTATGCATACCTCAAGCTCAAGATGCCAGGCCCTCGAGGTGTCATCACGGTCAACGGAAACACCGAACGCTCTCTCCGAACGGAGGAGCATACGGCGGCTATCGCAGCGGAAGTACAAAGGAGCCTCTCAAGGCAATTCTCCAGTCCGGCCATTGAACGTCTGGACACCGTCAAGCGCGCCCGGAGTAACCTACAACAAGACCGCCTGGCACGTTTCGAGCAAGCGTAGCAATGCGGCCCCAACCCCAGCCCTCGCGAACTTGCGAAACCAGTGTTGCACGTACATAATTACACTTTGGAAATACCATGGGCACAGGGGTAGGGGCACCATCACGGCACGCCCGAAACGCGGCTTACACCGCACTAGGGGCTGCCGATTTCTTAATTTTCTCTTATTTTCAGGACTCCATTCTTCTGAAGGCTTGTCCGGCAGTACAATTGCCATAGAAACGATACAACCAGGGAAGCAGAAAGCTACGCCGCACTATGGAACTCTAAGGTGGTCTCTATAACGAGCATTATACCTATTTCACATAACATTCCGCAGCTTGCCCCTGGAAAGGACATGTTAAATAGTCCCATCTTTTGCTTATTGCAGTATTTGTATCATTCTGCTTTGATCGCAGCTTTTTTAAATAAACAATGCATAGCTTCCGTCTATTATTGCATTACTCTTTTTTATGAATATATGTTCATTAATGACATGTTGCACCCGTACACTTTGGTACGGCCAATACGCCAGGGGCTTAAGCACCCCACAATCCGGTGTGAGAAGTCCGAACACTTTCACAAGTGCGGCACCCCGAACTTATAGCATTATATGCATCGGCTCCGAATCATGTCTTGGGTCAATAGTTGGGTTTGCCCGGCTCCTATGTTTTGGTACCTTACGTTCCATTATATCAGCTAAGGTAGCACTAGGAGAACTACTGCGATTGTGCCCCAGTTGAGTTGGGCTAAGCACCTCATTAGAGAAAGCTAAAACTGACCATCATGATGAGGCGAGAGCTGGTCGCTGTTCGGGATAAACATGAGCACTCTTTTCCCATACTAGGGGCTTCGCCAAAATTTAAAATTATAGAATTCTATGGCTAAGTGAGAGTGATAACGCATTATAGTTCGATTGGCTTGTTCGTTGTGCTGAGCACCTCCCTCGAAGGACCCAAGAATGGGAAAAAGAGTGCTCATGTTTATCCCGAACACCCCAGCACTCGTGGCATGGGGGCAGAAGCCGACAACTCGCCATCTCTCAAATTTGATAAACGGCCGCACAGAAGGTAATATTTTAAATTCAAAAGCGTTGCTTAGCGCATATGAACAAGTTTTCAGCGTACAGGATCACAAATGCGAGTTTACTCAAATATTACATCTTTGGAGCATTCATCCGCTATAAGGCGGGCACCCTTCAGGACGCCCTCATAATACGCTTCCGGGACGCGATGCTCCTTGCCCGGCAGTGGCCCGTCCTTCACCAGCTTCTCCGCATCCATCTTGCCCCAGTGCACTTTAGCACGGGCAAGCGCCCTACGGGCACCTTCGATGCAGACGAAGCGCTTGATTACTTCAGGCCGTGGACAGGCATCCACCAGCCGCCTCACCAGCCCGAAGTAGCTCCCAGGCAGAGCCTCTCCAGGCCAAAGCCAAACTATGAGGCCCTTTATGGCCTGTTCGGCCACCTTGTGGAGCTCGACCATTTGCTTCAGCTGGTCGCTCAAAGGCACCAGGTGTCCGGCCTCAGCATACTGAGACCAGAACACCTTCTTCGTCGAGCTCCCCTCCTCGGCTCGGTAGTAGGCGGCGGCATCAGACGCACTACGGGGCAAATCTGCGAATGTTCCTGGAGAGCTCCGGACTCGGGTAAGTAACAAGTAATTCACTTTCACGTGCGTGCTTTGCATAATGAATGCCTTACCCGCCGCTATCTTCTTCATATCTCTTATTTCTTGGAGGGCTTTCTGGGCTTCGGCCTTGGCAGACTTCGTGCTTTCGAGGGCTGCCGCAAGCTCAGACGCTTGCGTCTTCGAGTCAAGCTCCAAACTCTCGTGTTTTTTCACGAGAGCCTGGAGCTATTTCTGCACCTCCTCCACCCGCGCCTCCTGCTTCCCTCTCTCTGTGCTCTCTGCGGCCGCTCTATTTTCGGCCTCGGACAACGCTTTCTTAAGGGTTGCCACCTCGGTCGTGGCCCCTATAATAGCACGCTGATCCTGTCATTTTTTGCAACCACATCTTCTCTATATACTTGTGCAAGGTATTACTTATCTTCCTTCTCCTCGAGTTGCCTCCTGGCATGGACGACCTCGTTCTCGGACCGCGTGAGGTTTTGCTTCAGCGTATCCACCTCCGCAGTCAGTGCGGCGGAGGCCAGCAGCGAAGCCTGCATACGCATATTGACTTGATTATGTTAGACTCGTGTGAATGTTATTAGATCCTCTATTCGGCTTTTCTTTCCGAACGCCGAACAGAGCATCAGGGGCTACTGTCTATGCGGTCATATTTTTACATATTCTTTACTTACCTCAAAGCCTGTTAGAAGGCTGGCACAGGCTTCAGTCAGTCAGCTCTTGGTGGACTGAACCTTCTGGATCACCGCACTCATAATAGTGCGGTGCTCCTTGTCGATGGAGGCGTCGTTAAGCACCTCCAGCAAATTGTCCGGTGCCTCCGGTTGGACGGAGGTCGCAAGCTCGGTAGGCTTGCTCCTCTTGGTAGGAGGCTGCCTACGGGAGTCCAGAACCGTTGAAGGTTCGGGCGCGGTGTTCGGCTTAAGGCCGGACTTGGAGCCCTTGGGGGTTCTATCCCCTTTATGCCTAGAGTCCGGGAGGTCGCCTTGCGGCGCCTCCAGGACCACCTCCTCCTGGCCTGGAACCTGTTGGGACGCCACCGTGGTGTCGTCCGTAGGATGGGGGGAGGTAGCCGTCGGAAACGAATTCACATCCAACAAATCCAGGGAACCGCTCGACGACACGTCGAGCCGGTCTTTGGGTGGACTGCATAAACATGTTCGACGTAAGGAAAAGCTATGCAATGGGGGAATACTATGAATCACTCTGGTATCCAGATACTTACGATCTCGCCAGGGGCTTGGCCCTGTCCGGCCACTCCTCTTCGCCGTCGTCGGCGTTGGTGGAGTAGTCCGGAGGAGGGGTCTTCCCCTTCTTGGACCCTTCGGCCTCCCCAGTTGGGGTGGGCTTCCTTTTCTTCCTTCCCCCTACTGGAGGGGGGGAGGTCTCTTCTTCCTCCTCCTCGTCTTCATGGGAGGAGTGCACCTTGGAGTCGTCGGATGATGAATCCGACACCTCCTGGCGCCAGGCACTCTTTCGAGTCCCCGTGGCCTTCTTCTTGGCCTTCTTATCCGGCACCACATAGGGTGCCGGAACCAGCAGCTTCGCCAAGCGAGCGTCCGCTGGGCCTTCGGGCAAAGGAGCCGGACAGTTGATCTGTCCGGACATCTCCTGCCAATCCTGTCAAAGGTAAGGGAGCTTAGATCCCGCATGGAGTCAAACTATGAAAAACTAATACCCTGTAAAAGGTAAAAACAGCTTACCGCATGAGCGTGACGCTGCATGCTGAATCCGCGATCCTCGGTAGCGGATGCGGGGGCCTCGGCGCCCTTGAAACGTACCTTCCAAGCATCTTCATACGTCGTGTCGAAGAGCCTGCTCAGAGTTTGGTGTCGCGCCGGGTCGAACTCCCACAGGTTGAAAGCCCGTTGTTGACACGGGAGGATCCGGCGGATGAGCATAACCTGGACTACGTTGACAAGTTTGAGCTTCTTGTCCACCAGGGTTTGGACGCATGTTTGGAGTCCGGTCAGCTCTCCTTTTTTACCCCACGACAGGCTCGTCTCTTTCCAGGAGGCGAGCAGTGTAGGGGGTCCGGATCGGAACTCGGGGGCTGCGACCCATTTAGGGTCGCGCGGCTCGGTGATGTAAAACCACCCTGATTGCCACCCCTTTAGGGACTCCACGAAGGAGCCCTCGAGCCATAGGACGTTGGGCATCTTGCCCACCATGGTGCCTCCGCACTCCGCCTGGGTGCCACGCACCACCTTCGGCTTGACATTAAAAGTCTTGAGCCATAGGCCGAAATGGGGGCGGATGCAGAAGAAAGCCTCACACACGACGATAAACGCCGAGATGTTGAGGACAAAGTTCGGGGCCAGATCGTGGAAATCCAGGCCATAGTAGAACATGAGCCCTCGGACAAATGGGTGGAGAGGGAAGCCCAGTCCGTGGAGGAAATGGGGGAGGAACACCACCCTCTCATGGGGCCTAGGGGTGGGGATGAGCTGCCCCTCTTCGGGAAGCCGTTGCGCAATGTCGTTAGACAAGTATCCGGCCTTCCTCAGTTTTTTGATGTGTCCCTCCGTAACGGAGGAGACCATCCACTTGCCTCCCGCTCCGGACATGGCTGGAGAAGGTTGAGGTGGGGTGTGCGGACTTGGGCGCTGGAGCTCAAGTGCGTGGAAATGGATAGGCAAAGGAGGAAGAAGGCGTGGATGAAAAGGTGGATCCTTATCCCCTTATATGGGTGGACGCGACTATGCGTCCCCACCAGCCTGGTATAACTCGCTTATCTCCCAAGCGCGGTAATCAATGGCGCGGTTGGGTTACCCACACCCGTGTTGATGAGAATCCCGGAATAAGGGGACACGATCTCTGCTTTGACAAGACGTGCCAAGGAAACCGCCTTGCTAAACGCGCTGAGGTGGGACAGTAAAATGATTTGAATAAAGACTTGGCCGTGGTGTGATGTCACGCTACGGAATACGTCAGCAGATTAGATTTGTGTAAGTATTATTCTCTCTATGGCAATATGTGGAAACTTATTTTGCAGAGCCGGACACTACCTTTGTGTTAAAAATCTTCTATGAAGTACTTGGAGGAGGCACCGCCTTGCAATGCCGAAGACAATCTGCGCGCCGGAATCATTGTCATTGAAGCCTGGTTCAGGGGCTACTAAGGGAGTCCTGGATTAGGCGGTGTCCGGATAGCCGGACTATACCTTCGGCCAGACTCCTGGACTATGAAGATACAAGATTGAAGACTTCGTCCCGTGTCCGGAAGGGACTTTCCTTGGCATGGAAGACAAGCTTGGCGACACGGATATGTAGATCTCCTACCATTGTAACCGACTCTGTGTAACCCTAGCCCTCTTTGGTGTCTATATAAACTGGAGGGTTTTAGTCCGTAGGACGAACAACAATCATACCATAGGCTAGCTTCTAGGGTTTAGCCTCCTTGATCTCGTGGTAGATCTACTCTTGTACTACCCATATCATCAATATTAATCAAGCAGGACGTAGGGTTTTACCTCCATCAAGAGGGCCCGAACCTGGGTAAAACATTGTGTCCCCTGCCTCCTGTTACCATCTGCCTAGATGCACAGTTCGGGACCCCCTACCCGAGATCTGCCGGTTTTGACACCGACACCCACCGCTGGCCAGGCCATCCCTCCACTCACCCACTCCCCTTGTTATTCTGCGGCGATGGTAGCCTCACACCGCAGCCGAACCAGTGAACCCTCGTACTCCTCTCCGCGTGGGCATCCACTGTCGCCTCTTCCCCGGCTCCGCGTCGTCCCCTTCCTAGGCCTCGCCGTCGTCCACCGCCGTGGTGCTCTCGGCGCGGCGTGGTCAATGTGGTTAACGACCAACTTCCATCGGAAGAGTACTGTACGTGGAGAGGCTGACAGCTGGGTCCATGGCAGCTGCAAGGAAGTGCCTCCTTATTATGCGCAAAATAATTATTCCTCCACCTGACAGCAGGGACGTTCCACCGGACGAGCCACCAGTATTTCGCGGAAAAAAGGTTTCCCCCTGACTGCTGGGACCCACCAGACAGGCCACCGTATTTCACGAAAAAATGTTTGCCCCTGACTGCTGGGACCCACTGGACGGACAACCGCATTTTGCAAAAAATGTTCCCCCCGCTGTCAGCTCGGACCCACCGGAAGTGCCTCCTTATTACACACAGAAAAAAGAAAACTCCCCCTGCTAGCTGGGACCCACCATGGTGGGAGGCTGACTTGTGGGCCTACTAAGTTGACGGGGACGGAGGGCTTTGTCAACTTAGTCAATATGAACGATTCTTGCTCCAGTGACCGTATGATGTCCATCCAACGGCCATCGTGCTTCTTCAATCTCTGCTCTTCCTGCTCCAACCACTCAAACAAGCAACGGCGGGACTGCCTACTCCTTCCTCCCTGCGGCCGGCTCTGTTGTCGCGCAGGCCTCACCGCCCCACCGTACTCCCATCGCTAGCCTAGCCATCCCTCTACTCACCCACACCTGCTGTTATTCCCCGGCGACGGCAGACGAACCAGTAAAGCCTCGTACAGTCGTACTCCCCTCTGCGTGGGAAACAACTGCCGAGTCTTCCCTGCCTCCGTGTCGTTCCCTTCCTAGGCCTCATCGTCATCCACCGCCCTGGTGCTCTCGGCGTGGCCTGGTCAACGTGGTCAACGACCGACATGCATCTAAAGTGGACTGTACGTGGAGAGGCCGACAGCTGGGTCCACGGCCGCACGCAAGGAAATGCCTCCTTTTTACGCGCAAAATAATGATTCCTCCACCTAACATTAGGGACCCACCAAAAGGGCCTCTGTATTTCACGAAAAAACATTACCACCGCTGACAGCTCAGACCCACCAGCTATATCTTCGCACGCAAGGAAGTGCCTCCTTATTACGCACAAAAAAATGAATACACCCCTTGTTAGCTGGGACCCAGTATATTGGCAGGCTAACTTGTGGGCCTACTAAGTTGACGGGGACGGAGGGATTTATCAACTTAGTCAATATGCACGATTGTAGCTCCAGTGACCGTACGATGTCCATCCAACGGCCGTAGTGCTTCTTCAACCTCTCGTCTTCTTGCTCTAGCCGCCCAAACCAGCGCCGGTTGTGCCTTGTGCTCCTGCCTCCCGTGGCCAGCTGCGATGCGGCAGAGGCCTCACCACCCCCTACTACTCCCACCGCTGGTCAGGACATCCCTCTACTCATCCACACCCCCTGTTATTCTGCGATGACGGCAGCCTCACACTGCAGCGAAACAGTGAACCCTCATACTCCTCTACGCGTGGGCATCCACTGTCGCGTCTTCCCCGGCTCCACGTTGTCCCCTTCCTAGGCCTCGCCGTTGTCCACCGCCCTGGTGCTCTCGGTGCGGCGTGGTCAATGTGGTCAAGGAACGGCTTCCATCAGATGTGGACTGTACGTGGAGAGGCTGACAGCTGGGTCCATGGCCGCAACAAGGAAGTGCCTCCTTATTACGTGCAAAATAATTATTCCTCCACCTGACAGCGGGGACCCATCGTACGGGCCACCGTATTTCGCGAAAAAAACATTTCCCCCTGACTGCTGGGACCCACCAGCTACACCTTCGCACGCAAGGAAGTGCATCCGGGCAAAAAGAAACGATTCGCCCCCCTGACTACGGGGACCCACCAGCTACATCTTCGCACGCAAGGAAGTGCCTGACAGTAGGGACCCACCTCGTCGAAGCGTATGTAGCGTTGTCATTCTGGTCGCAAACGTGTACGTACATACTGGTCGATGTAGAGGCGCGCACGTAGCATGTACACGTACGTACAGCGGCCAGGGTGCAAGAAAGAAAATACGGCCACGTATGTGTACAGATGGGCAGGGTCTCGAATGCCTACTCGCGCATACGTACGGCCAAGGCTCGTGTACATGGCTACGTCGGAACGGAGAAACAGCGTCGTCGTCGTGTCCATGGGGAGGCAACGGAATGCTTCGTGTTCATGGGGAGGCAACGGAATGCTTCATGTTCATGGGGAGGCAACGGAATGTGTCATGTTCATCGGGAGGCAACGGAACGCATGGGAGCCAACCGGCTGGGTCGGAACGGAATGCGTGGTCGTGTTCATCGGGAGGGCTTGGACGGAACAGTTGATGGAAACGAGGCCTGGCGTACCGCAGAATGGAGGAAACGGACCTCCTACAGTCAAAACGGGGGTCATGTTGAACCGGAGGGGTGTGGCGTACCGCAAAACGGAGGAAACGGACCTCCTACGGTCGAAACGGGGGTCCTGTTGATCGGGGGGTGTGGCGTACCGCAAAACGGACGAAACAGACCTCCTACGGTCGAAATGGGGTCCTGTTCATCGGGAGGGGTGTGGCGTAACGCAAAACGGGACTCCACGGGATAATGTTCATCTCCACCCTCGACCTCCTCCAGCCTCCATGGGCTACCGTCGACCTCCTCCAGCCTCCACGGGCTCCTGTTCATCCAGCCTCCACCGCGCGCTACTCCACCGGCTACTATTCAACCACCCCTCCACCGTCTACTGTTCATCCAGCCCTCCACACCACTGGGTCTTGTTCAACCACCCCTCCACGGGCACCCCTCCACCGTCTACTATTCATCCAGCCCTCCACACCACGGGGTCCTGTTCATCCAGAGGCAACGCCACCCCTCACTGTTCATCCAAAACCCCCCGCAACACTCACTGTTCATCCCAGAGGCAGCATCGATCGGCTTCATTTAGCAACAGTAGCGAAGGAATCGCTCGATCGGGTTCAGTTAACAGCCATCGATCAATCGCTTGGGTTCAGTAATGCGTAGCCTGCAGTGCAATCGCTCGGGTTCAGTTAGAGCCCAACGCCTCGCTCGGGTTCAGTTAGAGCCAACGCCTCACACACACGCACGTACGTGTATGAGAGAAACGCGCATCGCTCGGCCCCCGACCTCCCACCGTAACCGGGAACTCCCCGAAATTTTCCTCCCCCTCGCTTCTACCATGGTTTTTTCCATCATGGACGGCCCAAAGAATGTCATGCACCTGCGTCTCCGGCCCGCCTAGGACGACAAGCCCATTTTTTGTCATGATTTTTTGTCATAGAAGTAGGATCCCACCACATCTATGATGATACCTGGTTTTTTCACAATTATCGTCATAGAAGTGTCATATGTATGACAGAAAAAAATTTCGTTCGGCCCAAAATGTCACGGATGTGTCTTTTTTTGTAGTGGTGGGTGGATCGGTGCTTGGGTACTATCCTTACATGGACAAGCATCCCACTTATGATTAACCTCTATTGCAAGCATCCGCAACTACAACAAAAGTATTAAGGTAAACCTAACCATAGCATGAAACATATGGATCCAAATCAGCCCCTTACGAAGCAATGCATAAACTAGGGTTTAAGCTTCTGCCACTCTAGAAACCCATCATCTACTTAGTACCTCCCAATGCCTTCCTCTAGGCCCAAATAATGGTGAAGTGTTATGTAGTCGACGTTCACACAACACCACTAGAGGATAGACAACATACATCTCATCAAAATATCGAACGAATACCAAATTCACATGACTACTAATAGCAAGACTTCTCCCATGTCCTCAGGAACAAACGTAACTACTCACAAAGCATAGTCATGTTCATAATCAGAGGGGTGGGTATTAATATGCATATAGGATCTGAACATATGATCTACCACCAAATAAACCAACTAGCATCAACTACAAGGAGTAATTAACACTACTAGCAACCTACTAGTACCAATCCCGGACTTGGAGACAAGAATTGGATACAAGAGATGAACTAGGGTTTTGAGAGGAGATGGTGCTGGTGAAGATGTTGATGGAGATTTCCCTCTCCCGATGAGAGGAGCGTTGGTGATGACGATGGCGATGATTTCCCCCTCCCGAAGGGAAGTTTCCCCGGCAAAACAGCTCCACCAGAGCCCTAGATTGGTTCCGCCAAGGTTCCGCCTCGTGGCGGCGGAGTTTCATCCAAGAAGATGGCTTATGATTTTTTCCTCATCAAAAGACTTCATATAGCAGAAGATGGCCATCGGAGGGCCACCAGGGGGCCCACGAAGTAGGGGGGCGCGCCCCCCACCCTCATGGGTAGGGTGTAGCCCCCATGGTGAACTTCTTGCGCTCAGTATTTTTTATATATTCTGAAAACGTCTTCCATGAAGTTTCAGGACTTTTGGAGCTGTGCGGAATAGGTCTCTAATATTTGCTCCTTTTCTAGCCCAGAATCCCAGCTGTCGGCATTCTCCCTCTTTATGTAAAACTTATAAAATAAGAGAGAATAGGCATAAGTATTGTGACATAATATGTAATAACAGCCCATAATGCAATAAATAATGGTATAAAAGCATGATGCAAAATGGACGTATCAACTCCCCCAAGCTTAGACCTCGCTTGTCCTCAAGCGAAAGCCGAAATCAAAAAATATGTCCACATGTTTAGAGATAGAGGTGTCGATAAAAGTAAAATACGGACATGAGGGCATCATGATCATTCTTAGAACAACAACTTATATAATTCTTGTCATATGATTTCTTATGCTAGAGTAATAATTCAATCACAATTTCAAGTTTGAATCATAAACTTCATTGAAAACTAACAAACTATAATCTCGGTCATTGGAGCAATTTCAATTTATCATAACATAGGAAAGAGTCAATATATAAGAGCTTTTCAGCAAGTCCACATACTCAACTATCATATAGTCTTTCACAATTGCTGACACTCACGCAATACTTATGGGTATGGAGTTTTAATCGGACACAGAGAAAGATAGGGACTTATAGTTTTGCCACCCAACATTTTACCTCAAGGGTAATGACAACAATAATAGTTCATGAAGACTCAGATCCAATTATCCATATATACCAGGATCTTTCCAACATGTTGTGCTTGCCAAAAGATAAAATGTAAAAAGGAAGGGTGAAGATCACCATGACTCTTATGCAAGGTAGAAGAAATAAGTAAAAGATAGGCCCTTCGCAGAGGGAAGCAGAGATTGTCATGCGCTTTTATGGTTAGATGCACAAAATCTTAATGCGAAAGAATGTCACTTTATATTGCCACTTGTGATATGGACCTTTGTTATGCAGTCTGTCGCTTTTATTTCTTCCGTATCACACGATCGTATAAAGCTTATTTTCTCCCACACTAATAAGTCATACATATTTAGAGAGCAATTTTATTGCTTGCACCGATGACAACTTACTTGGAGGATCTTACTCAATCCATAGGTAGGTATGGTTGACTCTCATGGCAAAACTGGTTTAAGGGTATTTGGAAGCACAAGTAGTATCTCTACTTGGTGCGATGAATTTGGCTAGCATGAGGGGAAAAGGCAAGCTCAACCATGTTGGATGATCCATGACAATATAATTTATCTCAGATGTAAGAAAACATAACCCATTACGTTGTGTTCCTTGTCCAACGTCAACTTTTTAGCATGTCATATTTTAATGAGTGCTTCACAATCATAAAATATGTCCAAGATAGTATATTTATACGTGAAGACCTCTCTTTCTTTATTATTTCCTATTAATTTCAATGATGACCAAAACTATGTTTGTCAACTCCCAACAACTTTTACTCGTCATACTTTTTCTATGTAAACTCATCAATCTCCATAAGATCCATATGATCTCTTTGTTTCCCCTTTTATTTATTTCTCTTTTCTTTTATTCACTTAGGATCATGGCAAAATAATCAAGCCCTTGACTCAACACTAATCTTTATTATATAGCTCATGGACTCGATTTCATAGAAGGATCATAAAGCAAAACTCACAAGTAGATCATACTAAGAACTTTATTCTACTAGATCAAGATATTACCAAAAGGATCGAACTAAGAAAAGCGGTAAAGATAAAAGTGATGGTGATACGATACCGGGGCACTCCCCCAAGCTTGGCAGTTGCCAAGGGGAGTGCCCATACCCGTGTGATTATGTCTCCTTTGTTAGTGAAGAAGGTGATGGTTTTGTTGATGGTGTAGGCTTCTTCCTTAATTTGCGCTTGAGGACAAAATTTTTGTCCCTTAGGTCCTCGATCTATTGCTCCAGGCTCAGTATCTTTTTGCATAGTTCCTGCTTGTTTTCCTGCAAGAGGCGAAAAGGGATAAACTCGATCTTAGGTTTTTTACTCTATCCAGGAGGCTTGACTTTTTGAACTCCACATACATGTCCCCAAGTTGAGGTAGTGGGACTTCATCTTCATCCCAGCTCGTCTCCTCCTTTCCCTTAGGTTCATAGTCCTCTTCTTCTTCCGTAGTCCAACCACAATACTCCACATCCCCATAGACCTTAGGATCTGCAAGGTATTCAGCCACATAGATTTCTCCTTCCGAATCCTGGGACGACATGTTGCTCTAATCTGCAGCAGGACAGCTCGAAACAAAGACGAGAGATATTTGTGTGATACAGGAGTCAAACCCCCCGGGAGATTATATAATGCATATTTACCGACCAAAATACATAACGTGTAAGAAAATGGAGTCCGGAAAGCGCACGAGGTGCCCACGTGGTAGGGGCGCGCCCAGGGGGTAGGGCACGCCCTCCACCCTCATGGGGGCCTCGTGTCCTTTCCGGACTGCTACTTATTTTTCTATTTTTCTAAATATTCCAAAACGGAGAAATATTGCCTTAAAAACTATTTTGGAGTCGGTTTACTTACCATACCACATACCTATTCCTTTTCGGAGTCCGAAACGTTCCGGAAAGTGTCCCTTATGTATTCCTCCGGGGTTACGGTTTCAATAACATTGGTGAGGGAGTCCTGGATTAGGGGGTCTCCAGACAGCCGGACTATATCCTTTGGTCGGACTGTTAGACTATGAAGATACAAGATTGAAGACTTCGTCTCGTGTCCAGATTGGACTCTACTTGGCATGGAAGGCAAGCTAGGCAATACGGATATGTATATCTCCTCCTTTGTAACCGACCTTGTGTAACCCTAGCCCTTTCCGGTGTCTATATAAACCGGAGGGTTTTAGTCCGTAGGACAACATACAATCATACCATAGGCTAGCTTTTAGGGTTTAGCCTCTCCGATCTCGTGGTAGATCAACTCTTGTAATACTCATATCATCAAGAATAAATCAAGCAGGACGTAGGGTTTTACCTCCATCAAGAGGGCCTGAACCTGGGTAAAACATCGTGTCCCCTGCCTCCTGTTACCATCCGCCTTAGACGCATAGTTCGGGACCCCCTACCCGAGATCCCCCGGTTTTGACACCGACATTGGTGCTTTCATTGAGAGTTCCTCTGTGTCGTCGCCGTTAGGCTTGATGGCTCCTATGATCATCGTTAGCGATGCAGTCCAGGGTGAGCCTTTTCTCCCCGGACAAATTTTTGTATTCGGCGGCTTTGCACTGCGAGCCAATTCGCTTGGCCATCTGGAGCAGATTGAAAGCTACGCCCCTGGCCATCAGGTCAGGTTTGGAAGCTTAAACTACACGGCCGATATCCGCGGAGACTTGATCTTCGACGGATTCGAGCCTCTGCCTTGTGCGTCACGTGGTCACGATGAGTATGATTTAGCTCTACCATCAGACAGTGTTCAGGAGATCGCACCGGCAGCTGCTCCGACCCTCAATTCGGAGCCAGTTGCACCGTCCATGGACGGGTGGATGGACCCCGCCATGGAGGCCTTACCCTCAGCGGCGATCGAGCCGAACATCGACCTTACCCTGCACGAGAGCCGTGTTGTCAGACTGTCGGATCCTTCTTCGGCCACGGACTCCGAACCGCCTACGACCGTTCCTTGCGAATCCAATTGGGCGCCGATCATGGAGTTTACCTCCGCGGATATTTTTCAGCACTCGCCCTTTGGCGACATACTGAACTCATTAAGGTCTCTCTCCTTGTCAAGAGGATGCTGGACGAACTATGTCCGGCAGGATTGGGATGCGGATGACGAAGAAATTCGCTGCCCACCCACCACCCACTTAGTAGCCACTGTCGACGACTTAACCGACATGCTCGGCTTCGACTCTGAAGACATCGACGGTATGGACGACGATGCGGGAGACGTAGAGGAACCACTTCCCACAGGGCACTGGATAGCCACCTCATCATACGATATATACATGGTGGACACACCCAAAGAAGGCAATGGCGACGAGACAAAGGAGGATGACCCCTCCAAGAAGCAACCCAAGCACCGACGTCAGCGGCGCCGCTCTAAGTCCTGCCAAAGCAAAAGTGGTGATACCGGCACAGGAGATAATAGAACTCCGGACAGTGCCGAAGATGGCAACAATCCCCCCAGCACGATTTAGGGCATGAGGAGAGGGAAGCCAGCCCTCCTGAGAGAGCGGCAGATGAAAAGGAGGAGGATGATAATTACATGCCTCTCTCCGAAGACGAGGCAAGCCTCGATGATGACGAATTCTTCGTGCCAGAGGATCCCGTCGAACAAGAGCGCTTCAAGCGCCAGCTTATAGCCACGGCAAATAGCCTTAAGAAAAAGCAGCAGTAGCTTCAACCTGATCAAGATCTGCTAGCTGACAGATGGACTGAAGTCCTCGCGGCCGAGGAATATAAACTCGAACGCCCCTCCAAGAGTTACCCAAAATGCAGGTTGCTACCCCGACTGGAGGAAGAAGCGTATGACGCGGTTGATCGTCCACCTCGTGGCCACGATAGAGAGGCATTCCATCCAAAAGTTCAGCCTGCACCCCGACGCCATTCAAATAAAAAGGCATGGGGAAATACGCTAGACCTGCGAGACGTATTGGAGGACAAAGCAAAACATGCAAGATCGATCTACGGATCACGAAGGCGCGCCACTATGTGAGGTGATAAACGTCGCGCCGGATACAGTAAAAGTAAATCCGGCCGGGCCGAACACAGCGGGCAAGACTCATTGGAGCTGCCTCGCGATATATCCTAGTACAGAGGTGCCGCACACCCCTTATGCTTCATAGATGAAGTAATGGATCATCAAATCCCATAGGGTTTCAAACCCGTAAACATAGAATCATACGACGGCACGACAGATCCTGCGGTATGGATCGAGGATTTCCTCCTGCACATCCACATGGCCCGCGGTGATGACCTACACGCAATCAAATACCTCTCACTCAAACTTAAAGGACCAGCTCGGCATTGGCTCAACAACTTGCCAGCAGAGTCCATTGGCTGTTGGGAAGATCTGGAAGCCGCATTCCTCGACAACTTTCAGGGCACTTATGTGCGACCACCAGACGCCGATGACCTGAGCCATATAATTCAGTAGCCAAAGGAATCGGCCAGGCAATTCTAGACACGGTTCCTAACAAAGAAAAATCAAATCGCCGACTGTCCGGATGCAGAGGCCCTAGCAGCTTTTAAACACAACATCCGCGACGAGTGGCTAGCCCGGCACCTTGGTCAGGAAAAGCCGAAATCTATGGCAGCCCTCACGACACTCATGACCCGTTTTTGTGCGGGAGAAGACAGCTGGCTGGCTCGCAGTAATAACATATCAAAGAACCATGGTACTTCGGATACCAAGGACGGCAGTAGCAGGTCACGTCGCAACAAACATAAGCACCGCATTAACAGCGACAATACCGAAAATACAGCAGTCAATGCCGGATTCAAAGGCTCTAAACCCGGTCAGCGGAAAAAGCCATTCAAAAGAAGCACTCCGGGCCCGTCCAATTTGGACCGTATACTCGATCGCTCGTGTCAAATGCACGGCACCCCAGCCAAATACCGGAGGACGGAAGGGGTTCCCCTCACAAGTGCGGACGTGAACATGATATACGCAACCCACATCCCCAAGAGGGAGCGGAAGCGTGCGCTCAGGGACATATATGTGTTGGAGCCAGTCGCCCCAAAGTTCAACCCATGGTCCTCCTGTCCGATCACCTTCGATCACAGGGACCACCCCACTAGTATCCATCATGGCGGATTCGCCTCTCTGGTCTTAGACCCAATTATTGACGGATTTCACCTCACTCGAGTCCTTATGGATGGCGGCAGCAACCTGAACCTGCTTTACCAGGACACGGTGCGCAAAATGGGTATAGACCCCTGAAGGATCAAACCCACAAAAACGACCTTTAAAGGCGTCATACCAGGTGTAGAGGCCCGTTGCACAGGCTCAGTCACACTGGATGTGGTCTTCGGATCCCCAGATAACTTCTGAAGCGAAGAGTTAATCTTCAATATAGTCCCGTTCCGCAGTGGTTATCATGCACTGCTCGGGCGAACCGCATTTGCGAGATTCAATGCGGTACCGCATTATGCATACCTCAAGCTCAATATGCTAGGACCTCAGGGGGTCATTACAGTTAATGGAAACATAGAGCGCTCTCTCTGAATGGAGGAGCACACTGCGACCTGCTACCTCTTGAGCTTGCGTTGGTTTTCCCCGAAGAGGAAGGGGTGATCCAGCAAAGTAGCGTAAGTATTTCCCTCAGTTTTTGAGAACCAAGGTATCAATCCAGTAGGAGGCCACGCTCAAGTCCCTCGTACCTGCACAAAACGATAGCTACTCGCAACCAACGCGATTAGGGGTTGTCAATCCCTTCACGGTCACTTACGAGAGTGAGATCTGATAGATATAATATTTTTGGTATTTTTAGTATAAAGATGCAAAGTAAAAAGTAAAGGCAAAGTAAAAAAGCAAAACAAGATTAAAGTGATGGAGATTGATATGATGAGAATAGACCCGGGGACCATAGGTTTCACTAGTGGCTTCTCTCAAGAGCATAAGTATTCTACGGTGGGTGAACAAATTACTGTTGAGCAATTGACAGAATTGAGCATAGTTAAGAGAATATCTAGGCATGATCATGTATATAGGCATCACGTCCGTGACAAGTAGACCGAAACGATTCTGCATCTACTACTATTACTCCACTCATCGACCGCTATCCAGCATGCATCTAGAGTATTAAGTAAAAAACAGAGTAACGCTTTAAGCAAGATGACATGATGTAGAGAGATAAATTCATGCAATATGAAATAAACCCCATCTTGTTATCCTCGATGGCAATGATACAATACGTGCCTTGCTGCCCCTTCTGTCACTGGGAAAGGACACCGCAAGATCGAACCCAAAGCTAAGCACTTCTCCCATGGCAAGAACTACCAATCTAGTTGGCCAAACCAAACGGATAATTCGAAGAGACTTGCAAAGATAACCAATCATACATAAAAGAATTCAGAGAAGATTCAAATATTATTCATAGATAGACTTGATCATAAACCCACAATTCATCGATCTCAACAAACACACCGCAAAAAGAAGATTACATCGAATAGATCTCCACAAGAGAGGGGGAGAACTTTGTATTGAGATCCAAAAAGAGAGAAGAATCCATCTAGCTACTAACTATGGACCCCGAAGGTCTGAGGTAAACTACTCACACTTCATCGGAGAGGCTATGATGATGTAGAAGCCCTCCGTGATGACGTCCCTCTCCGGCGGAGCTCCGAAACAGGCCCCAAGATGGGATCTCGTGGATACAGGAAGTTGCGGTGGTGGAATTAGGTTTTTGGCTCCGTATCTGTTCGTTTGGGGATATGTAGGTATATATAGGAGGAAGGAGTACGTCGGTGGAGCATCAAGGGGCACACGAGGCAGGGGGTGCGCCCTAGGGGGGGGCGCCCCCCACCCTCGTGGCCGCCTCTCTGATGCCTTGGCGTAGGGTCCAAGTCTCCTGGATCACGTTCGGTGAGAAAATCACGTTCCCGAAGGTTTCATTCCGTTTGATATTCCGTTTCTTCGAAACATTGAAATAGGCAAAAAAAACAGTAATTCTGGGCTGGGCCTCCGGTTGATAGGTTAGTCCCAAAATAATATAAAAGTGGAAAATAAAGCCCAATATAGTCCAAAACAGTAGATAATATAGCACAGAGCAATCAAAAATTATAGATACGTTGGAGACGTATCAGGCATCCCCAAGCTTAATTCCTGCTCGTCCTCGAGTAGGTAAATGATAAAAAGAGAATTTTTGATGCGGAGTGTTACTTGGCATAATTTCAATGCAAATCTTCTTAATTGTGGTATGAATATTCAGATTAGAAAGATTCAAGACAAAAGTTTATATTGATATAAAAAATAATAATACTTCAAGCATACTAACAAAGCAATTATGTCTTCTCAAAATAACATGGCCAAAGAAAGTTTTCCCTACAAAATCATATAGTCTGGCTATGCTCCATCTTCACCACACAAAGTATTTAAATCATGCACAACCCCGATGACAAGCCAAGCAATTTTTTCATACTCTAACCTTTTCAAAACTTTTTCAATCTTCACGCAATACCTGAGCGTGAGCCATGGATATAGCACTATAGGTGGAATAGAATGGTGGTTGTGGAGAAGACAAAAAGGAGGGGAAGATAGTCTCACATCAACTAGGCGTATCTACGGGCTATGGAGATTCCCATCAATAGATATCAATGTGAGTGAGTAGGGATTGCCATGCAACGGATGCACTAGAGCTATAAATGTATGAAAGCTCAACAAAAGACACTAGTGGGTGTGCATCCAACTTGCTTGCTCACGAAGACCTAGGGCAATTTTTTGAGGAAGCCCATCATTGGAATATACAAGCCAAGTTATATAATGTAAAATTCCCACTAGTATATGAAAGTGACAACATATGAGACTCTCTATATGAAGAACATGGTGCTACTTTGAAGCACAATATATGAGACTCGCTATATCATGGTGCTACTTTGAAGCACAAGTGTGGAAAAAGGATAGTAGCATTGCCCCCTTTTTTGGGCCTTCTTTTTTTCTTTGGCCTTTCTATCTCTCTTTTTTATTGGGACAATGCTCTATTGAATGATGATCATCACACTTTTATTTATTTACAACTCAATGATTACAACTCGATTCTAAAACAAAGTATGACTCTATATGGATGCCTCCGGCAGTGTACCGGGATATACAATGAATCAAGAGTGACAAGTATGAAGAAATTATGAACGGTGGCTTTTCCACAAATACTATGTCAACTACATGATCATGCTAAGCAATATGACAATGATGAATGTGTCATGATGAACTAGATGGTGGAAAGTTGCATGGCAATATATCTCGTAATGGCTATGGAAATGCCACAATAGCTAGGTATGGTGGCTGTTTTGAGGAAGGTATATGGTAGGTGTATGATACCAGCGAAAGGTGCACGGTATTAGAGAGGCTAGCAAAGTTGGAAGGGTGAGAGTGCGTATAATCCATGGACTCAACATTAGTCATAAAGAACTCATATACTTATTGCAAAAATCTAGAAGTTATCAAAGCAAAGTATTACACGCATGCTCCTAGGGGGATAGATTGGTAGGAAAAGACCATCGCTCGTCCCCGACCGCCACTCATAAGGAAGACAATCAATAAATAAATCATGCTCCGACTTCATCACATAACAGTTCACCATACGTGCATGCTACGTGAATCACAAACTTTAACACAAGTACTCTTTAAATTCACAACTACTCAACTAGCATGACTTTAATATTATCACCTCCATATCTCAAAACAATTACCATGCTTCAATCTTTTCTTAGTATTCAACACACTCAAAAGAAAGTTTCACAAATCTTGAATACCAAGCATATTATTATTAAGCAAATTACCATGCTATTAAGGGACTCTCAAAATAATTTTAGTGAAGCATGAGAGATTAATAGTTTCTTTAAAACAAATCCACCACCGTTCTCTAAAAGATCTAAGTGAAGCACATAGAGCAAAACTACTTAGCTCAAAAGATATAAGTGAAGCACATAGAGCAAAACTACTTAGCTCAAAAGATATAAGTGAAGCACATAGAGTATTCTATCAAATTTTAATTCATGTATGGCTCTCTCAAAAGGTGTGTACAGAAAGGATGATTGTGGCATACTAAAACACAAAGACACAAATAATACAAGATGCTCCAAGCAAAACACATATCATGTTGGTGAATAAAAATATAGCTCCAAGTAAATTACCGATGGAAGTGGACGAAAGAGGGGATGCCTTCCGGGGCATCCCCAAGCTTTGACTTTTTGGTGTCCTTGGATTATCTTGGGGGTTCCATGGGCATCCCCAAGCTTAGTCTCTTGCCACTCCTTGTTCCATAATCCATCAAAAGAATTCACCCAAAACTTGAAAACTTCACAACACAAAACTTAAAGTAGAAAACTCGTGAGCTCCGTTAGCGAAAGAAAACAAAAGACCACTTCAAGGTACTGTAATGAAATCATTCTTTATTTATATTGGTGTTAAACCTACTGTATTCCAACTTCTCTATGGATTATAAACTATTTTATTAACCATAGATTCATCAAAATAAGCAAACAACACACAAAAAACAGAATCTGTCAAAAACAGAACAGTCTGTAGTAATCTGTAGCTAGCTCAAGATCTGGAACCCCAAAAATTCAAAAATAAATTGCTGGACTTGAGGAATTTATCTATTAATCATCTGAAAAAGAATTAACTAAATATCACTCTTCAAATAAAAATGACAGAAGTTCTCGTGAGCGCTAAAGTTTCTGTTTTTTTACAGCAAGTTCAACAAGACTTTCCCCAAGTCTTCCCAACGGTTCTACTTGGCACAAACACTAATTAAACACGAAAAACACAACCAAAACAGAGGCTAAATAATTTATTTATTACTAATCAGGGGCAAAAAGCAAGGAATAAAAATAAAATTGGGTTGCCTCCCAACAAGCGCTATCGTTTAACGCCCCTAGCTAGGCATAAAAGCGAGGATAGATCTAGGTATTGCCATCTTTGGTAGGCAATCCATAAGTGGCTCTCATGATAGTTTCATATGGTAATTTTATTTTCTTTCTTGGAAAGTGTTCCGTGCCCTTTTTGAATGTAAATTGAAATCTAATATTCCCTTCCTTCATATCAATAATCGCACCAACCGTTCTAAGGAAAGGTCTACCAAGAATAATAGGGCAAGAAGGATTGCAATCTATATCAAGAACAATGAAATCTACGGGCACATAATTCATATTTGCAACAATAAGAACATCATTAATCCTTCCCATAGGTTTCTTAATAGTAGAATCCGCGAGATGCAAGTTTAGAGAGCAATCATCAAAATTGCGGAAATCTAGTAAATCACACAAAGTTTTGGGGATAGTGGAGACACTAGCATCCAAATCACACAAAGCATAAAACTCATGATCTTTAATTTTAATTTTAATAGTTGGTTCCCACTCATCATAGAGTTTTCTAGGGATAGAAACTTTCAACTCAAGTTTATCTTCATAAGATTGCATCAAGGCATCAACAATATGTTCGGTGAAGGCTTTATGTTGACTATAAGCATGTGGAGAATTTAGCACGGATTGCAACAAGAAAATCAAATCAATTAAAGAGCAACTTTCATAATTAAATTCCTTGAAATCCAATATAGTGGGTTTAGCAACATCTAGATTTTTATTTCTTTCAATCCCACTTTCATCAATTTCATCATAAAGATCTAAATACTCTGAATTTTTAGAACGCCTTCTACGTAAAGGAAGATCATATTCAGTTTCATCAAGATTCATATTGCAAAACAAAGATTTAATAGGGGACACATCAATAAATTTTATATGTTCATCTTGATTTTCATAGGAATTGGAAGAACACGCTTTAATAAAGGCATCTTTAGAAGCACACATCCTAGCTGTTCTTACCTTGCACTCATCAATGGAAACTCTCATGGCTTTGAGAGACTCATTGATATCATGCTTAGGAGGAATAGATCTAATCTTTAAAGAATCAATCTCAAGAGAAATTCTATCAACGTTTCTAGCCAAATCATCAACTTTAAGCAATTTCTCTTCAAGCAAAGCATTAAAATTCTTTTGTGAATTCATAAACTCTTTAACACTATTCTCAAATTTAGAGGGCAACTTATTATAATTTCCATAAGAGTTTTTGTAGGAATTCCCATAATTATTAGAAGGATTACTAGGATATGGCCTAAGGTTAAAATTCCCTCTATAAGCGTTGTTACCAAAATTATTCCTACCAACAAAATTCACATCCATAGATTCATTGTTATTCTCAATCAAAGTAGACAAAGGCATATCTTTAGGATCAGAAGAAACACTCTTAGTAGCAAATAATTTCATAAGTTCATCCATCTTTCCACTCAAAACATTGATTTCTTCTATCGCATGCACTTTTTTATTAGAAGATCTTTCAGTATGCCATTGAGAGTAATTAACCATAATATTATCTAGGAGTTTAGTAGCATCTCATAAAGTGATTTCCATAAAAGTGCCTCCCGCGGCCGAATCTAAAAGATTTCTAGAAGCAAAATTCAATCCGGCATAAAAAATTTGTATAATCATCCACAAATTCAAACCATGAGTAGGGCAATTACGTATCATTAATTTCATTGTCTCCCAAGCTTGTGCAACATGTTCAAGATCAAGTTGCTTAAAGTTCATAATATTGTTTCTAAGAAAGATGATCTTAGCGGGAGGGAAATACTTAGAGATAAAAGCATCTTTGCACTTGTTCCATGAATCAATACTATTTTTAGGCAAAGACGAAAACCAAGCTTTAGCACGATCTCTAAGTGAAAAAGGAAATAGCTTCAATTTAATGACATCATTATCGACATCTTTTTTCTTTTGCATATCACATAAATCAACGAAGCTATTCAGATGAGTAGCGGCATCTTCACTAGGAAGGCCGGCGAATTGATCTTTCATAACAAGATTCAACAAAGCAGTATTAATTTCACAAGATTCAACATCGGTAAGAGGAGCAATCGGAGTGCTAAGGAAATCATTGTTGTTGGTATTGGTGAAGTTACACAATTTAGTATTATCTTGAGCCATCGCGACAAACAAGCAATCTAACACACGAGCAAACAAAAAGGTAGGCGGGCAAAAGAGGCAAATAGAGAGGGAGGATAGAGAGAGAGGGCAAATAAAACGGCAAGGGTGAAGTGGGGGAGAGGAAAATGAGAGGCAAATGGCAAATAATGTAACGCGAGAGATAGGGATTGTGATGGGTACTTGGTATGTTGACTTTTTGCGTAGACTCCCCGGCAACGGCGCCAGAAATCCTTCTTGCTACCTCTTGAGCTTACGTTGGTTTTCCCCGAAGAGGAAGGGATGATGCAGCAAAGTAGCGTAAGTATTTCCCTCAGTTTTCGAGAACCAAGGTATCAATCCAGTAGGAGGCCACGCTCAAGTCCCTCGTACCTACACAAAACGATAGCTACTCGCAACCAACGCGATTAGGGGTTGTCAATCCCTTCACGGTCACTTACGAGAGTGAGATCTGATAGATATAATATTTTTGGTATTTTTAGTATAAAGATGCAAAGTGAAAAGTAAAGGCAAAGTAAAAAAGCAAAACAAGATTAAAGTGATGGAGATTGATATAATGAGAATGGACCCGGGGGCCATAGGTTTCACTAGTGGCTTCTCTCAAGAGCATAAGTATTCTACGGTGGGTGAAAAAATTATTGTTGAGCAATTGACAGAATTGAGCATAGTTATGAGAATATCTAGGCATGATCATGTATATAGGCATCACATCCGTGACAAGTAGACCGAAAAGATTCTGCATCTACTACTATTACTCCACTCATCGACCGCTATCCAGCATGCATCTAGAGTATTAAGTTAAAAACAGAGTAACGCTTTAAACAAGATGACATGATGTAGAGAGATAAATTCATGCAATATGAAATAAACCCCATCTTCTTATCCTCGATGGCAACGATACAATACGTGCCTTGCTGCCCCTTCTGTCACTGGGAAAGGACACCGCAAGATCGAACCCAAAGCTAAGCACTTCTCCCATGGCAAGAACTACCAATCTAGTTGGCCAAACCAAACGGATAACTCGAAGAGACTTGCAAAGATAACCAATCGTACATAAAAGAATTCAGAGAAGATTCAAATATTATTCATAGATAGACTTGATCATAAACCCACAATTCATGGATCTCAACAAACACACCGCAAAAAGAAGATTACATCGAATAGATCTCCACAAGAGAGGGGGAGAACTTTGTATTGAGATCCAAAAAGAGAGAAGAAGCCATCTAGCTACTAACTATGGACCCAAAGGTCTGAGGTAAACTACTCACACTTCATCGGAGAGGCTATGATGATGTAGAAGCCCTCCGTGATGACGGCCCTCTCCGGCGGAGATCTAGAACAGGCCCCAAGATGGGATCTCGTGGATACAGAAAGTTGCGGCGGTGGAAGAATTAGGTTTTTGGCTCCGTATCTGTTCGTTTGGGGGTACGTAGGTATATATAGGAGGAAGGAGTATGTCGGTGGAGCATCGAGGAGCCCACGAGGTAGGGGGCGTGCCCCCCACCCTCGTGACCGCCTCTATGATGCCTTGGCGTAGGGTCCAAGTCTCCTGGATCACGTTCGGTGAGAAAATCACGTTCCCGAAGGTTTCATTCCGTTTGGACTCCGTTTGATATTCCGTTTCTTCGAAACACTAAAATAGGCAAAAAACAGCAATTCTGGGTTGGGCCTTTGATTAATAGGTTAGTCCCAAAAATAATATAAAAGTGGAAAATAAAGCCCAATATAGTCCAAAACAGTAGATAATATAGCATGGAGCAATCAAAAATTATAGATACATTGGAGACGTATCACGGCCCTCGCAGTGGAAGCGCAAAGCAGCCTCTTAAGGCAATCCACTAGTTTGGCGTTTAAGGACCCGAACACCTTCAAGCGCGCCCGGAGTAATCGGCAACAGGACCGCCTGGCACGTTCCGAGCTCGCATAGCAATGCGGCCCCCACCCCGGCCCAAGCCAAACGGCGAAACTCGTGTCACGCGTACAAAATTACGCATTAAAAATACCATGGGCACAGGTAGGGAGGGGGCACGACTACGGCACGCCCCAAGACGTGGCTTAAACCGCACTAGGGGCTTCCCGCTTTGTTATTTTTCTCTCTTTCAGGACATTAATCTCTGGAAACTCTGTCTGGCAGCATGATTGCCGAACAAATGATGCAGCAACCAAGGAGGCAGAAAGCTACATCACACCACGGAACTCCTAGGTGGATTACGATAACGAGTGAAATACTTGCTTTAATATTATTCCTCAGCTTGCCCTTGGAGGGACATAGTCCTACTTTTTGCTTATCGCACTACCTGTATCATTCTGCTCTAACGCACGTTTTTTAATAAACAATGCATTGCATTAAGGCTTTTATTGAATTTTTCTTTATATATATATGTGTGTGTGTTCATTAATGACACCTTGCAACCATACACTTTGGTACGGCCAAAACACCAGGGGCTTAAGTACCCCACAATATGGTGTGAGAAGTCCAAACACTTTCACAAGTGTGGCACCCCGAACTTATAGCATTATATGCATCAGCTCTGAATCATGTCTTTGGTCAATAGTTGGGTTTGCCCGGCTCCCATGTTTTGGTATCTTACGTTCCGCTATATCGGCTAAGGTAGCACTGGGAGAACTACTGCGATTGTGCCCCGGTTTTGCTGGGCTAAGCACCTTAGTAGAGAAAGCTAAAACTGACTGTCATGATAAGGTGAGAGACTGGTCGCTGTTCGAGAGGTTTTCGAGTCCTTAAAGACTTATGCCGCTTAGAGCGAGGAGTCGGCCCTGTCCGGCTTAAAGCGTGTATCGCGCCCCAGATTCGGCCTTCCGAATACTAGGGGCTTCGCCAAAATTTAAAATTATAGAATTCTATGGCTAAGTGAGAGTGATAACGCATTATAGTTCGATTGGCTTGTTCGTTGTGCTGAGCACCTCCCTCGAAGGACCCAAAAATGGGAACAAGAGTGCTCAGGTTTATCCCGAACACCCCAGCACTTGTGGCATGGGGGCAGAAGCCGACGACTAGCCATCTCTCAGATTTGATAAACAGCCGAACAGAAGGTAATATTTAAAATTCAAACAAGCGTTGCATAGCGCATATGAACAAGTTTTCATGGATACATGATTACACGAGCGAGTTTACTCAAATATTACATCTTTCGTACACTCATCCGCTATGAGACGGGCACCCTTCAGGACAGCCTCATAGTACATCTCGGGGTGGCAATGCTCCTTGCCCGCCGGCGGCCCTTCCTTAATCAGCTTCACGGCATCCAGCTTGGCCCATTGCACCTTCACACGGGCGAAAGCCCGGCGTGCACCTTCGATGCAGACGGACCACTTGATGACTTCCAGCCGTGGGCAGGCATCCACAAGCCGCCTCACCAGGCCGAAGTAGCTGTTGGGAAGGGCGTCGCCAGGCCACATCCGGACTATAAAGCCCTTCATGGCCTGTTCGGCCGCCTTGTGTAGCTCGACTAGCTGCTTTAGCTGGTCACTCATGGGCACCGGGTGTTTGGCCCCAGTATACTGAGACCAGAACAACTTCTCCGTTGAGCTTCCCTCCTCGGCCTGGTAAAACTGTGCGGCATCCGACACGTTGCGGGGCAAATCTGCAAACGCTCCTGGAGAGCTCCGGATTAGGGTAAGTAACAAGTAATTTACTTTCACATGCTTGCTCTGCATAAGGAATGCCTTACCCGCCGCTATTTTCTTCATCGCCTCAATCTCCTGGAGGGCTCTTTGGGCTTCAGCCTTGGCATTTTTCACGCTTTCGAGGGCCGCGGCAAGCTCGGACTCTCGCGTCTTCGAGTCACGCTCCAATGCCTCATGCTTCGACACGAGAGCTTGGAGCTCTTGCTGCACCTCGCCCACCCGTGCCTCCTGCCTTTCCCGCTCGGTGCGCTCCTTGGTCGCTCTGTCTTCGACCTCGGATAGCGCTTGCTTCAGGGTCGCCACCTCGGTCGTGGCCCCTAGCAACTTTACGATGATCCTGTCATTTTGCAATCACGTCTTCTTTTATATATATACATATCTATAGACAGGGTATTACTTACCCTTGTTCTCCTCAAGCTACCTCTTCGCAAGGCCGAGCTCTTTCTTGGACCCCTCGAGGTCCTGTTTCAGTGCGGCGACCTCCGCAGTCAGTGTGGCAGATGCCAGCAGCGAAGCCTGCATACGCATATTGACATGCTTATATTAGACTCCTGCGATATTGTTTGATCCTCTATTTGGCTTTTCTTTGTGAACACCGAACAAAGCATCGGGGCTATTGTCTATGCAGTAATTTTTCCCCATATTTCAAAAACTTACCTCAAAGCCTATTAGAAGGCTGGCACAGGCTTCAGTCAGTCCGCTCTTGGCGGACTGAACCTTCTGGACCACCGCACTCATAATAGTGCGGTGCTCCTCGTCGATGGAAGCGCTGCGAAGCGCTCCCAGCAGATTGTCCGGTGCCTCTGGATGGACAGAGGTCACCAGCACAGGCGTCTTGCCCCTCTTGGAAGGAGGCCGCCTGCCCGAGTCCGGAACCACTGGAGGTTCCGGCATGGTGTTCGGCTGAGGGCCGAACTCGGAGCCCTTGGGGGCCTTGTTCCCTCTACTCCCGGAGTCCGGAAGGTCGCCTTCAGGCTCCTCCGGGATTGTCTCCCCTCGACCCGGTGCCTCTTGAGACAACACCTCGGCATTGTCCGTAGGGCAAGGGGAGGTGGCGGTCGGAAGTGGATCGCTATCCATATCCGACGAGTCCAGGGAGCTGTCCGACGAGGATACGTCGACACGGGCTCGGGACGGTCTGCATAATCACGATTCGGCGTTAGGAGAAGCAGTGCGACAAAGGAATGCTATGAGTTACTCTGGTATCCGAATACTTACGACTTCGCCAGGGGCTTGTCCCTGGGCAGCCACTCGTCTTCGCCTTCGGCGGCGGTGGTGGAACTGTCCAGAAGGAGAGTCCTTCCCTTCTTGGACCCTTCGGCCCCCCAGTTGGGGCGGCCTTCCTTTTCTTGTCTCCCCCGACTGGAGGGGGAGCGTCTTCATCTTCCTCCTCGTCTTCGTGGGAGGAGTGCGCCGAGGAGTCCTCAGACGATGAGTCCGATATCACCTGGCGTCGGGAACTCTTTCGGGTTCCCTTGGCCTTCTTGGTCTTCTCCGACACCTTGTAAGGAGCCGGAGTCAGCATCTCCGTCAGGAGAGTGTCTGCTGGGCCTTCGGGCAAAGGAGCTGGACAGTCGATGTGTCCGGCCATCTCCTGCCAGTCCTGTCAAAGGTACGGGAGCTTAGATCCTGCATAGAGTCAAACTATGAAAAACAAGTATCCTGTAAGAGGTGAAACAACTTACCACGCTGGCTTGGCGCTTCGCGCAAAATCCGCGATCCTCGGTAGTGGGAGGGGGAACCTCGGCGCCCTTGAATAACACCTTCCAGGCATCCTCGTGTGTTGTGTCGAAGAGCCTGTTTAGAGTTTGGTGCTGGGCCGGGTCGAACTCCCACAAGTTGAAAGCCCGTTGTTGACACGGGAGGATCCGGCGGATGAGCATGACCTGGACTATGTTGACGAGTTTGAGCTTCTTGCTCACCATGTTTTGGATACATGTTTGGAGTCCGGTCAGCTCTCCCGAACTACCCCAGGACAGGCCCTTCTCTTGCCAGGAGGTGTGCCGCGTGGGGATGCCAGATCGGAACTCGGGGGGCCGCTGCCCATGCAGGGTCGCGCGGCTCGGTGATGTAGAACCACCCTGATTGCCACCCCTTTATGGTCTCCATGAAGGAGCCCTCGAGCCATGTGATGTTGGGCATCTTGCCCAGCATGGCGCCTCCGCACTCCGCCTGGCGGCCGCTCACTACCTTCGGCTTGACATTGAAGGTCTTCAGCCATAAGCCGAAGTGGGGCTTGATGCGGAGGAAGGCCTCGCACATGATGATAAACACCGAGATGTTGAGGATGAAGTTCGGGGCCAAATTGTGGAAATCTAGGCCGTAGTAGAACATGAGCCCCCGGATGAATGGGTGGAGAGGGAATCCCAGTCCGCGGAGGAAATGGGTAAGGAACACTACCCTCTCGTGGGGCCTGGGGATGGGGATGAGCTACCCCTCATCTGGGAGCCGGTGCGCGATGTCGTTGGGCAGGTATCTGGCTCTCCTCAGCTTCTTGATGTGTCCCTCCGTGACGGAGGAGACCATCCACCTGCCTCCCGCTCCGGACATGGTTGGATAAGGTTGAGGTGGGAAATGCAGACTTGGGCGCTGGAGCTCGAGTGTGCGAAAATGGATGAGCAAAGGGGGAAGAAGGCGTGGATGAAAAGGTGACTCCTTGTCCCTTTATATGGGCGGACGAAACTATGCGTCCCCACCAGCCTAGTAAAACTCGCTTATCCCCCAAGCGCTATAATCGATGGCGCGGTTGGGTTACCCACGCCCGTATTGATGAGAATCCCGTAATAAGGGGGACACGATCTCTGCTTTGACAAGACGTGTCAAAAAAACTGCCTCGCGTTATGTGCGGGGCTAGTTAACGGAAACGGTTCGAATAATCACCGGGCCATGGCATAATGTCGTATTGCCAAAACAAGTCAGCAAATTAGATTTGTGGAAATATTATTCTCTCTACGGTGGTATGTGGAACTTATTTTGCATGGTCGGACACTATCCTTGTATTCAAATTCTTCCGTGGCTTATTCGGAGGAGGAACCCGCCTTGCCATGCTGAAGACAACACTGCGCACCAGACTCATCGTCATTGAAGCCTGGTTCAGGGGCTACTGAGGGAGTCCTGGATTAGGGGGTATGTGGACAGCCGGACTATATCCTTTGGCCAGACTGTTAGACTATGAAGATACAAGATTGAAGACTTTGTCTCGTGTCCAGATGGGACTCTACTTGGCGTGGAAGGCAAGCTAGGCAATACGGATATGTATATCTCCTCCTTTGTAACCGACCTTGTGTAACCCTAGCCCTTTACGGTGTCTATATAAACCGGAGGGTTTTAATCTGTAGGACAACATACAATCATACCATAGGCTGGCTTTTTGGGTTTAGCCTCTCCGATCTCGTGGTAGATCAACTCTTGTTATACTCATATCATCAAGAATAAATCAAGCGTGACGTAGGGTTTTACCTCCATCAAGAGGGCCCGAACCTGGGTAAAACATCGTGTCCCCTGCCTGCTATTACCATCCACCTTAGACGCACAGTTCGGGACCCCCTACCCGAGATCTGCCGGTTTTGACACCGACAATTGGTTTCAACATTTATGGGATTACCTGAGATATAATGTTTGATTCTTTGACCATTCACCACCTTCGGATTTGTGCCTTCGAAGTTGTTGATTTTTATGGCACCGAAACAATAGACCTCCTCGATAACGTAAGGACCTTCCCATTTAGATAGAAGTTTTCCTGCAAAAAATCTTAAACGAGAGTTGTATAGTAATACATAATCACCTACATTAAACTCACGCTTTTGTATCCTTTTATCATGCCATCTTTTAACTTTTTCTTTAAACAACTTGGCATTTTCGTAGGCTTGGGTTCTCCATTCATCAAGTGAGCTAATATCAAATAACCTCTTCTCACCGGCAAGTTTGAAATCATAGTTGAGCTCTTTAATAACCCAATATGCCTTGTGCTCTAGTTCGAGAGGTAAGTGACATGCTTTTCCATAAACCATTTTATATGGAGACATACCCATAGGATTTTTATATGCAGTTCTATAGGCCCATAATGCATCATCAAGTTTCTTGGACCAATTCTTTCTAGATCTATTAACAGTCTTTTGCAAAATTAATTTGAGCTCTCTATTGCTCAATTCTACTTGACCACTAGACTGTGGGTGATAAGGAGATGCAATTCTATGATTAACATCATACTTAGCAAGCATTTTACGGAAAGCACCATGAATAAAATGTGAACCACCATCAGACATTAAATATCTAGGGACTCCAAATCTTGGAAAAATAACTTCTTTAAGCATTTTAATATAAGTGTTATGATCAGCACTACTAGTTGGAATAGCTTCTACCCACTTAGTACCGTAATCAACAGCAACTAAAATATGTGTATATCCATTAGAGGCAGGAAAAGGTCCCATATAGTCAAAGCCCCAAACATCAAATGGTTCAATAACGAGTGAATAGTTCATAGGCATTTATTGACGTCTACTAATATTACCAATTCTTTGACATTCATCACAAGATAAGACAAACTTACTGGCATCTTTGAAGAGAGTAGTCCAACAAAAACTAGATTGCAATACCTTATGTGCAGTTCTATATCCAGCATGGTGTCCTCCATAAGCTTCGGAGTGACACTTGCATAGGATCTGTTCCTGTTCATGGTCAGGTACACAACGTCTAATAACACCATCTACTCCTTCTTTATAAAGACGTGGGTCATCCCAAAAGTAATGCCTCAAATCATAGAAGAACTTTTTCTTTTGCTGGTATGTGAAACTAGGTGGTATGAATTTGGCAACAATGTAATTAGCATAATCTTCATACCATGGAGCAGTATGAGAAGCATTTATGAAATTTAATTGCTCATCAGGAAAGCTATCATCAATAGGTAGTGGGTCATCAAGCACATTTTCTAACCTAGACAAGTTGTCTGCAATGGGGTTCTCAGCTCCCTTTCTATCAACTATATGTAAATCAAATTCTTGTAGCAAGAGAACCCATCTAATAAGTCTAGGTTTAGCATCTTTATTTTCCATAAGGTATTTAATAGTAGCATGATCAGTGTGAATAGTTACTTTAGAATCAACAATATAAGGTCTGAACTTATCACAAGCAAATACAACTGCTAAGAATTCTTTTTCGGTAGTAGCATAATTTCTCTGAGCATTGTCTAGGGTTTTACTAGCATATTGAATAACCTTTAATTTCTTATCAACTCTTTGCCCTAGAACCGCACCTACAACATAATCACTAGCATCAAACATAATCTCAAAGGGTAAATTCCAATCGGGTGGTTGAACAATAGGTGCAGAGATCAATGCTTTCTTAAGTATTTCAAATGCTTCTACACAATCATCATCAAAGACAAATGGTATATCTTTTTGTAATAAATTAGTCAGAGACCAATTTTTTTTGAGAAGTCCTTAATGAACCTCCTATAAAATCCGGCGTGACCAAGGAAACTTCTTATACCTTTGATGTCCTTGGGGCATGGCATCTTTTCAATAGCATCAACCTTGGCTTTATCAACTTCAATACCTCTTTCAGAAACTTTATGCCCCAAGACAATACCTTCATTAATCATAAAGTGGCACTTTTCCCAATTCAAGACAAGATTAGTTTCTTCACATCTCTGCAAAACTCGATCAAGGTTGCTCAAGCAATCATCAAAAGAAGATCCATAGATGGAGAAATCGTCCATGAAAACCTCATCTTTTCACGAAAGTCAGAGAATATAGCCATCATGAATCTTTGAAACGTAGCAGGTGCATTACATAAACCAAAAGGCATACGTGTATAAGCAAAAGTACCAAAAGGGCAAGTAAAAGTAGTCTTTGATTGATCCTTGGCAAAAATGTGTATGTTTGGATAATCTTTCTAGCATTTGATCGATAAAAGGTAAGGGGTAATGATCCTTTTTAGTGGCCTTATTTAATTTGTGGAAATCAATTACCATCCTATAACCTGTAATAATTCTTTGAGGAATCAATTCATCTTTATCATTAGGAACGACAGTAATACCTCCCTTCACAATGGACAGGACTTACCCACTGACTATCAGGAACGGGATAGATTATACCTGCCTCAAGGAGCTTTAGTATTTCCTTTCTCACCACTTCTTTCATTTTAGGGTTCAGCTGTCGTTGATGATGACGAGCTGGTTTAGCATCTTCTTCCAAATTTATTTTATGTTGAGATAGAGTGGGACTAATGCCCTTAAGATCATCAAGAGTATACCCAATAGCAGCACGGTGCTTCTTCAGAGTTTTCAATAATCTCTCTTCCTCATGCTCTGAAAGGTTAGCACCAATAATAACAGGATATATCTTTTTCTCATTAAGATAAGCATATTTAAGAGTATCAGGCAATGGTTTAAGCTCAAACACGGGATCACCCTTGGGTGGACGAGGATCCCCTAGGATTTCAACAGGCAAATTGTGTTTCAGAATAGGTTCCTGTTTAAAGAAACTTCATCTATTTCCCTTCTTTCATTCATAAACATATCATTTTCATGGTCTAGCAAATATTGTTCTAAAGGATCACTAGGAGGTACGGCAATAGAAGCAAGACCAATAATTCCATCCTTACTAGGTAATTCTTCTTCACGGTGTTGTCTACTAAATTTAGAGAAATTAAATTCATGAGACATATAATCTAAACCGATAGTAACAACATCCTTTTTGCAATCTATCTTAACATTAACAGTGTTTAAGAAGGGTCTACCAAATATAATGGGACAAAAACTATCTTGTGGGGAACCACGAACAAGAAAATCAGCAGGATATTTAGTTTTCCCACACAAGACTTCAACATCTCTAACAATTCCCATTGGTGAAATAGTATCTCTATTGGCAAGTTTAATTGTGACATCAATATCTTCTAACTCAACAGGTGCAATATCATGCATAATTTATCTATATAGGCTAATAGGTATTGCACTAGCACTGGCACCCATATCACATAAGCCATGATAACAATGATCTCCTATTTTAACAGAAATAACAGGCATGCCTACCACCAGTCTAGGTTTATCTCTACCACAAGGTTTAGCAATTCTAGCAGTTTCATCATAGAAATAAATAACATGCCCATCAATATTATCAACCAAGAGATCTTTAACAAATAGAAATATTAGCTTCAAGTTTAACTTGCTCAGGAGGTGTATATGTTCTAATATTTCTTTTACGAACCACAGTTCAAGCTTTAGCATGATCCTTTATCCTAACAGGGAAAGGTGGTTTATCAACATAAGAAGTAGGGACAATAGGATCATTATAAGTGATAATCTTTTCTTCAACTTTAATAGGTGCAGCTACTTTTACTTCTATGGGAGGATGATATTTAAACCACTTCTCCTTGGTGAGATCAACATAAGTAGCAAAAGATTCATATAAAGAAGCTACTATCTCAGAGTCAAGTCCATATTTAGTGCTAAATTTACGGAAAACATTGGTATCCATAAAAGATTTAACACAATCAAACTTAGGTGTCATACCTGACTTCTAACCTTCGTCGACGTCCCAATCTTTAGAGTTGCGTTTAATTCTTTCTAATAACTCCCATTTGAATTCAATAGTCTTCGTCATAAAAGAGCCAGCACAAGAAGTACCGAGCATGGTGCGATTGTTATCAGAAAGCCGAGCATATAAATTTTGAATAATCATCTCTCTTGAGAGCTCATGATTGGGGCATGAATATAACATTGATTTAAGCCTCCCCCAAGCTTGAGCGATGCTTTCTCCTTCGCGAGGCCAAAAATTATATATATAAATGTGATCACGATGAACAAGATGCATAGGATAAAACTTCTGATGAAATTCCAATTTCAATCGTTTGTAGTTCCATGACCCTGTATCATCACATAACATGTACCATGTCAATGCATCTTCCTTCAAAGATAAAGGGAAGACCTTCTTCTTAACAACATCTCCGGGTACACCTGCAAGCTTAAATAATCCACAAACTTCATCCACATATATCAGATGTTCATCAGGATGTTTTGTTCCATCTCCTAAAAAAGGATTAGCTAGCAGTTTTTCTATCATACCCGAAGGAATTTCAAAGCAAGCATTTTCATTTTCAGTAGGTTCAGTAGGTTGAGGAGCAACTCTTTGCTCTACTGGTCGGGGTGAAGATACCCCGAACAAGCCCCTCAGAGGATTACTTTCCATAGTAACAAGTGACAGTAAATTTCAGCACACTATATAAATTTTTCCTTACCAAATTCCACCTACCAAAGGAGCTTCACTCCCCGGCTACGGCGCCAGAAAAGAGTCATGATGACCCACAAGTATAGGGGATCTATCGTAGTCCTTTCGATAAGTAAGAGTGTCGAACCCAATGAGGAGCAGAAGGAAATGATAAGCGGTTTCCAGCAAGGTATTCTCTGCAAGTACTGAAATAAGTGGTAACATATAGTTTTGTGATAGGATAATTTGTAACGAGCAACAAGTAACAAAAGTAAATAAAGTGCAGCAAGGTGGCCCAATCCTTTTTGTAGCAAAGGACAAGCCTGGACAAACTCTTATATAGAGAAAAGCGCTCCTGAGGACACATGGGAATATCGTCAAGCTAGGTTTCATCACGTTCATATGATTCGCGTTCGGTACTTTGATAATCTGGTATGTGGGTGGACCGGTGCTTGGGTACTGTCCTTACTTGGACAAGCATCCCACTTATGATTAACCCCTATAGCAAGCATCCGCAACTACAGCAAAAGTATTAAGGTAAACCTAACCATAGCATGAAACATGTGGATCCAAATCAGCCACTTACGAAGCAACGCATAAACTAGGGTTTAAGCTTCTGTCACTCTAGCAACCCATCATCTACTTATTACTTCCCAATGCCTTCCTCTAGGCCCAAATAATGGTGAAGTGTTATGTAGTCAACGTTCACATAACACCACTAGAGGATAGACAACATACATCTCATCAAAATATCGAACGAATACCAAATTCACATGACTACTAATAGCAAGATTTCTCCCATGTCCTCAGGAACAAACGTAACTACTCACAAAGCATATTCATGTTAATAATCAGAGGGGTATTAATATGCATATAGGATCTGAACATATGATCTTCCACCAAATAAACCAACTAGCATCAACTACAAGGAGTAATTAACACTACTAGCAACCTACTAGTACCAATCCCGGACTTGGAGACAAGAATTGGATACAAGAGATGAACTAGGATTTTGAGAGGAGATGGTGCTGGTGAAGATGTTGATGGAGATTGCCCTCTCCCAATGAGAGGAGCGTTGGTTATGACGATGGCGATGATTTCCCCCTCCCGGAGGGAAGTTTCCCCGGCAGAACAGCTCCGCCAGAGCCCTAGATTGGTTCCGCCAAGGTTCCGCCTCGTGGCGGCGGAGTTTCGTCCGAGAAGATGGCTTATAATTTTTTTCCTCATCGAAAGACTTCATATAGCAGAAGATGGCCATCAGAGGGCCACCAGGGGGCCCACAAGGTAGGGGGCGCGCCCAGGGGGTAGGGCGCGCCCCCCACCCTCGTGGGCAGGGTGTAGCCCCCATGGTGAACTTCTTGCACTCAGTATTTTTTATATATTCTGAAAATGTCTTTCGTGAAGTTTCAAGACTTTTGGAGCTGTGTAGAATAGGTCTCTAATATTTGCTCCTTTTCCAGCCCAGAATCCCAGCTGCCGGCATTCTCCCTCTTTATGTAAACCTTGTAAAATAAGAGAGAATAGACATAAGTATTGTGACATAATATGTAATAACAGCCCATAATGCAATAAATATCGATATAAAAGCATGATGCAAAATGGACGTATCACTGCCCTGTGCGCCTATTGGGCCTTTGCGAGCCTGCATCCTGGCCCAATAACACGTTGGGTTTCTAGTTGTATGCAGGCCGCTCTGGCCCAGTAGGCGGGCTTTTTATTTTCTTTTTTTTGCTTTATTTATTTTTGTTTTATTTATTTTTGAGTTGTTTTTTGCTGTATTTAGAGTTTCTTTGTGAATATTTTTGCTTTAGGTACAAAAAATTACTAACTTTCTGTTAGTGCCAGTAGTTTTCAAATTTGAATAGTTTAAATTTTGAATTATTTGAAATTTTTGTGAACCACTAGTTTGTGAATAACTTAACTTTGAAAATAGATTTTTCAGTGATTCTTTTTTCTTATGTTTGATATTAGTGTGTTTTATCATTATATTCAATTTGGTAATGCTTAAGTTATTTAAAAAATGAAATGCCTTTGTCCATTTTGTACATGAAGTGCATTGCTACCTCTTGAGCATTGTGTTGGATTTCCTTGAAGAGGAAAGGATGATGCAGCAAAGTAGCGTAAGTATTTCCCCTCAGTTTTTGAAAACCAAGGTATCAATCCAGTAGGAGGCTATGTGCAAGTCCCTCGTACCTGCACAAAACAAATAACTCCTCACAACCAACGTGATAAGGGGTTGTCAATCCCTTCACGGTCACTTACGAGAGTGAGATCTGATAGATATGATAAGATAATGTTTTTGTGATAAGGATGCAAAGTAAAATAAAAGCAAAGTAAAAAAGCAAAGGAAATAACCAAGTATTGGAAGATTAATATGATGAAGATATACCCGGGGGCCATAGGTTTCACTAGTGGCTTCTCTCAAGAGCATAAGTATTTTACGATGGGTGAACGAATTACTGTTGAGCAATTGACAGAATTGAGCATAGTTATGAGAATATCTAGGTATGATCATATATATATATAGGCATCACGTCCAAGACAAGTAGACCGACTCCTGCCTGCATCTACTACTATTACTCCACTCATCGACCGCTATCTAGCATACATCTAGAGTATTAAGTTCATGATAACAGAGTAATGCCTTAAGCAAGATGACATGATGTAGAGGGATAAATTCATGCAATATGATAAAAAAACCATCTTGTTATCCTCGATGGCAACAATACAATACGTGCCTTGCTGCCCCTACTGTCATTGGGAAAGGACACCGCAAGATTGAACCCAAAGCTAAGCACTTCTCCCATTGCAAGAAAGATCAATCTAGTAGGCCAAACCAAACTGATAATTCGAAGATACTTGCAAAGATAACCAATCATACATAAAAGAATTCAGATAAGATTCAAATATTGTTCATAGATAATCTTGATCATAAACCCACAATTCATCGGTCTCAACAAACACACCGCAAAAAGAAGATTACATCGTATTGAGATCCAAAAAGAGACAAAAAGCCATCTAGCTAATAACTATGGACCCGAAGGTCTGAGGTAAACTACTCACACTTCATCAGAGAGACTATGGTGTTGATGTAGAAGCCCTCCATGATGGATGCCCCCTCCGGCGGAGCTCCGGAACAGGCCCCAAGAAGGGATCTCGTGGATACAGAAAGTTACGGCGGTGGAATTAGGGTTTTGGCTCCGTATCTGATCGTTTGGGGATACGTAGGTATATATAGCAGGAAGAACTACGTCGGTGGAGCAACAGGGGGCCCATGAGGGTGGAGGATATGCCTGGGGGGGTAGGCGCACCCCCTACCTCGTGGCCTCCCTGTTGGTTGCTTGACATAGGGTCCAAGTCTCCTGGGTCTTGTTCGGTGAGAAAATCACGTTCCCGTAGGTTTCATTCCGTTTGGACTCCGTTTGATATTCCTTTTCTTCGAAACCCTAAAATAGGCAAAAAAACAGCAATTCTGGGTTGGGCCTCCGGTGAATAGGTTAGTCCCAAAAATAATATAAAAGTGGATAATAAAGCCCAATAATGTCCAAAACAGTACATAATATAGCATGGAGCAATCAAAAATTATAGATACGTTGGAGGCGTATCATGCATCCAGTTTTTGCGGTAACCCTCTCAAGTTTTTTGCACATGCTATGTGGGTGAAATCAGTAAATGCATGAAAGAATTTGTTTGCACATAAAATTTCTTCGCGTTTCAAATGCCAAAACACATAACTACCCTAACTATTACAGAGATTCCCTCCTGGGTGTGAAACACAGAAGAAAGTGATGATAGTGAAGTTGATCAAATCCCAGATCTTTGGGTGTGAAAGTTTTTCTTCGCGTGTGTCCCTTTGCCGTAGCCATGGAAAATCTTCATCATTTAATGGGATGCTCGGGTCAATATTCATTGTGAATGGAGCAATTTCATCAAACTTTTCATAATCTTCTGACATGTCTGTCTTGTCATCCACTCCCACGATGTTTCTCTTTCCAGAAAGAACTATGTGGCGCTTTGGCTCATTGTATGATGCATTCGCTTCCTTATCTTTTCTTTTTCTTGGCTTGGTAGACATGTCCTTCACATAGAAAACCTATGCCACATCATTGGCTAGGACGAATGGTTCGTCTGCATACGCAGGATTGTTGAGATCCACTGTTGCCATTCCATACTGCAGGTCTTCCGTTACCCTGCCTCGTGTCATATTGACCCATTTGCACAGAAACAAAGGGACCTTCAAACCACGTCCATAGTAAAGTTCCCATATGTCCTCTATGTAACCATAATATGTTTCCTTTCCCGTCTTGGTTGTTGCATCAAAGAGGACACCACTGTTTTGGTTGGTGCTCTTCTTATCTTGGGCGGTCGTGTAAAATTTATTACTGTCGGGTGGTAGGTGCGACATATGCCAACGGGTGGCTTATCATTGTGGGAGCCAGTAAGACATCGCCGGTGCCTGGAAGCGGGATGAGGCGAAGACATGCACGCCGGCGGATCTTACCCAGCTTCGGGGCTCTCCGAGGAGATAACACCCCTACTGCTGCTCTGCGGGGTCTCCGCATGCTCACTCGATGAATCAAGTAGCTAGACAATGCTCCTTCAGCTGTTTGGGGGGAGGAGGAAGAAAGGGCATGGCTAGCCTGCTTCTTCTCCTTATGTGGTGTCTAGAACTAGCAGGGGGTCGAACCCTTTGCATGGGTGCTCCGGGGGGTTTATATAGGCATACCCCCGGGGGTACAATGGTAATACGGCTAGGTGCGAGGCCCAGCCGTCTGTGACTGCGCTCGCCGGCTTCTGCGCCGGTTGCTGGGGCCCGCCGACTGGTGGGTCCCGCCGGCTGCCAGCTCCTTGGTCGACAGGCAGGCCCCACTACCCAGGGCCTGGTCGGCGGCTGGTCACTGTGGCTTTATCTTGTTGACGTGAGCTTTATCGTGGTAAGCGCGCCTACAGTACCGCCGCCTGTCGGGCGATCGTTGTAGCCTTACCGCGTCTTGTCTCCTTAATCGTGCGTCTTCCTCGAGGGAGGCGGCAAGCCGGCTGAGGGGAGCCGGATCTGTCTTGGGCCGACTAGTTGGAGGCGTGGCCGCCTTCGGGCGTCTCTCTGCTCGAAGGGGCCCGCCGTCGATGGGCCAGGCTGGCGGCCCGTCGTGGGTGACGCCAGAGTCGGCATGGCAACAGTGCTGCGCCGGACGGGTCATGCTTACCCCGTACGGCGCACTGTGTCAGGCGTGCTCCAGGATTCGGGGCTGGCAGGCTTTGCTGTAGCCACGCCCCGTCGCACCGCCGTTAGGTGGGTGCAAACTTTGTGGGTACGGTCTTGACCGCTTTATGGGAGCCGGCTTCTTGGAGTCGGCCTTCTCATGGCTGGCTTCTTGGAGTCGGCCTTCTCATGAGGGCTAAAGTCGGACCGCCTTCCGAAAGCTGGCCTGGGCTACAGCCAGCTAGGGGAAGGCGGCCCCATGTCTTGGATTCTTGAGACCCGGGCGGGCTCGTAACTTTTTTCAGAAGGGCCAGGGGGAGCCGGCTTGGCTACCCATGGCTATTCACTCCGACAGTAGTCCCCGAAGCTGATCGAGCTCCGAGGCGATCGGGGGGACGAGGAGCTTGGTCAGCTTCCCATCCTGAAGAGCCGGCGTTGCGGGCGCATGCCAACTTCAGAGAGCTCTGTGTCTTACAGGCGGAAGAAGGGGGACATGCGTGCTGACCACGGACCCCCTCCACGGCCACGTGGCAGCGGGATCCTGCGAGCGCACGCGTGCGACGGGACGCCGCCGCAGGCCCGGGCCCGCCACTCGCGAGTCTTGGTCCGGGCGCGGATCTTCCATGGCCCACAGGGGCCGCTCGCCTTCTCAGGGCAGTTTCGTCTCGCCGTTAAGGCTCGATAATCGCGGGACGTGGGGAGTGGGCACGATCGATCCCCACGCTTCCCCACACCGTGCCTCCTTGGCTCCGCCACGTGAGCCTATAAGTAGGGGGAGGAGGGAGAGCGACCGAGGTTCGCGTGCTCCCTCCCGCTCCGTCCCTCCTAACCCTCGTCTTCTTCCTTTCGCTGCCGCCGCAGCTTCCCGTCTCAGCGCCGTCGCGTCTCCACGCCACCTCGCTCCCATGGCGTTGTCAGGCTCCTGGGACGGCTCCAACGTCCATGAAGACCACGTGGAGTTCCTTCGCCAGACCCGGTGCCTGCCCGGCGCCGACCACGTACAGGTCCGCCTGGCGCCCGCGAGGGAGATCTCACCGACGCCGGAGGAGCACGAGCGGGTCGTCTTCCGCTCGCACTGCCTGCGCGGCTTCGGCCTCCCGGCGAGCGGGTTTCTGCGCTCCTTCCTCGACTTCTACAACCTCCAGCCGCATCACCTCACGCCCAATGCGGTGATGCTGCTGTCGGCCTTCGTCTCCCTCTGCGAAGGCTTCTTGGGGCTGCTCCCCACGCTGGAGCTCTGGTGAGAGTTCTTCCAGAGCAAGCTCGGCACGGTCGTCGCCGGCGTGCCCGCCCCCTGCGGGGCCTTCATCGCCATGAGGAGGGAGAGCGAGAACAACCCATTCCCGCCCATCCCCCTGATCCAATCGGTAAAGGTCTGGTAGAGATCTTATTTCTATGTGAAGAACGTCGCCGAGCAAGAAGACTACATCAACCTGCCGGCTTACGTAGCCGGCCCGCCGGATGGGAGGCAGCCCTCGTGGAGCTTCCAGTCCCGGTCGTTGTCTCCGGCCGGGAACGCCGCCATCTCCCGGCTTCGGGTGCTGATTCAGTCAGAAGGCCTGCGCGGGGCCGACTTGGTGGCCGCCTTCGTGGAGCGCCGGATTCTCCCTCTCCAGAGCCAGCCCCATATGATGTGTTAGATGAGCGGCCGCTTCGACCCAAGCCGGCTGAGCACATGGGAGATGCCCCACACGGAGGTGGCGCTCATGGTCAATTACATTGCCAACTGCAAGCTCGGCGGGGACTGGCAATACGGCAAGGCGCCGTATTCTCGCGCCAATCCTCCACCCGTGGTAAGTTTCTCTCTTTATCTTCTTTTTGTCGTCAGCCGGCTTCGTGACGGCCGGCTTCTGACCAGTCGGTCCTTTGAGCAGAACCCTCTTCTTGCGCCGCCGGCCGGGGTGGCAGGGATTGAACGCCAGTACGCCCCCGACCGCACGGTGGATGATGTTGACGACCCGGACTTGGGGGCGGCCGCCATGGAAGACGCCGTCGTGGGGGATAGTGCCGAGCCCGGAGGCTCAAGGTTCACCGCGAGCTTCGAGGACTGGCCGGACGATTTCGAAGCCGAAGTCGCTCCGCATCGCCAGCCGGCGGCCGACCAACAGGGCGCGGGCTTGTCTGTCGCACCGGCTGCCGGCGGCGCGTAGAAGCGTCGGGCCGCTTTAGGCCTCTTCGGCAGTCGGCCGAAGAAGTCCAAGCCTTCTGCCGCGGCGACAAAGCGGGATGAGGCGGCCACGAAGGCGGCCCGCTTCCGCAAGGCTGTGAAACAGCCCCAGGCGGTCTTGGCGTAAGTCTTCAATTGCCTTGCCGCATTCTCGTCATTGTTCTCTTTTTCTTCGAATTTTCTTCTTAACTTTTCCTCGCTTGCTGGACAGGGCGCCGCTTTCTCTTGAGCGGGGCCCGGGCGGCTCCGTCGTGGGGGCGGTTGGAGGGTCTTCGAGCTCCTGCCGCGTGGACCCCTGCGTCCATCTTAGGGAGGCCACAGAGCGGAACGCCCGCGAAGCGCGGGAGGAGCGCAAGGCGGCGGAGAAGGCGGCCGCCCAGGCGGCGAAGGAGCAGGCTGAAGCGGTAGACAAGGCCCAGAGGGAGGCGGCTACCGCGGAGACGGAGGCGGAAAGCTCACGCAGCCAGCCTCCGCTGCTCGCCGTTCCTCTCCGAGCCGTAGCCCCTGACACCCCGTTGCCCTTGGCGGAGGAGATCATCCAAAACCCGCCGCTGTTGGAGAGGGAGGAGGACCCCGTGGCCTTGGCAGGGAGAGCGCCACCTGCCGCGCCAACCGGAGCGGGCCAAGGCGGTCAATCGTCAGCGGCGCCAGAGGAGCTGGCCGGAGGTAAGCCGGAGAGCAGAGCCGGCCTCGAGGTGCGGTTGGCGACGGGCCGGCGTGCTGGGGGAGGCGCCGCTCCGCCGAAGTTGCGCCGAGCCGCGGGCGCAGGCCAGCCGGCGGGAGATCTGGAGGCGGCCAGCACCGCCGTGTCCGAGTGGACTCCCAGCGGGGGGACTGGCAAGCTGGATGCGGCGGCTCAAGGGGTCCGGAGCCGGCTACAAGCTCAAGCCGCCCTGCTACAACAGCTCAACCAAGAGTTCTTGTCAACGCGAACCACTATCCGGGTGAGTCCTTCGCTCTTGGCTGCTTTGCTTTTCTTGATTTCTTCTGTGGGGGCGCGTCAGCGCATCCACTGGGTGTAGTCCCCGAGATTCGGGCCGACTGCCGCGCAGTTGGGTCGGATCTTTCTCGACGGCTATCTTACTTTGCTTTTTTCTGAATTTTCAGGAATACCACAACCTTCGTGCTGCCGCCTTCGACTCCCAGGCTCGAGAGTTGAGCCGGCGGACCGACGACCTGGCCGACAGCCGAAGTAAGTACTTGGTTTTGTCTGTCTCCTGTGGGGGCGCATCAGCGCACCCACTGGGTGTAGTCCCCGAGATTCGGGCCGACTGCTGCGCAGTCGGGTCAGATCTTTCTTGACGACTCTTTTCTTATTGATTTTTTTTCTTTTTCTTTGTCTTCAGGGGCCAACGCCGACTTGAGGAAGGAGCTTGGTGAAGCGAAGGCCGCCCTTTACACCAAAGAGGCCGAGTGCGCTGCCTTGGTCCAGGAACGGGATTGCCTGGCCAAGAAGCTGGCCGACCAAGAGGAAAGCCACAAAGCGGCCCTGCAGGCGGCGCGGGAAAGTGAAGCCACCTTGCTGGCGGAGTATGAGATGGAGGCGGCGAGCTGGTCTGAGACCCGGCGAGCCCTGGACGAAGGCTTCGGCCGGATCGAGGACTTGATCGATGGTGAGTTGCCTTCCTCGTCCCTTCTCCTGCCCCTTGCCGCCTGGGTCTTTTGACTTATCTTGAGCTGTTGCTTATTGTTTCTTGCAGATTACTTCCCGGGCTACTCCGCCTTCGCCGCCCAAAGCATTGAGGCCCATCGTGAGGCGTGCCGGCAAGTGGGGGCCGACATCGCGCCGGATGCAAACCGGACCCTTGAGGAGCAGCTCCTGGCTGTCCAGGCACGATTGCAGCCGGCTCATCGGATGCTTCGCCGGCTCCAACGTGCCGGGGCGCAAGTGCTGGCCGCCCACTAGCCCGGCGAGACGATCCCCCGCACTCCAAGCCGAACTGCCGACTGGCTGGAGGTCGCAGTTGGTCGCTTCGAGGCTTGGAAAGCGTCAACGGCCCGCCTCGGAGCCGGGCGGGAGTTGGAATTCGTTCGGGCATGGTACCCAGGGCTGAGCCTGGACCAGCTCGCACTTGGCGGATGGAGGCCGACGCGGAGCTGGAGGAGGTGAGGCCGGCTATCGCCCAGCGGGCTTCGACGATCGCCGAGTGCACTGACATCAGCATTTTCGCACCCAAAATCGATGATGACAGTGTCGCTCAGCCGGAGGAGTGGTTCGGTCTGAACCCGGCGGTGGGCGAGGACTCGGCGGAGGAAATTGCCTCCAGCGACGAGGGCGAAGAAGACGAAGACGAGGACGGCGGAGACATCGAGCCGGCTGGTGGAACAACCAGCCGACCTCAAGCCGACCATGCCTCCAGCAACGAGGCGCGTGGAAGCGTGCCCTCTGCGGGAGGCGGCGACCAAGCCGAAGTTCGCCAGCCGGCCGCTCCTTCAGCCGGCACGACCGTCTCCGCCAACCGGTCTGGCTTGTCGGCCGCTCCGCCAGCTTGACCTGCCATCTTTATCTTTCGTGCTTTGTTGTCTTTGAACAATCTTTTGTTAAGTTTTCGCAGTTCCACCCACTGGGGGTGTATCCAAACTATGTTGAATGCTGGCCTCTTGGAGGTCTTTTTATGTAAATATTACCTTGTGCATGTTTGGTTTCCATTCGCGTATGCTTGTTTATCCTTAGGATTTTTCCTTTGCCGCCTTCCCTCTTTGGGGAGGCAAGTACTTGAGCTTTCTTGGATTAAAGTAAAGTGAATGGAAACCGGCCGGTCGGCTACTCTGGTAGCCAGTCGGCAGTGTGAGAAAAACTGGCTTTTGTTATATTAGTCCGTTAGTCCCTAGCCGTTTTTCGTGTGGGCGGTCGTTCCTACCTTTAACTCTTGCCAGCCGGATAGCCGGTTCTTCGAACTGCGACTTTGGCAAGAGAAGGCTTGAGAGCCGGCACACTACTTGTCTGACTGCGGGTAGGACTTCTAACATAACTTCAGTCGGCCAGTCCCCGAGCCGACTAGTCGAACTCGGTGCCGGACGGAATCAGTAAATGATACGAAAAGGTCATAAGCATGATACTTTTCATTCATAAATAAGGGATGGCAGTCCCCAAGCCCTCCTCGGGGAGCCTATTGTCTTGTACTTAATACAAAGGTTAGCGTGATACATACTGCATTTCAACTGTAAAATCTTCGAAGGAGGTTGGCGTTCCATGGCCGTTCCGACTCCTTGCCGGCGTCGTCTCTCTTGCGTGCCTTCGGCTTCTGTGCGTCGATCGGGTAGTAGGAGTCGTTGCCTAGAGCTCTGCTGATGACGAAAGGGCCTTCCCAAGGGGCTGAGAGCTTGTGCTGGCCGGCTGTTCGCTGGATCAGCCGGAGCACAAGGTTGCCCTCTTGGAAAGATCTTGGCCTGACCTTCCGGCTGTGGTAGCAGCGCAAACCCTGCTGGTAGATTGCAGACCGGCTGAGGGCTAATAGCCGGCTTTCTTCCAGCAGGTCGACGCCGTCTTCTCGTGCTTCCTTGGCCTCCGCTTCCGTGTACATGGTTACTCGAGCCGAGTCAAATTCGATGTCAGTTGGGATGACCGCCTCGGCACCATACACAAGGAAGAAGGGGGTGAAGCCGGTTGACTTGTTTGGTGTAGTGCGCAGACTCCAGAGGACAGCCGGCAGCTCATCGAGCCAACAGCCGGCTGAGCGCTCCAGAGGTACAACCAGTCGGGGCTTGATGCCGGAGAGGATGAGGCCGTTGGCTCGCTCGACCTGGCCGTTTGACTGCGGGTGGGCGACGGATGCTAAGTCCAGCCGGATACCTTGGGCTGCACAGAAACGTGCCAAGGCTCCTTTGGCGAAATTCGTGCCATTGTCGGTGATGATGCTGTGCGGCACGCCGTACCGAGTTGTTATGTCCGCGATGAACGTCACGGCAGTCGGCCCATTCAGCTTCTTGATTGGCTTTGCCTCAATCCACTTGGTGAATTTGTCCACGGCGACGAGCAAATGCGTCATGCCGCCGCGCGCCGTCTTGAATGGGCCCACCATGTCCAGTCCCCAAATGGCAAAGGGCCAAGTGAGGGGAATGGTCTTGAGTGCCGAAGCCAGCATGTGTTGCTTAGAGCTGAAGAGCTGGCATCCCTTGCAATGCTTGACTAATTCTTTGGCGTCATCCAAAGCAGTCGGCCAGAAGAAACCATGGCGGAAGGCTTTGGCGACAAGTGATCTTGAGGCCGCATGGTGGCCGCATTCTCCTTGGTGAATGTCTGTGAGGATTGCAATGCCCTTCTCTTGCTCGACGCACCGTTGGAGGATTCCAGTGACGCTGCGCTTGAGTAGTTCTCTGTTGACGATTGTGTACGCTCCGGCTCGACGCTGGACTTGTCTTGCTTCTGTTTCGTCAGCCGGCAGGTCTTGGTTTACTAGGAAGTTGAGGATGGACTGAGCCCATGATGGAGCCGCGACTTCTTCTACTGCCAAAGTGGCTACTGCCACCAGGGTGGGCGGGCTGGGCGGTGAGGTGCTGGAGTCAGCCGCCGGCTGTAGTGCTGGTGCAGTCCCCGGGCCGGCTACCGCAGTCCCCGAGCCGGCTGCCGAAGTCCCCGAGTCGGTTGTCGAAGTCGCCGGGTCGGCTACGGGGGTCTTGGGGTTGGCTACTTGATTCTTCGAGCCGGAGCTGGCCGCATTGGGGTCAGGCGGCACGAAGATGGAATCGGATTCCGGAGACGGCTTGATGGACGGCTTGAGGAGGCGTTGTAGAGCGACGCCGGTTGGAATTGCTTGCCGAGTGGAGCCTATTCGAGCCAGGGCATCGGCTGGCTCGTTGTCGGCTCGTGGTACGTCGAGGAACTCGCATCCTTCAAAGTATCCGCTGAGTTGCTGCACCAAGAAACGGTAGCTCGCCATATTCGCGTCCTTGGCGTCCCAGTCGCCGAACGATTGCCGGACTACCAGGTCCGAGTCGCCATAACATAGGATCCGGCGAATGCCAAGTTCTTTGGCAAGCCGGAGCCCATGTATGAGCACCTCGTACTCGGCCACATTGTTGGAGGCAGCAAAGTGGATCTGTAGCGTGTATCTGAGCTTGTCGCCTTTGGGAGAGGTAAGGACGATGCTGGCTCCCAAGTCGGTGTGCATCTTTGACCCGTTGAAGTGCATGCGCCAATGGGTGGAGTCGGGAGCCGGCGGCGGGTACTGGGTCTCGCCCCAATCGACGAGGAAGTCGGCCAGTGCTTGGGACTTGATGGCAGTGCGGGGCTGGTAGAAGATCGTGTAGGGGGCCAGCTCGATGGCCCATTTCGCCACCCGGCCGGATGCATCCCGGCTACCTATGATCTCGGCTAGCGGGGCAGTGCATACGACCGTGACGGGATGCTCTTGAAAGTAGGGCTTCAGCTTCTTGGCGGTGAAGTACACGCCGTAACACATCTTTTGGTAGTGCGGGTAGTTCTGCTTTGAGGCGGACAGCACCTCGCTCAAATAATACACCGGCCTCTGGACCGGCTGGGCTCGGCCTTCTTCCGGGCACTGGACTACGATGACGGTGCTGACCACCCGGCTGGTTGCAGCGACGTAAAGGAGCATGGGCTCTTTCTCAGTCGGCGCCGCGAGGACAGGCGGCGTGGCCAGCATCTTCTTCAGCTCGTGAAAAGCTTGGTCGGCCTGGTCGTTCCACTCGAAGTGAGTGCTCTTCTTCATGAGGCGGTAGAGGGGGGAGCTTTCTCTCCGAGCCGGCTCATGAAGCGGTTCAGGGAGGCCAAGCACCCGGTGAACTTCTGAATGTCTCGAAGCTTGGTAGGAATCGCCATTCTCTCCATGGCCTTGATCTTCACCGGGTTGCATTCGATGCTGCGTTCGGAGACCAGGAAGCCTAGGAGCTGGCCGGCTGGTCTCCGAACACGCATTTCTCGGGATTGAGCTTGATTTGGAACCGACGCAAGTTCTCAAATGTTTCCTTGAGGTCTCCCAGCAAGGTGCCGCGCTTCTCCGTCTTCACCACGATGTCGTCCACGTATACATGAGCGTTTCTGCCGAGTTGCTTGAGGAGGCACTTCTGCATGCAACGCTGAAAGGTGGCACCGGCGTTTCTCAAGCCGAATGTCATAGTCAGGTAGCAGAAGGCTCCGAACGGCGTGATGAAGGCGGTCTTCAGGCGGTCGTCTGGATCCAGCTTTATCTGATGGTATCCGGAGTAAGCATCCAAAAAACTCAACAGCTCGCATCCGGCTATGGAGTCTATCACTTGGTCTATCCTTGGCAGGGCGAAGGGATCTTTGGGGCAGGCCTTGTTGAGACTTGTGTAGTCTATACACATGCGCCACTTGTTGTTCTTCTTCAGCACAAGGACCGGGTTGGCGAGCCACTCTGGAAAGAAAACTTCCATGATAAAGCCGGCCGCCAAGAGCCGGGCTATCTCCTCCCCTACAATCCTGTGTTTCTCCTCCGACAGTCGGTGAAGGGGTTGTCTGACTGGCTTTGCGTCTTCTCGAACATGTAGTTTGTGCTCGGCGAATTTCCTCAGAACACCCGGCATGTCCTTGGGGGACCACGCAAAGATGTTCCGATTCTCACGGAGGAAATCGGCGAGCTCGCCTTCCTATTTGCTATTCAGGTTTGCCCCGATGACGGCAAACCTCTCTGGATGCTCGGGGTCAAGAGGTATCTTCTTCGTCTCCTTGGCCGGCTGGAAAGACCCTTGAGTATCATGCTCCTTGGGGTCGGGGGACACGGCCGACTGCTTGCCAGCTATGGCCACGACTCGATCCAGCATCTTCTTCTCTTCGGCAATCACAAGGGACTCGGCCAGCCGGCTGCTGGCCGCTGCGCACTCGGAGGACTTCTTGTAGTCACCGGCTACGGTGATGACGCCTTTGGTGCTTGGTATCTTCATCTTGAGGTATGCATAGTGGGGAACCGCCATGAATTTGGCCAAGGTAGGTCGGCCCAGTAATGCATGGTAAGGGCTCTCCAGGTCCACCACTTCAAACCAGATCGCTTCCCGGCGGAAATGCTCCTTGTCCCCAAAAAGTACATCAATCTTGATTTTGCCAATGGGGCGCAGGACAGGCTGAGTACGATGCCGTGGAACACTGTCCGAGTGGGCGTGAGCTGTTTTGTCTTGACGTTCAACTTCTCCAGGGTGTCACGATACAGGATGTTGATGCTGCTCCCGCCATCTATCAACACACAGGAGAGGCGGGCGGCGCGTCTGTCCGTTGCAAGGGTGGCTTCCAGGACCAAAGCATAAGAGCCGGGACACGGCATCACCTCCGGATGGTCGGCCTAGCTCCAGCTGATGGGCTTTTCTGACCAATGCATGTGTCCAGCGGGGTTGGCAGCGACCACGCCAACTTCCTGGCGCTCTCGGTGTCTGCCGCGCCGGTCTTTGGGCTGGCTTGTAAAGACGATGTAGGTTGCTTGCTCATCAGGGAACTCGTAATGCACGGCTCCGACTGCGGGCCGAGCGGCCGGAGGCGGCGGGGCCGGAGGCGGCGGGCCGGCAGGCGGAGGTGGCAAGAGCCCCTCACCCTTAGAGATTCGGGTGAGCCAATTGCACTTCCGGGTCGTGTGGTTGGACGGCTTCGCGCCGCTGTGGAACTTGCAAGGGGCGTCGAGGGTTTGCTCGTAGGAGAAGGCGGGCTGCCAAGCCGGCCTGCCGCCCTTGGGCTTCTTGGGCGCCGGTCGTTCTTCAGGCGGTGCATCTTCGACTGTGGCCACCTGCCGGCTGGCGGGAGGCGGCGCGGGGACCTTGCGCTTGTTGTCGTTCGAGTTGGGGTGTCGGCCGGAATCCCCAGCCGGCGTCTTGGGCGCCGGGTTGAGTACCTTTCCGGACGCGTCTACCCGAAGCTCGATCTTCATCGAGGAGTCGGCGGTGGCGTACTTGTCCGCTATGTCCAGAAGCTCGTCGAGGGTAGCCGGCTCGTCGCAGAGGAGCTTGTGCTTGAGGAGGGTGCCTTCTCGGCATCCGGCTGTGAAGTATTCTATGGCTTGTACCTCGTGCACCCCTTCACAGGAGTTGCGGAGCTCGGCCCAACGCGTGAGGTAATCGCGAGTGGACTCGGCGGGGCCTTGTACGCACAAGGAAAGCTGTCTGGGCTTGGGAGCCCGCTTGTAGGTGCTGGTGAAGTTGCGGATGAAGGCTTCCGTGAAGTCTAGCCAGCTGTTGATGCTACGCGGCTTGAGGCTGTTGAGCCAGGTCCGCGCCGTGCCCTGCAGCATGAGGGTCACGTACTTCACAGCGACGGGCCGGTTGCCGTTGGCTATGCTAACTGCGGTGGAGTAGTCGATCAACCAATCTTCAGGCTTCACGGAGCCGTTGTACTTGGGCGTGTCTCTTGGGAGCGACAACCCTTTGGGAAAGGGCTCGTCGCGGATGCGGGGGCCAAAACAAGGCGGGCCGACATCATCTTCTTCTTCCAACGCCAGGGATCGCGCCAGGTGGTCGATCCGATGGCGGGCGTCGCTCTCGTCGATTCCTTCGCGGCGGCCCAGCCGGCCGCTGAGAGTTCGGTGCGCCACTAGCGGCGCGGCGGGATATCTCTCTCCACGGGGCGAAGGCGGAGGCGGGTCGCCCCGCCATTCCATGGCTCGGGGATGACCGTCCGCGTCTCGCTCGATGGAGATCCGGGTCCGGCGGCGGCTGGTAGCCGGCTCCTTCTCGCGTCGCGCGCGGGTATTGCTCGTAGTCGGCGTCCGGGACGTCGCACCGAGGCTTTCCGCGCGAGCGTCAGCCTCGTGTCGCTGCGCGGCTGCGTCAATCAACTGCTGGATGCGCCGGGTCATGTGGGGGAGGTCTTCGGCCTCCAAGCCGTCCAGCTCGTCTACGGCCGCCTGGGCGGCACGCAAGTTCTCGAGCGGGGTGGCATAGACCGGGCGGTCGACTCCCAGCGTGTCGGCGATGACGGCGCCGCGTTTCTTGACAAGGCCGGCCCGGCTTGGCCCGCCCGGGGCCGGCGTGCTGAAGGCGGCGCGGTCAGCTTCGCGCTGGTAGGCCTCAGTGAGGCGTCTTACGGAGGCCAGCCTCCGGCCCTCTGCGGGGAGGGCGAGGCGGCGTGCTTCCAGTGCTTCGTCGTCGGCGTCGGCCGGGAGAGGAGCGGACAAGTCGTGGGCCGCCGCGCGCGAGGCATCATGGGCGCTCTCGTCGGCCAGGCTGCCGTGGCCGACAACCATCACTTCGGCGGTGACAGCATCGCAGCCGTCGGCTCGAGGAAGCAGGTCATTGTAGATCACGGCGTTGGTGGGGAAGATGTCGTAGGAGGCCGTATCGGAGTCGACAGGCATCGGGTCGGTGGAGCCAACCGACTCCAGGTCCGCAGCGGGCTCGCTGGAGACATGGAGCTGGCCGAGAAGGTTGGCGAGGCGGTCAGTGCCCGCATCGGAGGTGAGCTCGTCAGAGATGAAGGTCTCGTCGGGGAGATCGGCGAGGCCGCTTGCCGCGCAGATGCTGGTGACGCCTTGCAGCGCGTCGTGGCAAGCGCCATCGGGCGTGCCGGGCTGGCTACGCTCGCTGGGGAGGAAGAGGGTTCCCGTCCAAAACAGGTCTCCGAACGACAGTGCGCCTGGCCCCACGGTGGGCGCCAAATGTCGGGTGGTAGGTGCGACATATGCCAATGGGTGGCTTATCATTGTGGGAGCCAGTAAGACATCGCCGGTGCCTGGAAGCGGGATGAGGCGAAGACATGCACGCCGGCGGATCTTACCCAGCTTCGGGGCTCTCCGAGGAGATAACACCCCTACTGCTGCTCTGCGGGGTCTCCGCATGCTCACTCGATGAATCAAGTAGCTACACAACGCTCCTTGAGCTGTTTGGGGGGAGGAGGAAGAAAGGGCACGGCTAGTCTGCTTCTTCTCCTTATGTGGTGTGTAGAACTAGCAGGGGGTCGAACCCGTTGCATGGGTGCTCCGGGGGGTTTATATAGGCATACCCCCCAGGGGTACAATGGTAATCCGGCTAGGCGCGGGGCCCAGCCGTCTGTGACTGCGCTCGCCGGCTTCTGCGCCGGCTGCTGGGGCCCGCCGACTGGTGGGTCCCGCCGGCTACCAGCTCCTTGGTCGACAGGCAGGCCCCACGGCCCAGGGCCTGGTCGGCGGCTGGTCACTGTGGCTTTATCTTGTTGACGTGAGCTTCATCGTGGTAAGCGCGGCTACAGTACCGCCGCCTGTCGGGCGATCGCTGTAGCCTTACCGCGTCTTGTCTCCTTAATGGGGCGTCTTCCTCGAGGGAGGCGGCAAGCCGGCTGCGGGGAGCCGGCTCTGTCTTGGGCCGACTAGTTGGAGGCGTGGCCGTCTTCGGGCGTCTCTCTGCTCGAAGGGGCCCGCCGTCGATGGGCCAGGCTGGCGGCCCGTCGTGGGTGACGCCAGAGTCAGCATGGCAACAATGCTGCGCCGGACGGGTCATGCTTACCCCATACGACGCACTGTGTCAGGCGTGCTCCAGGATTCGGGGGTGGCAGGCTTTGCTGTAGCCACGCCCCGTCGCACCGCCGTTAGGTGGGTGCAAACTTTGTGGGTACGGTCTTGACCGCTTTATGGGGAGCCGGCTTCTTGGAGTCGGCCTTCTCATGGCCGGCTTCTTGGAGTCGGCCTTCTCATGAGGGCTAAAGTCGGACCGCCTTCCGAAAGCTGGCCTGGGCTGCAGCCAGCTAGGGGAAGGCGGCCCCATGTCTTGGATTCTTGAGAGCCGGGCGGGCTCGTAACTTTTTTCAGAAGGGCCAGGGGGAGCCGGCTAGGCTACCCATGGCTATTCACTCCAACAATTACCATTTATCTCGTACCCTTTGAAAGTCATTATATTAGGTGATGGTAACTGGGACAGCGAGTACATCTCATCTTCAATAGAGGCGTCATGCATGGTACGTGTTTGCAACCAGCCGGCGAAACTCCTAGTTTGTTCACGTGTAGTCCAGCCATCAGACCACTCTAGGTGTTTGGAGCGTAGAAAATTCTTGTGTTCGTCCATATATGGAGCCACCAAGGCGGAATTCTGTAGAACTGTGTAGTGTGCTTCAGTGAGAGAATGTCCGTCCATACATATTATTTGATTCCCTCCTAGCATGCCTTTTCCATCCAGTCTGCCCTTATGCCGCGATTCAGGAACACCAATCGGCTTAAGGTCGGGAATAAAGTTAATACAAAACTCAATGACCTCCTCATTTTCATGGCCCTTGGAGATGCTTCCTTATGGCCTAGCATGGTTATGAACATATTTCTTTAAGACTCCCATGAACCTCTCAAAGGGGAACATATTGTGTAGAAATACAGGACCCAAAATGTTAATCTCTTCGCATAGGTGAACTAGGACGTGCGTCATGATGTTGAAGAAGGATGGTGGGAACACCAACTCGAAACTGACAAGACATTGCACCAAATTATTCTCTAACCTTGGTATGAATTCTGGATCGATTACCTTTTGAGAGATTGCATTAAGGAATGCACATAGCTTCACAATGGCTAATCGAATGTTATTCGGTAGAAGCCCCCTCAATGCAACCGGAAGCAGTTGCGTCATAATCACGTGGCAGTCATGAGACTTTAGGTTCTGGAACTTTTTCTCTGCCATGTTTATTATTCCCTTTATATTCGCCGAGAAGCCAGACGGTACCCTAATACTGAGCAGGCATTCGAAGAAGATTTCCTTCTCTTCTTTAGTAAGAGCGTAGCTGGCATGACCCTGATGTATGCCATCATTTCCATGCATATGTTGCTGGTCCTCCCGTGCCTCAGGTGTATCTTTTGTCTTCCCATACACGCCCAACAGCCAAGCAGGGTCACGCAAAGATTCTTTGTCACGTGCATCACGTTGATTGCAAAGCGGACCTCTAGGTCTTTCCAATAGGGCAGGTCCCAGAATATATATTTCTTCTTCCACATGGGTGCGCGTCCGTCAGCGTCATTCAGAACAGGTTGTCCGCCAGGACCCTTTCCAAAGACTACCATCAAATCCTTGACCATATCATGTACATCAGCACCAGTACAGTGGCAAGGCTTCGTCCGGTGATCCGCCTCACCTTTGAAATGCTTGCCTTTCTTTCTTACGGGATGCCTGCTCGGAAGAAATCGACGATGTCCCAGGTACACATTCTTCCTACAATTATCCAAATATATACTGTCGGTATCATCCAAACAGTGCGTGCATGCGCGGTATCCCTTGTTTCTCTGTCCCGAAAGGTTACTGAGAGCAGGCCAATCATTGATGGTCACGAACTGCAACGCCTTTAGGTCAAATTCTTCCCCCATGTGCTCATCCCATGCACGTACACCTGTTCCATTCCACAGCTGTAAGAGTTCTTCAACTAATGGCCTTAGGTACACATCAATGTCGTTGCCGGGTTGCTAAGGGCCTTGGATGAGCACTGGCATCATAATGAACTTCCGCTTCATGCACAATAAAGGAGGAAGGTTATACAAACATAGAGTCACGGGTCAGGTGCTATGGTTGCTGCTCTGCTCCCCAAAAGGATTAATGCCATCTGCGCTTAGACCAAACCATACGTTCCTTGTGTCACCTGCAAACTCCTTCATGTACTTTATCTCAATTTTTCTCCACTGCGACCCGTCAGCAGGTACTCTCAACTTTTCTGTCTTTCTTACGGTCTTCTCGGTGCAATCGCATCGCCTTGGCATGCTCATTGTTTTGGAACAAACGTTTCAAGAGCATACCACATCACCTTGGCAGGAATCGTCTTCCTGGGGCGCTCGCCCTTGACATCACCAGGGTCATTGCGGCTGTTCTTATAGCACAATGCACCGCATACCGGACAAGCGTTCAAATCCTCGTACTGATCACCGCGATAGAGGATGCAGTCATTAGGGCATGCATGTATCTTCTGCACCTCTAACCCTAGAGGGCAGACAGCCTTCTTTGCTTCGTACGTACTCTCGGGCAATTCGTTGTCCTTTGGAAGCATATTCTTTATCATTGCCAGCAACTTTCCAAATCCCTTATCAGATACACCATTCTCTGCCTTCCATTGCAGCAATTCCAGTGTGGTGCCCAACTTTTTCTTGTCAACTTCACAATTTGGGTACAACAATTTCTTGTGATCCTATAACATGCGCTGCAACTTCTTCTTCTCCAAATCACTTGCATAGTTTCTCTTTGCATCGGCAATGGCCCGACCTAGATCATCAGCGGGCTCATCTGATGCCTCTTCTTCAGCTTCTTCCCGCATTGCCGGCTCAGCTTCTTCCCCCATTGTTGTATCATCGTATTCAGGGAACCCATGGCCAGGATAGTTGTCGTCGTCCTCTTCTTCTTCATTGTCTTCCATCATAACCCCTCTTTCAACTTGCTTGGTCCAAACATTATAGTGGGCCATGAAACCGGACTCAAACAGGTGGACGTGAATGGTTCTTGATGTAGAGTAATTGTGATCATTCTTACAGCCAGCACATGGACAAGGCACAAAACCATCTGCCCGCTTGTTTGCCTCAGCTGCAAGCAGAAAAGTATGCACGCCATTAATGAACTCAGGAGAGCATCGGGCATCGTACATCAATTGTCGGCTCATCTTTATTACACAACACCGAAAAGAAAAAATTAATACAAGTTCATACATAAATTTCATACATAAAGTTCATACAACAGTTAAATGCAACAAACAAATAACTCTCTAGCTAAAGAATTTAAATGCAACAACAGATGCAATCAAGATCGCAACTAAGGTAACAATTAATCCAACCACATAATGATACCAAGCCTCACTGTGAATGGCATATTTTCTAATCTTTCTAATCTTCAAGCGCATTTTCTCCATCTTGATCTTGTGATCATCGACGACATCGGCAACATGCAACTCCAATTCCATCTTCTCCCCCTCAATTCTTTTCAACTTTTCTTTCAAATCCTCGTTTTCTCTTTCAACTAAATTTAACCTATCGAGAATAGGGTTGGTTGGAATTTCTGGTTCACATACCTCCTACATACAAATATCTATGTCAACTTGATGGGCATAATTTGTCATAAACACGAAATGCAACTAATAGTTTTAAAAGAGAATATACCACATCCGAAGCATAACAAGGACGAGGGCCGATGGCAATTGATATTAAAACCATGGCACTATGTATAACAAACAATGTACGGGTAAGATAATTATACGAGTAACTATATATCCAAATCACACAAACATCAATTTTTTATATAAAACATTCATGAACAAGAGGCTCACCGCAAGGTGGTGCCGGTGACGGGACGGTGCGGGCGATCGACGGTGGTTACGACGGAGATTTAGAAGGCACTAAGTAAACCACACCTACATATGCAAACTAAGTGTTATTTTTGACCTCAAATTGCATATAAATCAAATACTAGCACATATAATTCCTCCCAAATTACTAAAATCACAAATTAATCACTATATAAAGCATTGCAAGAGCTAATCTAGCAATGAGAGATGAAAGGACAAAGTTGCTAACCTTTGTGATCATTTGAATGGATGGGGGCCTTCAAATCTTGACAAATTTTGGGTAAAATGTGTGATGAGCTCGAGAGGAAGAGGGGAAGAACAGAGAGAAGAGGGGAAGGGGAAGAACAAAGCGAGCTCGGGTGGACGAAGGGTTTATGTAGGACAACCTTTAGTACCGATTCGTGATACGAACCGGTACTAAAGGTGCTGGAGGAGCCTCAGACTGACAACATCCTGCCACCACTCACTTTAGTACCGGTTCGTGGCACGAACCGGTGCTAAAGGTTCGCCATGAACCGGTACTAATGAGAGCGGCCGGCTAGCTGTTGGAACCGGCACTAATGCACACATTAGTGCTGGCTCAAAATCAAACCGGCACTAATGTGCTTCACATTTGACCCATTTTCTACTAGTGTGTTGTATTACCGAGTGGGCCCTAAGATACCTCTCTGTCATACGGATTGACAAATCCTAGTCTTGATCCATGCCAACTCAACGGACACCCTCGGAGATACCCGTAGAGCACATTTATAGTCACCCAGTTACATTGCGACGTTTGTTACACACAAGGTACTCCTCCGGTGTCAGTGAGTTGCACGATATCATGGTCGTAGGAACATATATTTGACATGCAGAAAACAATAACAATAAACTTGACACGATCATCTGCTATGTTCATTGTTTGGGTCTTGTCCATCACATCATTCTTCTAATGATGTGATCCCGTTATCAAATGACAACTCATGTCCATGGCTAGCAAACCATAGCTATCTTTGATCAACGAGCTAGTCCAGTAGAGGCTTACTAGGGACATGTTGTTGTCTATGTATCCACACATGTATTTGAGTTTTCGATCAATAAAATTCTAGCATGGATAATATACGATTATCATAAACATGGAAATATGATAATAACTAGTTTATTATTGCCTCTAGGGCATATTTCCAACAGTCTCCCACTTGCATTAGAGTCAATAATCTAGTTCACATCACCATGTGATCAACACCCAATTAGTTCTGGGGTTTGATCATGTCTTGCATGTGAGAGAGGTTTTAGTCAACGAGTCAGCAACATTGTAACGCTCGGATAATCATGCTATAGTAATCCCACGTTAACGGTGCCACGTCACCCCGGTTACTGTTGCTAGTCTCGCGTTGGATCAAAACTTTTCAGATGCAAATTTTAAAAAAAAATGTCAAACACCAAACTTTTCAAAAGTTAAAACAAAAATGTTCAGGAGTGCCATATTTTGCATATGTAAATATGGTGTAATAAACACATTTTTATAAAATGCCTAAATAATTTAAATTGAAATAAAACATAAAAGAAAGAAAATACAAAAGAGAAAAACAAACAAAAAAGGGGGAAACACCCCCCCA
>NC_041388.1:556106686-556146997 GCF_002162155.2 Triticum dicoccoides | reverse complement strand
GTGTTGCGCCGCGCTCGCCCCTTGTTGCCCTGCGCCCCGTGCCACTTACTCGATGTCGCGCTCCCGCCACAGTTGCCCCTGGTCGCGCTGCTCGTCGCCGCAGCTCCCCGCGCAACGCCGCGCCCAGTGCTGCTAGCCGCACTGCTTCGCTCCGGCTGTCGTGCCCCTGCTCGGCCCGTGCGACCCCGCCACCACCTCCATCGCGGCTGCCCTGACTCTGGCCCCACCGTCCACCGCGGTCACCCTCTCCGCTACCCGCGCCGCCATGCTCCGGCTACGGCCACGGCCATCGGCGCCCACAGCGCCGCTACCCAGTGTTGTGCCCTTCGTCCCAACGCCAGTCGCCGCCGCTCTGGTGGCTCGCTGTAGCCCCGTCCTCCCTGCCGTGGCCTCCATTCCCCCCAGCCCTGCTCGAGTCGCCGCCCGTGAGCCCGTGGCTCCGCTCCCGTTGACCCGTGCCCGTAGCGCCCGCCCCGTTAAGGCCACATGGGCCCATGACAGTTGGGCCCCGCCCCCTGTGACAATGACTGGTAGGCCAAGCCCCTGAGAACGTTTAAAAAAAGAATTAAATAATAATAATAACTAAAGAATTAATTTTGTTTAATTAAACTAAACAACTAATTAAACTAATTAATCATGTTATTCTTAGTCAATGTTAGTTGGGCCCACCCCTAATTAATCCTGGTTAGGTTAATTAAAATTGGTTAATTAAAATGTGTCACTGACTAGTGGGACCCACTGGTCAGGTTGACCAATCAACCCTGTTGATTGCTGACGTCATGCTGATGTCAGCAAACACTATTCTGGATAATGTTGAATTAAAATAATTAAATAAATGCTAAAATGATTTAAATCTTTTAAAATCAATATAAAATAAACCTTAGCTCGGATGGAAAAACTCTGTACATGAAAGTTGCTCAAAACGACGAGACGAATCCGGATACGCAGCCCGTTCATCTGCCACACATATCTAGCATAGTGAACACACAACTTTCCCCCTCCGATTCATCTGTCCGAAAACGCGAAACACCAGGGATATTTTCCCGGATGTTGCCCCCTTCACCGGTACCACCTCATACCGTGTTAGGGCACCCCTAGCACCGCTACCTGTCATGTCATGCATCACTATGCATCTGTTTGCATTATATTCATTGTTTCATCCCCCTCTCCTCTCCGATAGACTACGAGACTGACGCCGTTGCTGGTGCCCCGATCGACTACGCTGTTGACGACCCCTCTTTCTTGCCAGAGCAACCAGGCAAGCCCCCCCCCTTGATCACCAGATATCGCCTATTCTTCTCTCTACTGCTTGCATTAGAGTAGTGTAGCATGTTACTGCTTTCCGTTAATTCTATCCTGATGCATAGCCTGTCATTGTTGCTACAGTTATTGATACCTTACCTGCAATCCTAAATGCTTAGTATAGGATGCTAGTTTATCATCAGTGGCCCTACATTCTTGTCCGCCTGCCATGCTATACTATCGGGCCGTGATCACTCGGGAGGTGATCACGGGCATATACTTATATACATATTATACGATACTTGTGGTGACTAAAGTCGGGTCGGCTCGTAGAGTACCCACGAGTGATTCACGGATTGGGTCCGAAAGCACGTTTGTCCCAACGGTCCTCTGAGTGGATCTTTGTGGCGGAGCGACAGGGTAGGCCGAGACCACCTAGGAGAGAGGTGGCCCTGGCCCTGGTCGGCGTCCGCGGTTATTTCAAAATAACACGCTTAACGAGATCTGGGTATTTGATTTGAGTCTGGCCACTGGCCTATACGCACTAACCAACTACTCGGGAACAGTTATGGGCACTCGACGTCGTGGTATCAGCCGAAGCCTTCGTGACCTCAGCGACTGAGCGGCGCGCGCCAGGTTGGACTGGAACGCCTGCTCTTGTATAAGGGATGCTAGGTCTGCTCGTCGGCTGCGTACGCAACGCGCAGGTGTGCAATGGGCGATGGGCCTAGACCCCTGTGCCATAGGATTTAGACCGGCGTGTTGACCTCTCTGTTGTGCCTACGTAGGGCTGCAACGTGTTGATCTTCCAAGGCCGGGCGTGACCCAGAAAAGTGTGCTGGAACAAAGGGGATCGAGCGTGTTGGGAAATGTGGTGCACCCCTACAGGGAAGTTGATCTATTCAAATAGCTGTGTCCCTCGGTAAAAGGATGACCCGGAGTTGTACCTTGACCTTATGACAACTAGAACCGGATACTTAATAAAACACACCCTTCCAAGTGCCATATACAACCGGTGATCGCTCTCTCACAGGGCGACGAGGGAAGGATCACCGGGTAGGATTATGCTATGCGATGATACTTGGTTAACTTACCATCTACTTGTTGGGGAACGTAGTAATTTCAAAAAAATTCCTATGCACACGCAAGATCATGGTGATGCATAGCAACGAGAGGGGAGAGTGTGATCTACGTACCCTTGTAGACCGACAGCGGAAGCGTTAGCACTACGCGGTTGATGTAGTCGTACGTCTTCACGGCCCGATCGATCAAGCACCGAAACTACGACACCTCCGAGTTTTAGCACACGTTCAGCTCGATGACGATCCCCGGACTTTGATCCAGCAAAGTGTCGGGGAAGAGTTCCGTCAGCACGACGGCATGGTGACGATCTTGATGTTCTACCGTCGCAGGGCTTTGCCTAAGCACGGCTACAATATTATCGAGGATTATGGTGGAAGGGGGCACCGCACACGACTAATAAAACGATCACGTGGATCAACTTGTGTGTCTAGGGGTGCCCCCTGCCCCCGTATATAAAGGAGAAAGGGGAGGAGGCCGGCCAGCCCTATTGGCGCGCCAAGGAGGAGTCCTCCTCCTAGTAGGAGTAGGACTCCTACTAGGAGGGGGAAAGGAAGTGGGGAGGGAGAAGGAAAGGGGGGCACCGCCCCCCCTCTACTAGTCCAATTCGGACCAAGGGGGGAGGAGGTGCGCGGCCCACCCTGGCTGCCCTTCTCTCTCTCCACTAAGGCCCATATGGCCCATTACTTCTCCCGGGGGGGTTCCGGTAACCCTCCGGTACTCCGGTTTTCTCCGAAATCACCCGGAACACTTCTGGTGTCTGAATATAGCCGTCCAATATATCAATCTTTATGTCTCGACCATTTCGAGACTCCTCGTTATGTCTGTGATCATATCCGGGACTCCGAACTAACTTAGGTACATCAAAAACTCATAAACTATCATCGAAACCTTAAGCGTGCGGACCCTACGGGTTCGAGAACAATGTAGACATGACCGAGACATGTCTCCGGTCAATAACCAATAGCGGAACCTGGATCTTCATATTGGCTCCCACATATTCTACAAAGATCTTTATTGGTCAGACTGCATAACAACATACGTTGTTCCCTTTGTCATCGGTATGTTACTTGCCCGAGATTCGATCGTCGGTATCTCAATACCTATTTCAATCTTGTTACCGGCAAGTCTCTTTACTCGTTATGTAATACATCATCTCGCAACTAACTCATTAGTTGCAATGCTTGCAAGGATTGTGTGATGTGCATTACCGAGAGGGCCCAGACATACCTCTCCGACAATCAGAGTGACAAATCCTAATCTCGAAATACGCCAACCCAACATTTACCTTTGGAGACACCTGTAGAGCTCCTTTATAATCACCCAGTTACGTTGTGATGTTTGGTAGCACACAAAGTGTTCCTCCGGCAAACGGGAGTTGCATAATCTCATAGTCATAGGAACATGTATAAGTCATGAAGAAAGCAATAGCAACATACTAAACGATCGGGTGCTAAGCTAATGGAATGTGTCATGTCAATCACATCATTCTCCTAATAATGTGATCCCGTTAATCAAATGACAACACATGTCTATGGTTAGGAAACATAACCATCTTTGATTAACGAGCTAGTCAAGTAGAGGCATACTAGTGACGTTTAGTTTGTCTATGTATTCACACAAGTATTATGTTTCCGGATAATACAATTCTAGCATGAATAATAAACATTTATCATGATATAAGGAAATAAAATAATAACATTATTATTGCCTCTAGGGCATATTTCCTTCAGTCTCCCACTTGCACTAGAGTCAATAATCTAGATTACACAGTAATGATTCTAACACCCATGGAGCCTTGGTGTTGATCATGTTTTGCTCGTGGAAGAGGCTTAGTCAACGGGTCTGCAACATTCAGATCCGTATGTATCTTGCAAATCTCTATGTCTCCCACCTGGACTAGATCCCGGATGGAATTGAAGCGTCTCTTGATGTGCTTGGTTTTCTTGTGAAATCTGGATTCCTTTGCCAAGGCAATTGCACCAGTATTGTCACAAAAGATTTTCATTGGACCCGATGCACTAGGTATGACACCTAGATCGGATATGAACTCCTTCATCCAGACTCCTTCGTTTGCTGCTTCTGAAGCAGCTATGTACTCCGCTTCACATGTAGATCCCGCCACAATGCTTTCTTTAGAACTGCACCAACTGACAGCTCCACCGTTTAATATAAACATGTATCCGGTTTGCGATTTAGAATCGTCCGGATCAGTGTCAAAGCTTGCATCAACGTAACCATTTATGATGAGATCTTTGTCACCTCCATATATGAGAAACATATCCTTAGTCCTTTTCAGGTATTTCAGGATGTTCTTGACCGCTGTCCAGTGATCCACTCCTGGATTACTTTGGTACCTCCCTGCTAGACTTATAGCAAGACACACATCAGGTCTGGTACACAGCATTGCATACATGATAGAGCCTATGGCTGAAGCATAGGGAACATCTTTCATTTTCTCTCTATCTTCTGCATTGGTCGGGCATTGAGTCTTACTCAATTTCACACCTTGTAACACAGGCAAGAATCCTTTCTTTGCTTGATCCATTTTGAAATTTTTCAAAACTTTGTCAAGGTATGTGCTTTGTGAAAGTCCAATTAAGCGTCTTGATCTGTCTCTATAGATCTTAATGCCCAATATGTAAGCAGCTTCACCGAGGTCTTTCATTGAAAAACTCTTATTCAAGTATCCCTTTATGCTATCCAGAAATTCTATATCATTTCCGATTAGTAATATGTCATCTACATATAATATCAGAAATGCTACAGAGCTCCCACTCACTTTCTTGTAAATACAGGCTTCTCCAAAAGTCTGTACAAAACCAAATGCTTTGATCACACTATCAAACCGTTTATTCCAACTCCGAGAGGCTTGCACCAGTCCATAAATGGATCGCTAGAGCTTGCACACTTTGTTAGCTCCCTTTGGATCGACAAAACCTTCTGGTTGCATCATATACAACTCTTCTTCCAGAAATCCATTCGGGAATGCAGTTTTGACATCCATTTGCCAAATTTCATAATCATAAAATGCGGCAATTGTTAACATGATTCGGACAGACTTAAGCATCGCTACGGGTGAGAAGGTCTCATCGTAGTCAATCCCTTGAACTTGTCGAAAACCTTTTGCGACAAGTCGAGCTTTGTAGACAGTAACATTACCGTCAGCGTCAGTCTTCTTCTTGAAGATCCATTTATTCTCAATTGCTTGCCGATCATTGGGCAAGTCAACCAAAGTCCATACTTTGTTCTCATACATGGATCCCATCTTAGATTTCATGGCGTCAAGCCATTTTGCGGAATCTGGGCTCACCATCGCTTCTCCATAGTTCGTAGGTTCATCATGATCTAGTAGCATGACTTTCAGAACAGGATTACCATACCACTCTGGTGCGGATCTTACTCTGGTTGATCTACGAGGTTTAGTAGTATCTTGTTCTGAAGTTTCATGATCATCAACATTAGCTTCCTCACTAATTGGTGTAGGTGTCACAAAAACTGATTTCCGTGATGTACTACTTTCCAATAAGGGAGCAGGTATAGTTACCTCATCAAGTTCTACTTTCCTCCCACTCACTTCTTTCGAGAGAAACTCCTTCTCTAGAAAGTTTCTGAATTTAGCAACAAAAGTCTTGCCTTCGGATCTGTGATAGGTGTATCCAATAGTTTCCTTTGGATATCCTATGAAGACACATTTCTCCGATTTGGGTTTGAGCTTATCGGGTTGAAGCTTTTTCACATAAGCATCGCAACCCCAAACTTTCAGAAACGACAACTTTGGTTTCTTGCCAAACCACAGTTCATAAGGCGTCGTCTCAACGGATTTTGATGGTGCCCTATTTAGCGTGAATGCGGCCGTCTCTAGAGCATAACCCCAAAATGATAGCGGTAAATTAGTAAGAGACATCATAGATCGCACCATATCAAGTAAAGTACGATTACGACGTTCGGACACACCATTACGCTGTGGTGTTCCGGGTCGCGTGAGTTGCGAAACTATTCCGCATTGTTTCAAATGTACACCAAACTCGTAACTCAAATATTCTCCTCCACGATCAGATTGTAGGAATTTTATTTTCTTGTTACAATGATTTTCAACTTCACTCTGAAATTCTTTGAACTTTTCAAACGTTTCAGACTTATGCTTCATTAAGTAGATATACCCATATCTGCTTAAGTCATCTATGAAGGTGAGAAAATAACGATATCCGCCACGAGCCTCAACATTCATTGGACCACATACATCTGTATGTATGATTTCCAACAAATCTGTTGCTCTCTCCATAGTACCGGAGAACGGTGTTTTTGTCATCTTACCCATAAGGCACGGTTTGCAAGTACCAAGCGATTCATAATCAAGTGGTTCCAAAAGTCCATCAGTGTGGAGTTTCTTCATGCGCTTTACACCGATATGACCCAAACGGCAGTGCCACAAATAAGTTGCACTATCATTATCAACTCTGCATCTTTTGGCTTCAACATTATGAATATGTGTGTCACTACTGTCGAGATTTAATAAGAATATACCACTTTTTAAGTATGCATTGACCATAAAAGATATTACTCATATAAATAGAACAACCGTTATTCTCTGATTTCAATGAATAACCGTCTCGCATCAAACAAGATCCAGATCTAATGTTCATGCTTAACGCTGGCACCAAATAACAATTATTTAGGTCTAATACAAATCCCGAAGGTAGATGTAGAGGTAGCGTGCCGACCGCGATCACATCGACTTTGGAACCATTTCCCACGTGCATCGTCACCTCATCCTTAGCCAATCTTCGCTTAATCTGTAGTCCCTGTTTCGAGTTGCAAATGTTAGCAACAGAACCAGTATCAAATACCCAGGTGCTACTGCGAGCATTAGTAAGGTACACATCAATAACATGTATATCACATATACCTTTGTTCACATTTCCATCCTTCTTATCCGCCAAATACTTGGGGCAGTTCCGCTTCCAGTGACTAGTCTGCTTGCAGTAGAAGAACTCAGTTTCAGGCTTAGGTCCAGGTTTGGGTTTCTTCTCTTGAGTAGCAACTTGCTTGCTATTCTTTTTGAAGTTCCCCTTCTTCTTCCATTTGCCCTTTTTCTTGAAACTAGTGGTCTTGTTGACCATCAACACTTGATGCTCCTTCTTGATTTCTACCTCCGCAGCTTTCAGCATTGCGAAGAGCTCGGGAATAGTCTTATTCATCCCTTGCATATTATAGTTCATCACGAAGCTCTTGTAGCTTGGTGGCAGTGATTGGAGAATTCTGTCAATGACGCAATCATCTAGAAGATTAACTCCCAATTGAATCAAGTGATTATTATACCCAGACATTTTGAGTATATGCTTACTGACAGAACTGTTCTCCTCCATCTTGCAGCTATAGAACTTATTGGAGACTTCATATCTCTCAATCCGGGCATTTGCTTGAAATATTAACTTCAACTCCTGGAACATCTCATATGCTCCATGACATTCAGAACGTCGTTGAAGTCCCGGTTCTAAGCCGTAAAGCATGGCACACTGAACTATCGAGTAGTCATCAGCTTTGCTCTGCCAGACGTTCATAACATCTGGTGTTGCTCCAGCAGCAGGCCTGGCACCCAGCGGTGCTTCCAGGACGTAATTCTTCTGTGCAGCAATGTGGATAATCCTCAAGTTACGGACCCAGTCCATGTAATTAATACCATCATCTTTCAACTTTGCTTTCTCAAGGAACGCATTAAAATTCAACGGAACAACAGCACAGGCCATCTATCTACAATCAAACATAAACAAGCAAGATACTATCAGGTACTAAGTTCATGATAAATTTAGGTTCAATTAATCATATTACTAAAGAACTCCCACTTAGATAGACATCCCTCTAATCCTCTAAGTGATTACATGATCCAAATCAACTAAACCATGTCCGATCATCACGTGAGATGGAGTAGTTTCATTGGTGAACATCACTATGTTGATCATATCTACTATATGATTCACGCTCGACCTTTCGGTCTCCGTGTTCCGAGGCCATATCTGTATATGCTTGGCTTGTCAAGTATAACCTGAGTATTCCGCGTGTGCAACTGTTTTGCACCCGTTGTATTTGAACTTAGAGCCTATCACACCCGATCATCACGTGGTGTCTCAGCACGACGAACTTTCGCAATGGTGCATACTCAGGGAGAACACTTCTTGATAATTAGTGAGAGATCATCTTAAAATGCTACCGTCAAACAAAGCAAGATAGGATGCATAAAAGATAAACATCACATGCAATCAATATAAGTGATATGATATGGCCATCATCATCTTGTGCTTGTGATCTCCATCTTCGAAGCATCGTCATGATCACCATCGTCATCGGCGCGACACCTTGATCACCATCGTAGCATCGTTGTCGTCTCGCCAATCTTATGATTCCATGACTATCGCTACCGCTTAGTGATAAAGTAAAGCATTACAGCGCAATTGCATTGCATACAACAAAGCGACAACCATATGGCTCCTGCCAGTTGCCGATAACTCGGTTACAAAACATGATCATCTCATAGAATAAAATTTAGCATCATGTCTTGACCATATCACATCACAACATGCCCTGCAATAACAAGTTAGACGTCCTCTACTTTGTTGTTGCAAGTTTTACGTGGCTGCTACAGGCTTTAAGTAAGAACCAATCTTACCTACGCATCAAAACCACAACGATAGTTTGTCAAGTTGGTGCTGTTTTAACCTTCGCAAGGACCGGGCGTAGCCACACTCGGTTCAACTAAAGTTGGAGAAACTGACACCCGCTAGCCACCTTTGTGCAAAGCACGTCGGGAGAACCGGTCTCGCGTAAGCGTACGCGTAATGTCAGTCCGAGCCGCTTCGTCCAACAATACCGCCGAACCAAAGTATGACATGCTGGTAAGCAGTATGACTTATATCGCCCACAACTCACTTGTGTTCTACTCGTGCATATAACATCAACACATAAAACCTTGGCTCGAATGCCACTATTGGGGAACGTAGTAATTTCAAAAAAATTCCTACGCACACGCAAGATCATGGTGATGCATAGCAACGAGAGGGGAGAGTGTGATCTATCTACCCTTGTAGACCGACAGCGGAAGCGTTAGCACAACGCGGTTGATGTAATCGTACGTCTTCACGGCCCGACCGATCAAGCACCGAAACTACGGCACCTCCGAGTTTTAGCACATGTTCAGCTCGATGACGATCCCTGGACTCCGATCCAGCAAAGTGTCGGGGAAGAGTTCCGTTAGCACGACGGCGTGGTGACAATCTTGATGTTCTACCGTCGCAGGGCTTCGCCTAAGCACCGCTACAATATTATCGAGGATTATGGTGGAAGGGGGCACCGCACACGGCTAAGAAAACAATCACGTGGATCAACTTGTGTGTCTAGGGGTGCCCCCTGCCCCGTATATAAAGGAGAAAGGGGAGGAGGCCGGCCAGCCCTATTGGCGCGCCAAGGAGGAGTCCTCCTCCTAGTAGGAGTAGGACTCCTACTAGGAGGGGGAAAGGAAGTGGGGAGGAAGAAGGAAAGGGGGGCGCCCCCCCCCCCTCTCCTAGTCCAATTCGGACCAAGGGGGAGGAGGCGCACGGCCCACCCTGGCTGCCCTTCTCTCTCTCCACTAAGGCCCATATGGCCCATTACTTCTCCCAGGGGGGTTCCGGTAACCCTCCGGTACTCCGGTTTTCTCCGAAATCACCCGGAACACTTCCGGTGTCCGAATATAGCCGTCCAATATATCAATCTTTATGTCTCGACCATTTTGAGACTCCTTGTTATGTCCGTGATCATATCCGGGACTCCGAACTAACTTCGGTACATCAAAAACTCATAAATTGTCATCGAACCCTTAAGCGTGCAGACCCTACGGGTTCGAGAACAATGTAGACATGACCAAGACATGTCTCCGGTCAATAACCAATAGCGGAACCTGGATGTTCGTATTGGCTCCCACATATTCTACGAAGATCTTTATCGGTCAGACCGCATAACAACATACGTTGTTCCCTTTGTCATCGGTATGTTACTTGCCCGAGATTCGATCGTCGGTATTGTCGGAGTAATGGGCCACGGGTAGGCCAACCCGAGCCCCAGAACCTTTCAAGACATCGGGGCAGGCTGCGCCCCTCAAGACCCCAGGACGGAGAGCCACCTTCAAGAAGTCCACGACAAGACGGCCGACTGACCACTCGCGGCCGAGTCCTAGGGACGACCGCAGGGTAAGCCGACTCCTGGCTAGCGACTTCCGGAGAAGCCGGCTTTGGGGAGTTGGCCTGCGATTCCAACAAACCCCGTGACCTCATCAAGGGGGGCGGGGCAGGGGAGTGGCTACAGTGAAGCCCACTCCCGCCCCTTACCAAGGGCGGGCATGGCCACGGCACGCCGTACCCCGGAAGATCTCCGTGCGGCGTGGCACTGTTGTCGTGCCGGCCCTGACATCAGCACCACAGGACCAAATCCTGCACCCACGACGGCTTATCTGTATGGCTCAGAGGCAGCGGGTCCCACCAGTCGGTGAGACCCCAAGAGACGGCAAGAGGACCACCAGTCGGACCCGTCGGAAGTCGGCCTGGGGGAGTCGGCCGAGCCCTCCCCCGGGGCCCACGCACCATTAATCAAGATGTGATGGAGAGTGGCAATAGTGATCGCCCGCCAGGCGGCGGGGCTGTTGCCACGACCCCATGATCAAGCTCGCGTCATCAGAAGCACGGCTACAGTAATCAGCAGCCGGCAAGACCCGCCCGCGGCGGACGCGGCCTGTCGGCTCTGTACCAGGCCAGTCAGCGGGGCCCGCCAGTCAGCGGGGCCCGCCAGCCGGCGGGCCCCAGCGGTCGGCAGAGAAGACGGAGGCTAGAGGCGCTGACGGCTGGGCCCGCGTCCAGCCAGATTACCATTGTACCCCTGGGGGTAGGCCTATATAAACCCCCAGGGCACCCATGCAAAGGGTTGGAACCCGTTAGCTCTAGACCAGATCATATAGAAGGGAAAGTGCTAGCCTTGCCCTCTCCTACCTCCAAGAAAATAGCTCAAGGAGCAACCGTGTAAACACTTTACCATAGTGATCATGCGGAGACCCCGTAGAGCAGCAGTAGGGGTATTATCTCCTCGGAGAGCCCTGAAGCTGGGTAAGATTCGCCGGCGTGCATGTCTTCGCCTCATCCCGTTTCCAGGCATCGGCGACGTTCTACTCGCCCCCACCATGATAAGCCATCCTTTGGCATATGTCGCACCAAACCCCCGACATTTCGCGCCCACCGTGGGGCATGGTGCACCGCCGTCCGGAGACCTGTTCTGGACGGGAACCCTTTTTCTCCCTTGCGAGCGCAGCCAGCCAGGCACGCCAGACGGAGTTTGCGTCGACACGCTAAGCAGCGTTGAGATCGCCTGCGCAGCCAGCTGCCTGGCCGAACTTGTCGGCGAGGTCTGCCTCTCCGATGAACCTGCGTCCAACACAGGCACGGGCGGCCCCGAGAGCCTCCTCGTGGGCCTCCTCAATCAACTCCACGTTTCCGGCGAGCCTGCCGTAGACTTGGAGTCTGTGGGCTCCACCGACCCGATGCTGGTTGACTCCGACACCGCGTTGCTCGACGCGTTCCCCACCAATGTGATGGTCTACGATGAACCTCTCCCTCGCGCGGAGAGCAACGGAAGCACCGTCATCGAGGTGCTCGTCATCAGTCATGACGAGCTTCCCGGCGGAGGAGCGCACGACTCACTCAGCGTGGCGCTGCAATTCCTAACTGCACCCATTCCGGAAGACGCTAACGCAGAGACATTGGAGGCGCGCCGCCTTCAGCTTGTTGAAGGCGCGAAGAAGCTGGCCAGCATGAGACGCTTGTCAGAAGCCTACCAGCGGGAGATGGATCGCGCCGTCGGCGGCTCGCCGGCCCCGGCGGGGCCGAGCCGCCTTGGCGCAGTCCAGCAGCACGGCGTAGCCATCGCCAACCTGTTTGGGGCAAGCCGCCCTGTGTACACTACACCAGCGGAGAACATCCGAGCCGCCCAGGCAGCGGCGGATGAGCTGGACAATTTCGAGGGCGAAGAGCGCCGCCTCATGATGGAGTGAGTCCAGCGGCTCCTCGACGCGGCCGCCGCGCAGAACGACGGTGGCTGCCGCACGGAGGCGCCGCAGCGGCCAAACGACGACCTTCACCGAGATCAAGGCGCGACGTTTCGGACGCCGACTGGTGGCGCCCGAGGAAGAAGGGACAAGGAGCCGGCTGTCAGCCACAGTCGGACTCGCATTACCATAGAGCGCGACCGAGACGGCCGCCCGACAGCAGTGGAACAACGGGACGACTGTCCGCCTCCCCCTCCCCGCAAGGAGAGGTGAGTCTCCTCACCGCCTGTTGACCACCCGACTCTCGTCGACCGCCTTGGCCGCCGAGAGGGAGTTGGAGAGAATGACACCCGCCACCGGATCGACCGACTTCACCGATCCTTAGCGCTGGAAGAAGAAGACGAGCTAGGTCCGCCTTGTTTCGGGCCCCGCATTCGGGACGAGCCCTTTCCCAGAGGGTTCACGCTCCCAAGAGACACGCCCAAGTATACCGGCTCCATGAAGCCGGAAGACTGGCTAGTCGACTACTCCATGGCTGTCAGCATAGCTAATGGCAACAAGCATGTCACCGTAAAGTACGTTCCGCTCATGCTCCAGGGCACGGCCCGAACATGGCTGAACAGCCTAAAGCCCCGCAGCATCAACAGCTGGGTCGACTTCACCGAAGCATTCGTCTGCAACTTCACCAGCACATACAAGCATCCTCCCAAGCCTCGTCAGCTCTCCTTGTGCGTACAAGGCCCCGACGAGTCGACTCGCGATTACCTCACACATTGGGCCGAGCTTCGGAACTCCTGTGAGGGCATGCACGAGGTGCAAGCCATCGAGTACTTCACAGCCAGGTGCAGAGAAGGCACCCTCCTCAAGCACAAGCTCCTCTGCGACGAGCCAGAAACCCTCGACGAGCTGCTGATCATAGCGGACAAGTACGCCACGGCCGACTCCTTAATGAAGGCGGAGATTCAAATCAGCACAACTGGCAAAGTGGCTCCGCAAGCTCCAAGAACTCCGGTGGCAGACGCCAGCCGGCGACAACAGTAGGGCGACCACAAGCGCAAGGCCCCGCAGCCGGCTTCCAGCAGCCGGCAGGTCGCGACCGTTGAAGCCCAGCAGCCAGACGAGCAGCCCCCACCCAAGCGACAGAAAGGCGGCAAGCCAAACTGGTTGCCGGCCTTCTCCTACGAGCAGACCTTGAATGGACCTTGCAAGTTCCATAGCGGCGTGAAGCCGTCGAATCACACCACCTGGAAGTGCCACTAGCTCACCAGGATCGCCAAGGGAGACGGCCTCCTCCCTCCCCCGCCTGCTGGGCAGCTGCCTCCGCCGCCGCCCGAGTAGCCGGCTGTCAGGCCAGTCGGCACGGTACAAGACAAATACCCTGAAGAGCACGGAGCCTATGTGGTGTTCACCAGTGTGGCTGATGATCGACGCAGCAGGCGGCTGCAGCGACAAGAGGTGAATGCAGTAGCGTCGGAGACGCCAGAGTTCATGCACTGGTCCGAGAAGCCCATCAGCTGGAGCAGGGCTGACCACCCAGAAGTGATGCCGAGTCCGGGCTCCTATGCCTTGGTCCTGGACGCCACCTTTGCTACGGACAGACGAGCCGCGCGTTTCTCGCGAGTTCTGATAGATGGAGGCCGCAGCATCAATATCCTGTACATGGACACCATGGAGAAATTAGGAATCAAGCAAAGACAGCTTCAGAACAGCCGAAATGTGTTCCATGGCATTGTTCCTGGGCTTTCCTGCTCGCCAATCGGCAAGATCCTGATGGACGTCCTCTTTGGAGACAAAGATCACTTCCGCAGAGAGTCTGTTTGGTTTGAGGTGGTGGACCTTGAGAGCCCATACCATGCGCTACTTGGCCGACCCGCCTTGGCCAAGTTCATGGCGGTCCCCCACTACGCCTACCTCAAGATGAAGATGCCCAGTTCCAGGGGAATTCTGACTGTGGCTGGCGACTACCGGAAGTCGTCTGCTTGCGCAGCTGAGAGCAGTCGGCTGGCCGAGTCCCTGGTAATTGCGGCCGAGAAGCGGCTCCTTGAGCGAGTTGTGGCGATGGCCGGCAGGCAGCCTGAGGTATCGCCCAACCCAAAAGAGTTGGAGGCTGAGGGTTCGTTCAAGCCGGCCAAAGAGACAAAGAAGATACCCTTGGATCCGGAGCACCCAGAGAGGTACGCCGTCGTAGGTGCAAACCTCGACAGCAAATAGGAAGGCGAGCTCGTCAATTTCCTCCGTGAGAATCGGGATATCTTCGCATGGTCCCCCAAAGACATGCCAGGTGTACCGACGGAATTCGCCGAGCACAACTTACATGTCTGATCTGATGCAAAGCCGGTCAGGCAGCCCCTGCGCCGCCTATCAGAAGAGAAGAGAAGATTCGTTGGAGAAGAGATAGCCCGACTCCTAGCAGCCGGCTTCATTATGGAAGTGTTCTTTCCAGAATGGCTAGCAAATCCGGTCCTGGTACTGAAGAAGAACAAGCGGTGGCGAATGTGTATTGACTACACGAGCCTCAACAAGGCCTGCCCCAAGGACCCATTTGCTCTACCAAGAATCGATCAGGTGATAGACTCCACAGCTGGATGCAAGCTGTTGAGTTTTTTGGATGCATACTCAGGATATCACCAGATCAAGCTGAACCCGGCTGACAGACTGAAGACCACCTTCATCACGCCGTTTGGAGCCTTCTGCTACCTCACCATGACGTTTGGCTTAAGGAACGCTGGCGCCACCTTTCAGCGTTGCATGCAGAAGTGCCTCCTCAAGCATCTCGGCAGGAACGCCCACGTCTACGTAGACGACGTGGTGGTGAAGACGGAAAAGCGTGGAACGCTGCTGGAAGATCTCAAGGAGACCTTTGAGAACCTACGCCGATTCTGGATCAAGCTCAATCCCGAGAAGTGTGTCTTCGGAGTACCAGCTGGCCAGCTCCTTGGCTTCCTGGTCTCTGAACGTGGCATAGAATGCAACCCAATAAAGATCAAGGCCATTGAGAGAATGGAGGTACCCAGCCGACTGCTGCATGTGCAAAAGTTCATTGGCTGCTTAGCGTCCATCAGTTGATTCATCAGTCAACTGGGCGAGAAAGCTCTCCCCTTATACCAACTCATGAAGAAGACCACTTTTTTCGAGTGGAACCATAAGGCGGACGAAGCTTTCCTCCAGTTGAAGAAGATGCTGACTACTCCACCCGTCCTGGCGGCTCCGACTCCCAAGGAACCTATGCTCCTGTACATCGCCGCCACCAGCTGGGTGGTCAGCACGGTCATTGTAGTGGAGCACAAGGAGGAAGGCAAGGCACTGCCTATCCAGAGACCGGTATATTACCTGAGCGAAGTACTGTCGACCTCCAAGCAGAACTACCCCCACTACCAGAAGCTGTGCTATGGTGTGCACTTTACTACCAAGAAATTGAAGCCTTACTTTCAAGAGCATCCAATCACGATGATCTGCACGGCCCCACTTGCCGAGATCATTGGTAGCCGAGATGCTTCTGACCGAGTGGCCAAATGGGCCATAGAGCCGGCTCCTTACACCATCCACTACCAGCCCCGCACCGCTATCAAGTCACAAGCACTGGCCGACTTCCTCGTCGACTAGGCCGAGACCCAGTACCTACCTCCAGCTCCTGAATCCACCCATTGGCGGATGCATTTCGACGGCTCCAAGATGCGCACCGGCTTGGGAGCCGGCGTCGTCCTCACCTCTCGTAAAGGCGACAAGCTCAAATATGCATTACAAATCCATTTCGCCGCCTCCAACAACATCGCCGAGTACGAGGCGCTCATTCACGGGCTCCGGTTTGCTGAAGAACTTGGCATCCGCCGGATCTTGTGTTATGGCAACTCGGACTTAGTGGTCCAGCAATCATCTGGCAACTGGAACGCGAAAGATGCAAACATGGCGAGTTACCGTTTCCTCGTGCAGCAGCTCAGCGGGTATTTCGAAGGGTGCGAGTTCCTTCATGTGCCAACAAACGACAACGACCAAGCAGATGCCTTGGCACGAATCGGCTCTACCCGCCAAGCAATACCATCTGGCGTCGCCCTTCAACGCCTCCTCAAACCGTCTGTCAAGCCTTCACCAGAATCAGACTGCATTTTTGTGCCGGCTCCTCCCGAAGACGTGGATCCGACTCCAAAGCTCCGGCAGTCGGTACGGGGATTTTGGCGGATGACTCCAAAGCCGCCACAGTCGAACCCGGCCCGGGGACTGCGATGGCGGACTCGAAGACTCCAGAACTCGGCCCAAGGGCCGTGCCAGTCGGCCTGGGGACTTCATTAACCCAGCAAGCGGTTGTTGACTCCAACCTGCTGCCTCCCAGCCCAACCGCCCTCGTCCAAGTCGCAGTTCTGGCAGTCAAAGAAATAGTAGCACCCTCATGGGCCCAGCCCATCCTCAAATTCCTGGTGAACAAAGAGCTGCCGACTGATGAGACCTCAGCTCGGCAAGTACAATGCCGGGCGGCAGCCTACACCATAGTCAATAAAGAGCTGGTCAGGCGCAGCGTCACTGGTGTCTACCAGCGCTGCGTAGAGCCAGAGCAAGGCCAAGTGATTCTCAAAGACATCCATCAAGGCGAGTGCGGCCACCATGCGGCTTCAAGAGCACTCGTCGCCAAAGCCTTTCGACACGGTTTCTTCTGGCCAACTGCCTTGGAAGAGGCCAAGGAGTTGGTCCAAAAATGCAAAGGGTGCTAGAAGTTCAGCTCCAAGCCGCACCAGCCAGCTTCTGCACTCAAGACCATCCCCATTGCATGGCCTTTCGCAGTTTGGGGTCTAGACATGGTGGGACCATTCAAGACAGCACGAGGTGGCTTAACTCACTTACTTGTCGCAGTGGACAAGTTCACCAAGTGGATAGAACCGAAGCCAATCAAGAAGCTGAACGGTCCAACTGCCGTGACTTTCATCGCCAATATCACAATTCGGTACGGCATACCACACAGCATCATCACCGACAACACCACAAATTTCGCCAAAGGCGCCTTGGCCCGTTTCTGCGCAACACAGGGCATCCGACTAGACCTAGCATTCGTCGCCCATCCATAGTCAAACGGCCAGGTGGAGCGAGCAAACGGCCTCATCCTCTCCGGCATCAAGCCCCGGCTGATTGAGCCCCTGGAGCGCTCAGCTGGCTGCTGGCTCGATGAGCTACCAGCCATCCTCTGGAGTCTGCGCACGACTCCAAACAAGTCAACCGGCTTCATGCCTTTCTTCCTCGTCTATGGTGCCGAAGCCGTCATCCCAACGGACATAGAGTTCGACTCCCCACGAGTCACCATGTACATCGAGGAGGAAGCAGAAGAAGCACGACAAGACGGCGTCGATCTGCTGGAAGAGGGCCGGCTGTTGGCACTCAGCCGGTCCAGCATCTACCAGCAGCCGATACCACAACAGGAAGGTCAGGCCAAGATCTTTCTAAGAAGGCGACCTTGTGCTTCGGCTGATCCAGCAAACAGCCGGCCAGCACAAGCTGTCGGCGCCTTGAGAAGGCCCTTTCATCATCAGCAAAGTACTGGGCAACGACTCCTACTACCTGATTGACGCTCAGAAGCCCCGAGCACGCAAGAGGGACGACTCCGGCAAGGAGACAGAGCGGCCATGTAATGCAAATCTCCTCCGAAGATTTTACAGTTGATGCAGTATGTACCACGCTAGCTTTTGTATTAAAGTACCAAGACTTCGGGCCCCCCGAGACGAACTCGGGGACTGCCCTCTTTTGTCTGTATGATAAAGATTATGCCTACAAGTATGTTACTCTTTGTCATGCCGCTTGGCACCAGGCTCGACAAGTCGGCCCGGGGACTTGCCGCCTTGCACTATGAAATGCTTCCTGCAGTCGGACAAGTAGTGTGTAAACGCCTAAACCGTCTCCTGTCAGAAGCCGCAGCTCGCAGAGCGACTGGACGGTGGGCAGAAGTAAGGTAGAATGGGCATCGCATGAAAAATGGCTAAGGACTCAAAGCATAAAACATAGCTCAAGACGGCTTCCAGCCTTTCTCGCAAACCGACTCTCGAATAATCGGATTACCGTCTTCTATTCAACTTGCTCAAAAAACTCTTAAAATGGCTAAGTACTTGCCTTCCCAAAGTAGCCAAGCATTTGATCCAGCGGCAGTCCGCAGAGCGGCTGTCCGATTGGCAACGCAGGCAACTAAGAGAAAGCAGCAAAGGAAAAAAGCTAAAAGAGCAATGAGCAAGAAAAGATAGAACTCGGATAAATATATTTACATAACATAGGCCCTTGGCCGAATCTTCGAGCAGAAGTTCAAAATACACCCCGCGGGTGGAATTGTGTGAATTAACAAGTTCTTCAAAGACTACTGAAGCAGATAAAATAAAGCGGCAGCTTAGGAAGCAGGAGACGGATTCGGAGGGTCGGAGGAGGCGGCAGCATCAGGCGTCGGGGCGGCTGGCTGGCTAGTCTCGGCTTGATCGCCTCTGGCGGCAGTCGGGTCGGTCGCACGCGGCTCGTTGCTGGAGGCGCGGTCGAGCTGAGGCTGGCCGTCTGCTCCGTCTTCTGGTGCCTCCGTCTCGCCTCCGTCCTCCGCCTCGCCTTCTTCCTCGACGCTGGAGCCAATCACCTCCGCCGAGTCCTCGCCATAGTCTGGGTTCATCCCAAACCACTCCGGCGGTACCTCATCGCCGTCTTCAGACCGCTCGGGGACGAAGATGCTGGTGTCGGTGTACTCGGCGATCGCCGCAGCACGCTTGACGAGGGCGTCTTCCGCAGCTGCCAGCTCCGGTTGGGCCTCCGACCGAAGTGTGGCCAGCCGGTCTAGATCCAGCCCCGGAAACCATGCCTTGACGAACTCCAAGGCCCGGCGCGCTCCAGCTCGGGCCGAAGAGCCCTTCCAGGCCTCAAGATGACCAGCCGCAACCTCTACCCAGTCGGCCGTCAGGCTGCGGGTGCGCGAAGCTTGCATGTCCGGCCATAGGGCGGCAATCGCCTGGGCACCAACATGCTGAAGCCGGCGCAGCATCCGGTGAGCCGGCCGAAGGCGAGCCTCGATGCTCAGGATGTGCTCGTCAAGAGTTCGGGGGGCATCGGCGGCAATCTCTGTGCCCTCCGCCCTCCGACCTTATCGGTTAGCCTCGATGGCTTGGATGGCGGCCTGCGAGTGCCCAAGAAAGAAGTTTGCAAACACATGAAGAAACAAAGAAGCAAGTCAAAACCAGAAGTCGGCACGACTTAAATCGGCAGCTCGAAGAAAGAAAGTAAAGAAACTCACCATCAACGATGTCTTCAATCTCATGGAAGCCGAAGGCCAGCATCGCCTCCTTGTCAGACCAGGAGGAGCGCTCGCTCGCGAACTCGGCCAGGAGGGCGGTTTCCGTCTCCTCCGCCTCCCTCTGCGTCTTCACAAGCAGCTCCTTCTGCTCTGCCAATTCAGTGGCCAGCAGGTCGTGCTCCGTGGCGAGCTTGCTGCACTCCTCCTCTTTGGTGCGCAAAGCGGAGTTGGCGTCGCTTAGTTGCTGTTGAAGAGCAGCGTTGGCTCCTGAAAAGAAGGAAGAAAGAAGGCGTTAAGTCATCAGGTAAAGAAGGTCGTCGGGGAGATCCGTCCTGACTGCTCAGCAGTCGGCCCGTATCTCGGGGACTACAGCCCACGGGTGCACTAGCGCGCCCCCGCAAAGAAGGAAAAGGACTTACTCCGGCTCTCCGACAAATCGGCGGTCCGCTTGCCCAGCTCTTAACCGTTACGGTTGAAGGCAGTGACACGGAGGTTGTTGTAATCCTGCGTCAAATGTTTCAGACAAAAAGTTAATACGCAGAGTTCATCAATTGGAGTTCCGGGCCGCCTGCTCAGCAGCCAGCCCGAAACTCGGGGACTACACCCAGTGGGTGCGCTGGCGCGCCCCGCCAGAGAGGAACAAGAAAACAAAGACCAAAGGAAAAAAAACATACCCGGACGGCTGCCCGCGACGCCAGGAACGCCTTGGTGCAACTCTGGAGAGCGTCACCCTCAGCATGAAGCTTCGCCTGGACGTCCAGGAGCGCCTGGTTCAGCGGCCCTGTGCTGCCTCCTCGCACCCACCCAATGGGCGCGACGCTTGTCGCTTCGGCGTCTGGGATCGCCGAGCTGGTGGTGCGGGCTTCCAGGGGGCGGGGTGCCGAAGTCGCCTTCTCCAGACGGCGGCACGTTGGCGAGCCGACTTGGAGGAGCAGCCTCGCCACGGCCTCGTCTTTGGTCGGCGGCACCGGATGGTCCGCTGGCTGCTCCCCTTGCACACTCGCAGATGGCGGCGGAGGCGGCGGCGGAACTGTCACGTCCGGCGTAGAGGGGTCGCCGCCTTCCTTCTCCACGATGGAGTTCTCACCGCCAGCTTCCCCAGTCTGCCCCGTGAACTCCGGAGGCGGCGGCGCAGAGTTCAACGGGGTGACGAACACCGCCGATTGGCAGCATGCGGCTTCCTCAGCCTGCTGCTTCGTCGCGGCGGCGGCTTCGGCATCCGCCAGTTTTTTCTTAGCAGAGGCCTCTGCCTTCTCCAAGCGAACGGCCTCTTCTTCATTGCGCTTCTCCTGCGCATTCCGCTCCGTCGCCTCCCGGAGGTCAGCAGCGGGGTCAATCCGCCGAGTGGTGGCGGACGTCTCCGCTGACCCCATGACGGAGGCGGCGGTGACCCTCTCAAGAGTGAGGGGAGCCCTGAAGCAAGGGGAGCAAGCAAAGACTCAGACAAAGCCACAAAGAAAGAATAAAGCATTGAGACAGAACACTCACGTGGAGACCAATGGCGGCTTCTTCACTTCCTTACGGAAGTGGATGGCCTTCACCGCCGCCTCGTCCCGCCGGGTCGCCGTAGCCGAACCCTTGGGTTTCTTCGGCCGACTGCCGAACAAGGTCGGCACGGCCCTGCGCTTCTTCCTGCCGCCTGGAGCACCCGGCGCGGCAGAAGAGCCCGCGCCAGGCTGGCTGGCTCCTGGCCGATGGCGGGAGGCGACTTCCCCCTCGGCGTCATTGTCAGGCCAGTCGGCGAAAGTGGCCGAAGGCCTAAAGTCGCCTATTGTTCCTCCTCCTCCCTTGGTGTCGTCCTCCAAAGCCGCCGCCCCTAGATCGGGGTCGTCGACGTTGCTCTCCGCCCGGTCGGCGAGGAACTCACGGGCCGGCCCCGAGGTGCCGGCTGGCGGGTGGAGGAGGGGATTTTGACCAAAGCCGACTGGTCGAAACAAACTCGGCGAGAAAGAAGACAATCCAAAGAAAGAAAGGATAGGCAACTCACCACGGGCGAAGGGTTGGCGCGGGAGTACGGCTCCTTGCCGAACCGCCAATCCTCCAGGAGCTTGCTGTCCGAGAGGTAGTTCACCATGAAGGCCACCTCTTCGTGAGGCATGTCCTTGGTGCACATCCGACTCGGGTCGCGGTGCCCGCTCATCTGGCATATCATGTGGGGGCGGCCTTGGAGTGGGAGAACTCGGCGCGCCACGAAGGCGACCAGCAGGTCTGGACCAGTCAAACCCTCCGACTGCGTCAGCACTCGGAGTCGTGCGATGGCACCGGCTCCCGCAGGCGTCAGCGACTTGGCCCGGTACGGCCAGTTGGGCAGTCGCCCAGCCGGCAGGTTGACCCAGTCCCCCCTCGCGGAGACGCTCCTGACGTAAAAGTAGGATCTCTGCCACATATTCACCGATTTATCAGTGAGATGGAGGGGAAGGGATTGTCGGCCCCCGACCTTCGCACGGTGATGAAAGCGCCGCACTGAGCCGGCAGGCGCGCGGCCTGGGTGCCGAGCTTGGACAAGTAGAACTCCCCCCAGAGCTCGAGGGTGGGGAGGACTCCGAGGAAGCCTTCACACAAGGCCACGAAGGCGGACAGCAGCACCACTGTGTTGGGGGTGAGGTGGTGCGGCTGGAGGCCGTAGAACTCCAAGAAAGATCGGAAGAAACTGCTCGCCGGCAGCCCCAACCCGCGCAAGCAGTGCGAGCGGAAGATGACCCGCTCGCCCTCCTGCGGCGCGGGGGAAATCTCCCCCTTCGGCGCAAGGCGCACCCGCATGTGATCCTCGCCGGGAAGCCGACGAGTCCGACAAAGGAACTCGATGTGGTCGTCGTGAACCTCGGAACCATCCCAAGTGCCGGAGCGCATCGGGGGAGGCGTGGCGGCGGAGGAAGAACTCATCGCAAGCTGATCGCCGCGGCGTTCGCCGGAGCTTTGGAGCGCGGCGGAGCGAAGAAGAAGAAGAAGGAGGAGAGCGAGGAGCAGTGAGAAGGAAGAAAGCGAGGAGTGGTGGGAAGGAGGGGCGCGCGTGCCCCCCTCTTCCCCCTACTTATAGCCCCGTGGGCTGCGAAGCCGAGGGGGCGGATGTGGGGATTTACTGTGCCCACGGCCCCACGACCCCCACGTCCCACGATAAAGTTACTGCGTGTAGTAACTCCACAGGAATCCCAACCGTCTGCCCGGGCCAAGGCGGATCCGCTCGGGCGCCGAGGCGCGGTAGTGGCGGGCCCCGCCTATGGGCCTGTCCCGTCGCTCGCGTAGGCTGGCAGGACGGCCCAGCCACGTGTCAGCGCATGACAGGCCTAGAACGAGCGGCGGCCTGGAGGCTTAGCCAGCACGCTACTTGGATCCCACCGCGATGTTCGAAATATTGTGTGAGTCAGAATTGAGTGAGTCCGAATTGAGCAAGTCCGACTTCTTCTAGTCGGCCCGGCAGAAGTCAATCAAAGACCATGTGTTGAGCACCCGGAAAGAGAAACTGCTGAGGCTTCTCGGCCGATCGTCAGCGGCGCCTCACCAGCTTCGAGGACTACTGTCGGAGTAATGGGCCACGGGTAGGCCAACCCAAGCCCCGGAACCTTTCAAGACATCGGGGCAGGCTGCGCCCGTCAAGACCCCAGGATGGAGAGCCGCCTTCAAGAAGTCCACGACAAGACGGCCGACTGATCACTCATGGCTGAGTCCCAGGGACGACCGCAGGGTAAGCCGACTCCTGGCTAGCGACTTCCGGAGAAGCCGGCTTTGGGGAGTCGGCCTGCGATTCCAACAAACCCCGTGACCTCATCAAGGGGGACGGGGCAGGGGAGTGGCTACAGTGAAGCCCACTCCCGCCCCTTACCAAGGGCGGGCATGGCCACGGCACGCTGTACCCCGGAAGATCTCCGTGCGGCGTGGCACTGTTGCCGTGCCGGCCCTGACATCAGCACCGCAAGACCAAATCCTGCACCCACGATGGCTAGTCTGTACGACTCAGAGGCAGCGGGTCCCACCAGTCGGTGAGACCCCAAGAGACGGCAAGAGGACCACCAGTCGGACCCGTCGGAAGTCGGCCTGGGGGAGTCGGCCGAGCCCTCCCCCGGGGCTCAGCCTGTGCATTTGGTTTTTTTGGTTTGATTCAGTTTGGTTTATACGGTTATCGGTTTATACGGTTTTTATACTTCGGTTTATACGGTTTTATACATAGATACGGTTCGGCTTCGGTTGTAACCGTTTGCTTTCGGTTCGGTTTCGGTAATAACCAAATTAACCAAAGTTGATGCGAACTTCTGATCAACACATGGTTTTGCTACATGAAGAAACAAATTTAGTACATGTCCAATACAAGTAGGGGGTACAAGCACAGCCTAGTGACGTGTTTGAAGAAATTCTAGACAATTTATGTTCCAGTACAAAGCACTTATAGTACATACAAGCACAATCCAGTACAAGGTCAAGACTACAAGTACAAGCAGTCAAGCACCAGCAGAACTGCACAATAACACAAGGCACAAATCAATCTAGTACAAGCACTTAGTACATGTCCAGTACAACAACATGAAGAAATTCTGAAACAACAACATGAAGATAATAAACTCCACTACAAGTTCATATGAAATTCTGGCGCATAAGCTGAGTACAAGTACAATAAATTCTAGAACAAGCAAGTTCAACACAACCAAAGTTCAACATAGCGCAAAATGGGTTCAACACATGACTGATGACACACACAAACTTCATCACTTCAGGCAGCAACTTGCACAAGTTTCCACTCCAGTTCCACACATGAAGATCAATCAATCAATATTACACCATTATCGTCCAATCGAAGGGCTCCCACACCTACAAAAAGTAACAGAAATATTGCATGATCGAGTAAATAACATAAATTTTGCATGGTCATTGAAATAATTGAAATGCACACCCATTTAAGTACCTTCCTCCAGTTTGGTCAACTCAGCAAGATCGAGTTCAACATTGATAGGCTTACTACGCAACCAATCTTGCGTACATATCAACGCTTGGAGTGTCACTGGTGTCAAAGAGCTTCTGAAGTCATCAAGAATACGGCCACTAGTGCTAAAAGCTGATTCAGAAGCAACCGTTGAGATGGGGATTGCTAGTATATCACGAGCCATTTTTGACAGGACAGGAAAGCGAGCAGTATTCAACTTCCACCACTCAAGAAGGTCAAATTCTGCAGTCAACTCTTCGGTATCCTCAGCTAGGTACTTGTCTAATTCAGCTCTCATATTTGAGCTAGTGCTACCCTCTCCACAAGATTTCATTCTCTTCTTGTTGTAGCGTGACCTCATAAGAGAATTTTCAGAAGCATTTTCACTAGGACGAGCTTGTGATGCTAATTCACTAGTAGAACTGGTTCCATACAATTCTTTGTATTCTCCAAAAAGAGAGACAAATTCGTTGTGTGAAGAAGTCAAGATTCTGTTACCTATTATACAACCATAGGTGTCTTCAATCATGTCCTTAAAGAAATGAGATTCCTTGGTCCTTGCATAAAGAATTAAGACAAGACAAGGCAAGTTAGAAAGACATTAAGAACAACATACATATAGTTGACAAAAGAACAACAGCCAGTCAACCACATACCTAGGATCAAGGATGGCGGCAATGAATATATATTTGTTCATCTTTTCAGGATCACCCCAATACTTCTCATACTTCGCTTTCATCTTGAGAGCCATGCATTTAAATATTTCATCATCACCACAGATCACATGATCACTCCATTCACCCAACAAAAAGTTAACATCAGCAATCTCTTCCAAGAAGGTGTTGGCTGTAACATACTTGGTGCCAGAAACCTTATTCGTGAGGTCATAGAAGTGTTGGAGGAATTGTTTGAACTCACGAACATATACCCAATCACTTTGAGTTGGAGGACCCCGTTGGTCAAGAGCATCGGGCTTAGGTTCTGGACCAGTTTTTTCTAACTCGGTCTTGTAGTTGGTATCATGAAGTGCATATTGCTCAAATGCCCTCTCAAATTTCTCAACATTGTCTAGCATTACAAATGTAGAGTTCCATCTAGTAGCCACATCAATATTAATCAAACCTTTGCTCGCTACCTTGCTTAGCTGCACACACTTCTTAAATACATCCAGTCTAGTTGGGGAGGCTCTAACAAACTTGATAGCATGGCGAATTCTATTTACAGGATGGCACATTATCTTTAGCCCATCTTGAACCACAAGATTAACAATGTGAGCCACACACCTCATGTGAAGATATTGACTTCTTGCATGTGTGCAGCCCCTATTAGTCAAAGATCTCTTCATGTAGGCTAAGCAGGTGTCATTAGAACTCGCATTATCTACTATAATAGTGCACACTCGTTCAATGCCCCACTCAATCAGTAATTTTTCTAATGATTTCCCAATATCGTCCCCTTTGTGTCCATCTACCAAGACAAAGCTAATAATTTTTTTCCTAAGGTTCCACGAAGAATCGATGAAATGTGCAGTAAGAACCATGTAGCTTTGCTGTCTTTTTGATGTCCATGTATCAGTGGTGAGGCAAACAGTTTGACGTGAATCGATGAAATACTTTCTAAGCATAGCTTTCACAGTTTCATAAAGAGCAATGATATCTCTATACATAGTGGTCCTAGATGGCACATTGAACCTAGGGCAAGCTTTACACATGAAGAACCTAAATCCTTCTTTCTCTGCAAATATGAACGGAAGCTCATCTATCACTATCATGCGAGCAAATGATTCTCTAACTTCTTTCTCATTGTATTGCCAAGGAACCACAGAATTGCCATCATCGCAAACTTGGTAGGTAAGCTCGGTCTGATTGCTACCGATGTGGGCAGGATTCTTTTTGCAAATCTTCAAATGGTTTACTAAAGAAGCAGTACCCGCCGATGTGGATTTGCAGCCTAATATAGCACTACAATAGTTGCAGTTTGCATGATCTGGATCATCGTTCTGAATTGTGAAGTGTGCCCATGCCTTTGACCTCTTGTTCCTTTTCTTGCTAACACTGTCAGGGGTAACATCAGGTTGTGTTTCAGGTAAGGAACCATGACTAGCAACATAACCAGCACCAAGATTGACACTATCGGACACCTGAAGAAATAAGTTAGGTAGTTCCCATTCATATTAGTACTAACAACAGAACCAACAGTGGAAAGTAATGAAATAATTGTTCAGTAGCAAACACACACTACTGCAACTGAACGAAAGTGCTTGTTTTTCTCAGCCACTAGCCCACTACTAGTTACTACTGCAGCCGAACTAGCAAATGCTTTTTTTCTCAGCCACTACTACTGCAAGTCTGCAACCAAACTGAACCAACTAATGTATGTATCATGACATCAGGGAGATGCTATGCTACTGAACAAGTATCCAACCAGATCGAACTAAAGGTCAAAGAATGGGCTTACCATGATGGCGTCCACGGCTCGTGTTGCTCCGTGGAACCGTGCGTCGGCGAGCACGACAGAGGACGGAGCCGCGGAGGTCAGCGAGTCTGTGACTCAACAACGTGGAGGAAAGAGGGCAGAGCCGGAGGTCAGCGGTGATGCGGAGGATGGATGGCGGAGGTCAGCGTCGCCGGTGTGCGTGATGGAGGACAGAAGGCGGAGATGGACGGAGGCACGGAGCTTCACCTGCTGGGGGGTGGAGCCGCGGAGGGGGTGGATGGATGCGCTGGAGTATGACCTAGCTAAGCTAGGGCACCGCCGCCGCCACCCATATTCTGCTCTGCGCGGCTGGCCTCTCTCGGTCTCTCTCCTCTGCGTCAGGGACTGGGGATGTCGCTTGTGAGTTGCCCTAGGGCAATTGGGCTAGGTTGATGGAATAAAGGTGAAGGCCCAGTTTTGCTGGCCGACTGGGCTTGTAATTTTTTTATGTTGCTGGGCTTTCGGTTTAGTTCAGTTTAACCAAAAAAATTCGGTTTCAAACCGAAAAAACCGAATTGAGTATGGTTTTCGATTTTGTAAACTGAAACCATAACCAAAACCTAAAAAACTGAATTTTCGGTTCGGTTTAGTTTTTTCGGTTCGATTTTTGTTTTCGGTTCGGTTTTGCACAAGGTGACCCGGGGCCCACGCACCATTAATCAAGATGTGATGGAGAGTGGCAATAGTGATCGCCCGCCAGGCGGCGGGGCTGTTGCCACGACCCCATGATCAAGCCCGCGTCATCAGAAGCACAACTACAGTAATCAGCAGCCGGCAAGACCCGCCCGCGGCGGACGCGGCCTGTCGGCTCCGTACCAGGCCAGTCAGCAGGGCCCGCCAGTCGGCGGGCCCCAGCGGTCGGCAGAGAAGACGGAGGCCAGAGGCGCTGACAGCTGGGCCCACGTCCAGCCGGATTACCATTGTACCCCTGGGGGGTAGGCCTATATAAACCCCCCAGGGCACCCATGCAAAGGGTTGGAACCCATTAGCTCTAGACCAGGTCATATAGAAGGGAAAGAGCTAGCGTTGCCCTCTCCTACCTCCAAGAAAACAGCTCAAGGAGCAACCGTGTAAACACTTTACCATAGTGTGATCATGCGGAGACCCCGTAGAGCAGCAGTAGGGGTATTATCTCCTCGGAGAGCCCTGAAGCTGGGTAAGATTCGCCGGCCTGCATGTCTTCGCCTCATCCTGTTTCCAGGCACCGGTGACATTCTACTCGCCCCCACCATGATAAGCCATCCTTTGGCATATGTCGCACCAAACCCCCGACAGGTATCTCAATACCTAGTTCAATCTTGTTGCCGGCAAGTCTCTTTACTCGTTATGTAATACATCATCTCGCAACTAACTCATTAGTTGCAATGCTTGCAAGGCTTGTGTGATGTGCATTACCGAGAGGGCCCAGAGATACCTCTCCGACAATCGGAGTGATAAATCCTAATCTCGAAATATGCCAACCCAACATTTACCTTTGGAGACACCTGTAGAGCTCCTTTATAATCACCCAGTTACGTTGTGATGTTTGGTAGCACACAAAGTGTTCCTCCGGCAAACGGGAGTTGCATAATCTCATAGTCATAGGAACATTTATAAGTCATGAAGAAAGCAATAGCAACATACTAAACAATCGGGTGCTAAGATAATGGAATGGGTCATGTCAATCACATCATTCTCATAATAATGTGATCCCGTTAATCAAATGACAACACATGTCTATGGTTAGGAAACATAACCATCTTTGATTAACGAGCTAGTCAAGTAGAGGCATACTAGTGACGTTTAGTTTGTCTATGTATTCACACAAGTATTATGTTTCCGGATAATACAATTCTAGCATGAATAATAAACATTTATCATGATATAAGGAAATAAAATAATAACATTATTATTGCCTCTAGGGCATATTTCCTTCACTACTCTCTTCTTCTGCTGCAAGATGGAGGTTACCAGAAGCGTAGTCTTCGATAGGACTAGCTATCCCCCTCTTATTCTGGTATTCTGCAGTTCGGTCCACATATGCTACCCCCTTTTCCATTTGAAACCAATGCATACATATGTAGTGTAGCTCCTTGCTTGCGAGTACTTTGGATGAGTACTCACGGTTGCTTTGCTCCCCCCCCCCCTTTCCCCTTTCTATATCCGATTGTTGCGACCAGACGATGGAGTCCAGGAGCCAGACGCCACCGTCGATGACGACTACTACTACTCTGGAGGTGCCTACTACTATGTGCAGGCCACTGACGACGACCAGGAGTAGTTTAGGAGGATCCCAGGCAGGAGGCATGTGCCTCTTTCGATATATATCCCAGTTTGTGCTAGCCTTCTTAAGGCAAACTTGTTTAACTTATGTCTGTACTCAGATATTATTGCTTCCGCTGACTCGTCTATGATCGAACTCTTGTATTCGAGCCCTCGAGGCCCCTGGCTTGTAATATGATGCTTGTATGACTTATTTTATTTGTAGAGTTGTGTTGTGATATCTTCCCGTGAGTCCCTGATCTTGATCGTATACGTTTGCGTGTATGATTAGTGTACGATTGAATCGGGGGCGTCACAAGTTGGTATCAGAGCAACAAGAATAAGTATTGCGTCTGATATCAGAATAGACCACTAGGTAGGTGGCCTGTGAATTACATAAGAAGTCAAGCGCGAGGAATAAATTTGACAACAGGGTGTACAGGAGAGTCAGGTTTTGATCATGTGGAACTGTGGGTTATGGGCCCACCATGTGGGTTAAAAGTAGGAGGAGAGGTGACATCTTGCATGGTCATGATAGCAAGGCATGTCAGAGGATATCCTGTCGATTATGTCGACAACAACGTCGGTACCAAGGGCGAGGGACGAAGAGAACCATTTTCCTGCTCGTTGAACGAGGCGGACCAATAGGCAAAGTTCTCGTCCATCGGCGGCTACTGGAATGTCATCAACAATAGTAACAGGGTCTTGCTGACAGATTTGTAGATTGAGGTGTTTACATAATAAGTGAATCTTTACTGCTTAGATTATATAGATCACCAGAAAGGTTAAACAAAAGAATGGAAAGGAAAAGGTGATCATCAGATTAAATAGAACAATGGAAAGGAAAATGTGTTTAAACACATATTTCAGGGGTATATCCTTCCCAAGGACAAGCAGAGCATGATATCCATGACAGGATATAATGTAGAAAACTCTTTAGGTATGGGGAGAGAAATTTCATGACAATACCCATGCAACGGTGTTTCCATAATTGAGCAAGAAACATATAGCATTGGGCTTTAAATGTAAAAGGGGGTAGCATATGTGGACTGAACTGCAGAATGCCAGAATAAGAGGGGGATAGCTAGTCCTATCGAAGAATACACTTATGGTAAGCTCCATCTTGCAGCAGAAGAAGAGAGTAGATGGTAAGTTAACCAAGTATTATCGCATAGCATAATCCTACCCGGTGATCCAACCAAGTTCTCGAAGACATGCTTCGAGCTTGTGTAATTTCCTTTGGGAAGAAATGGGAGGAATCTCTTTCGTATGCCGAGTTCTCTTATAATAATAGCTATCAAGCTAGTCTGAAGATGTCCCCCTTCGAAGTGTTATATGGACGAAAGTGTCGGAGCCCTATGAACTGGTCAGAAACTGGGGAACGTCCACTCTTCGGTCCGGATATTATCCAATATGCCGAAGAACAAGTCCGCATTATTCGCGAGAATCTCAAGACTCCTCAGTCACGTCATAAAAGTCAGTATGATCGTCATCATAAAGACATGGCCTATCAACCTGGCGAAAAGGCTTATCTTCGAGTTACACCAATGAAGGGTGCTCACCGCTTAGGGATCAAGGGAAAGATAGCTCCTTGCTATATTGGCCCATTCACTATTCTCGAAAGGCGTGGAAAAGTGGCATATCAATTGGAGCTTCCGCGAACCTTTCTCAGGTTCACGATGTGTTCCACGTGCCACAGCTCCACCGTTGCTTCAAGGATTCAATCCGAGTAGTGGATCATGAAGTGCTCGAATTGCAACAGGACCTCTCCTCTACTCTGGAGGTGCCTACTACTACGTGAAGGCCGCTGACGACGACCAGGAGTAGTTTAGGAGGATCCCAGGCAGGAGGCCTGCGCCTCTTTCGATATGTATCCCAGTTTGTGCTAGCCTTCTTAAGGCAAACTTGTTTAACTTATGTCTGTACTCAAATATTGTTGCTTCTGCTGACTCGTCTATGATCGAGCTCTTGTATTCGAGCCCTCAAGGCCCCTGGCTTGTAATATGATGCTTGTATGGCTTATTTTATTTGTACAGTTGTGTTGTGATATCTTCCCGTGAGTCCCTGATCTTGATCATACATGTTTGCGTGTATGATTAGTGTATGATTGAATCGGGGACGTCACAAACATTCAGATCCGTGTGTACTTCACAAATTTTATGTCATACTGTAGATGTTGCTACCATGCTCCACTTGGAGCGATTCCAAACAGCTGCTCCACTATACGTATCCGGTTTGCTACTCAGAGTCATCTAGATTGGTGTTAAAGCTTGCATCGACGTAACCCTTTATGTCGAACTCTTTATCGCCTCCATAACCGAGAAACTCTACTCAGAGGCATCCAGATTAGTGTTAAAGCTTGCACCGATGTAACCGAAAAACATTTCCCTCAAGTGGATGACCTAAGGTTAATCAATCCGTGAGAGGTGTAGGATGAAGATGGTCTGTCTCAAACGACCCTGCAACCAAATACAAGAAATCTCTTGTGTCCCCAACACACCCAATACAATGGCAAATTGTATAGGTGCGCCACTTCGGCGAAGAGATGGTGATAAAAGTGTAATATTGATGGTAGAAATATATTTTTATAATCTAAATAAATAAAAACAGCAAGGTAGCAAATAGTAAACGGGCACAAAAATGGTATTGCAATGCTTGAAAATGAGGCCTAGGGTCCGTACTTTCACTAGTGCAACCTCTCAACAATGCTAATATAATTGGATCATATAACCGTCCCTCAACGTGCAACAAAGAATCATTCCAAAGTTCCTATCTAGTGGAGAACATGCGACGGAATTGTTTGTAGGGTACGAAACCACCTTAAAGCTATTCTTTCCGATCAATCTGTCCTAGAGTTCGTACTAAAATAACACGAAGCTATTCTTTCCGATCGATCTAACCAAGAGTTCATACTAAAATAACACCAAAGCAAATTCAGATTCATAATATTCAATCCAACACAAAGAACTTCAAAGAGTGCCCTAAGATTTCTATCGGAGAAACAAGGACAAGAACATGCATCAACCCCTATGCATAGATTACCCCAATGTCACCTCGGGAATCCACGAGTTGAGTGCCAAAACATATATCAAGTGAATCCATATGATACCCCATTGTCACCACGAGTATTCAATTGCAAGACATATATCAAGTGTTCTCAAATCCATAAAAGTATTCAATCCGATAACAACGAAATCTCAAAGGGAAAAACTCAATTCATCACATCAAGATAGAGAGGGGAAAACACCATATGATCCAACTATATTAACAAAGCCCGCGATACATCAAGATCGTGACATCTCAAGAACACGAGGGAGAGAGATTAAACACATAGCTACTGGTACAAACCCTCAGCCCCGAGAGTGGACTACTCCCTCCTCATCGCGGTGGCCGCTGGGATGATGAATATGGCCACCGGAGATGATTCCCCCCTCCGGCAGGGTGCCGGAACAGGGTCTAGATTGGTTTTCGGTGGCTATAGAGCCTTCTGGCGGCAGAACTTCTAATCTAGGTTAACCCCGAGGGTTTATGGAATTTTGGGGAATTTATAGGGTAAAGAGGGGGTTACGGAGGCCACCGAGGTGGGCACAACCCACCTGGGCGCGCCTGGGTGAAGGAAATATGCCCAGAGGCAATATAAAGTTATTATTTATTTCCTTATATCATGATAAATGTTTATTATTCATGCTAGAATTGTATTAACCGGAAACTTAGTACATGTGTGAATACATAGACAAATACAGTGTCACTAGTATGCCTCTACTTGACTAGCTCGTTGAATCAAGGATGGTTAAGTTTCCTAGCCATAGACATGAGTTGTCATTTGATTAACGGGATCACATCATTAGAGAATGATGTGATTGACTTTACCCATTCCGTTAGCTTAGCACGATGATCGTTTAGTTTGTTGCTACTGCTTTCTTCATGACTTATACATGTTCCTCTAACTATGAGTATGCAATTGCCGAATACCGGAGGAACACTTTGTGTGCTACCAAATGTCACAACGGAACTAGGTGATTATAAAGGTGCTCTACAGGTGTCTCCGATGGTACTTGTTGATTTGGCATAGATCGAGATTAGGATTTGTCACTCCGATTGTCGGAGAGGTATCTCTGGGCCCTCTCGATAATGCACATCACTATAAGCCTTGCAAGCAATGTGACTAATGAGTTAGTTGCGGGGTGATGCATTATGGAACGAGTAAAGAGACTTCCCGGAACGAGATTAAACTAGGTATTGAGATACCGACGATCAAATCTCGGGCAAGTAACATACCGGCGACAAAGGGAACAGCATATGTTGTTATGCGGTTTGACCGATAAAGATCTTCGTAGAATATGTGGGAGCCAATATGAGCATCCAGGTTCCGCTATTTGTTATTGACTGGAGATGAGTCTCGGTCATGTCTACATAGTTCTCGAACTCGTAGGGTCCGCACGCTTAACGTTCGGTGACGATCAGTATTATGGGTTTAGGTGTTTTGATGTACCGAAGGTTGTTCGGAGTCCTGGATGAGATCAGGGACATGACGAGGAGTCTCGAAATGTTCGAGACATAAAGATCGATATATTAGAAGGCTATATTCGGACATCGGAAAGGTTCTGAGTGGTTCAGATATTTATCGGAGTACCGGAGAGTTACGGGAATTCGCCGGGGAGTATATGGGCCTTATTGGGCTTTAGGGGAGAGAGAAAGGGGCTGCCTAGGGCAGCCCCACCCCAAGGCCTAGTCCGAATTGGACTAGGGGGAGGGGCGGCGCCCCCTCCTTCCTTCTCTTCTCTCTTCCCCATCCTTCTCTCCTACTCCTACTACTTGGAAGGGGGGAATCCTACTCCCGGTGGGAGTAGGACTCCCCAGGGCGCGCCATAGTAGAGGGCCGGCCCTCCCCCTCCTCCACTCCTTTATATACGGGGGAGGGGGCACCCCATGGATACACAAGTTGATCATTGATCTCTTAGCCGTGTGCGGTGCCCCCCTCCACCATAATCCACCTCGGTCATATCATAGCGGTGCTTAGGCGAAGCCCTGTTCCAGTAGCATCATCATCACCGTCATCACGCCGTCGTGCTGACGAAGCTCTCCCTCGACACTCTGCTGGATCGTGAGTTCGTGGGACGTCACCGAGCCGAACGTGTACAGATCACGGAGGTGTCGTACTTTCGGTACTAGGATCGGTCAATTGTGAAGACGTATGACTACATCAACCGCGTTGTCACAACGCTTCCACTTACGGTCTATGAGGGTATGTGGAAAACACTCTCCCCTCGCGTTGCTATGCATAACCATGATCTTGCGTGTGTGTAGGAAATTTTTGAAATTACTGCGTTCCCCAACAGTGGCATCCGAGCCAGGTCTATGCATAGATGTTATATGCACGAGTAGAACACAAAAGAGTTGCGGGCGTGGGTATATACATATTGCTTTCCGTCACTAGTTGATTCTTGATTCAGCGGCATTGTTGGATGAAGCGGCTCAGACCGACATTACGCGTACGCTTACGCAAGAATGGTTCTATGGACGTGCTTCGCACACAGGTGGCTGGTGGGTGTCAGTTTCTCCAACTTTAGTTGAATCGGATTCAATGAACAAGGTTCTTTCTGAAGATCAATAAGCAATCACTATACCGCGTTGTGGTGTTTGATGCGTAGGTAAGAACGGTTCTTGCTCAAGCCCGTAGCAGCCACGTAAAACTTGCAACAACAAAGTAGAGGACGTCTAACTTGTTTTTGCAGGGCATGTTGTGATGTGATATGGTCAAGACGTGATAAGATATAAATTGTTGTATGAAATGATCATGTTTTGTTAAATTTATCGGCAACTGGCAGAAGCCTTGTGGTTGTCTCTTTATTTCATAAGATGCAAGTGCCATGTAATTGCTTTACTTTATCGCTATGCGATAGCAATAGTTGCAAAATCAATTGTTGACGAGATGACCATGTGAAGACCCATTGATAGAGATCATGGTGTCATGCCGGTGACGATAGAGATCATTACGGTACTTTGGAGATGGAAGATGAACTCAAACTACAAGTGGTGCTCCCAATCTTTGATGAGCTACATCAACCTTGAGCATCCCACACAAGTTCAACTACATGATCAAGTTCAGCACCACCACCCAAGGTATGTTATTCCATCTTAGAGAAGCTTTACCCCAAGTCATGGGTCAAAGCAACTCAACAAGATGCGAATACATCAAATGCTTAAACGAAAAATGGTAACCCCATTTTGAGCTTAAACGATGGGTATGACCTATGATCAAGTGTGTTCTCACTTGACTCCTCAGTCAATATACTCTAACATAGATGACTTTGTCGCCGACCAATTCTAGATGAAGTTCTCTAGTGTTTATATGTATTCTTGCATATTTGTTTCCCTTCATCTAGATTTCTTTTCTTTTTCTTTGTTTTGTTCTACATTCCCAGCATCCAATTCATTGCAAATCTCTGTGTGATCTTATTTGCCTAGTGAGCTGAGATGACAATTGTTATTTCTCTATGTTGAACTCGGACACACCAGTTTGTCTTTTTCGGTCAAACCGAACCAATTTGGTGCCACTAAAGGAAACAACTCGGTGTAACCAATTTCAATGCTGAGAAGACAATTTGCCTCTTGCATCCTGCATAATTGATCCAGCTCCACTCGATGATTCTTGTTCTCTACCAGCATCACACTCTATATGCTGCTTTGCTCTGTGGCTCAAGGACCAAACCTATTTTGACTCAAAATCTAGAAGATCCCTTCTTGGAAATTGATGTCAAAAGGGGGGAGAGAGATCACATCAAAGCTTATTCCCTTCAATAGGGGGAGAGTACTTTAAATGAGGGAATACTTAATCATATCAATCAGAGAGAGACCCCGGATGCTTGGTGTTCAAGAGGAGAGAAGTCACATGTCTTTAAAGGGGAAAGACATGTCGATTTATTATCTGGCTTTCTCTGATTTTCTGTTCCCTATTTTCTCCCATTATCAAATATAAGATTCAGGGGGAGAAAGACATCTAAGGGAAGGAAATCTTTGAATTCATTACATATCTTTTCCTTGGAGACATGTCTATATCCAATGGGAGTACCTAGTACTCACTCTCCACATGTCATCCAAATCTTAGTACTCTTGTGGCTCTTTGATTTGCTCTGTCTAGTAGTTGTACCTGTGTTATCTAACCTTGTTTACTCAGGTTCATCTCTTCCTAAGCCAGCTCAAGACCACAAGGTAAGTATATGCATCACACTCATGTGCATGAAGAATTCTTGCTACTGTACATATTGCAAGAAGGAATCATGAACATGAAGTTACAATTCCTATATCCACTTCATTTGCTCTGATGCATATAGCCAAGATAAATGTAACACATTGCTTGCTCTGTCATGTTTATGCATTCACATGCTCTTGCTTTCCATATTGACATGATTGCATACATGTAGGAGGAGTCTATGCATATTACATGTCTTTCCAAGACTTTACTTGTTATTCTCTATATCTCTATCTAAAGCTTTAACGTATGTTGTCATCAATTAGCAAAAGGGGGACATTGAAAGCACAAGTGCTCCCTGGGTGGTTTTGGTAATTAATGTCAAACATATCTCTTGTTGGACTAATGTTTTTATCTAGTATATTTCAGATAAGTTCAACAGTTGGAGTGGCGTGTACAAAAGGATGTGGAACCCCTTCAAGATGCTAAGGACAAAGGATTGGCTCAAGCTCAAAAGCTCAAGGCTCTACATTTTCAGTTTAGTGATCCAAGATCACATTGAGTCCTTAGAAAAGCCAATACTATTAAAAAAGGATGAGGTGTTGTTTAATGGCTTGCTTGCTCAAAATGCTTAGTGATATACTCCAAAGCCCTCAACCACTTTCTCATATCCACATATGTCCCAAACCAAAAGTCAAACTCGGCCCCACCAATTTGATCCATCCGGCGCCATCGAGTTCACTTGACATAGCCACTGCCAGAAACCCTAATCAGTTCGGTCTCGCCAATGGGATCTCGGTCTCACCGAGATGGGATTGCAAACTCTCTGATGCCTATTGCAATATTTCGGTCCCACCGAGATGAGCAACCGGTCCCACCGAGTTTGCCTGACCAACTCTCTGTTTTGCTTATTACCAAAATCGGTCTCACCGAGTTTGTGTAATCGGTCAAACCGAGATGAGGTTTTACCCTAACCCTAGCACATCGGTCCCACCGAGTTGATCATATCGGTCCCACCAAAATGCCTAACGGTCACACTTTGAACTAAATCGGTCTGGCCGAGTTTCATTATTCAGTCCCACCGAGTTTTGTGATTTGTGTGTAACGGTTAGATTTTATGTGGAGGCTATATATACCCCTCCACCCATTCTTCATTCGTGAAGAGAGCCATCAGAACATGCCTACACTTTTAACATTCATTTTCTGAGAGAGAACCACCTACTCATGTGTTGAGACCAAGATATCCCATTTTAACCATATGAATCTTGATTCTAGCCTTCTCCAAGTTGCTTTCCACTCAAATCTTCTTTCCACAAAATCCAAATCAGTGAGAGAGGGGTGAGTGTTGGGGAGATTATCATTTGAAGCACAAGAGAAAGGAGTTCATCATCAACACACCATGTATTACCTTTTGAAGAGTGGTGTCCCTTAGATTGGTTTGGTGTCACTTGGAAGCCTCCGTCAAGATTGTGGAGTTGAACCAAGGAGTTTATACGGGCAAGGAGATCGCCTACTTCGTGAAGATCTACCCTAGTGAGGCAAGTTCTTCGTGGGCGATGGCCATGGTGGGATAGACAAAGTTGCTTCTTCGTGGACCCTTCGTGGGTGGAGCCCTCCGTGGACTTGCGCAACCGTTATCCTCCATGGACAATCGCCTCCCCTGCTGCCACCGTAACCACACCACCCCCGCAGGTGAAACCCTAACCCTAGCACAGGAAGTTGATCACCAGGCGGTCGCCTCCCTGTCGCCTTAGTTTTCTGCTACGTGGTGGACCCTCAATAGACTCGATTTCTTATCCGATGTAATATGTAGAATTCGAAAGGGGCCCCAACACTTCTTTGGAACGCCTTCTTTTTTAATGAATTATGATCATTGAAATGAGGAGTATATCTCGTCACAAAAAGGAAAAAAGAAATGAGGAGTACATCATGCACCATGAGCGTCAGATAATTACCATCTCTTCCAAGCAGCCTCGCTGAACCAACCAGTAAACCTGTCGCTCGCTTTTGTTGGTTCGTTGGCTGCCGACACAGGCAGCTAGATATACCAACGTCGTGGTCGTACACAAGTGCTGCAGACCAGTACGCACGCACTACGTGCGTCAAGTCAGATCAGTCACGAGCAAGTTTGCATGCATGCATGCAAGCCCGGTGCACAGCCGGCCGCGTACTCTACACACGCGTCGTGACTACTAGCTGTGCCCATACCGGCCGTGGCCACTAGCGCAATCTTGTACTCTACACACCAGTACACGTGCGCGTGCGCACCACACGTACACGCCAGTTGCCGGCTGGCGCGCGTACGGCGTACCTCTCGGCTCGTCCGTTCGTACGCACGACGCAGTACGATTTCACAATCACGACGGGGTATCCAGCACGTACGTACTGCCACACTAGCACCAAGGGACTTTCGGCAGGAATCTTTGCGTGCGGAACTACTCTGCATATACGACATTCACTGGTACGTACGGTGGGTAATCAAATGGTTGTGCGGTGCAGCACTCTGCATGCATGGATGCATGCGACATTCACCACGTGACGTGCCAGGTGCCACCGGCCAAGGCCGGCCCTGCATGCATGCATGCTACGCGGCAGGTCTGTGCGAGATGGATGCAGCCGTGCACGGGATGTCGTCGCCAATGCGGTGGAAAAGGTTCAAATCTGCAAGCAGCCGGGCCGGGCGTGCTGCCGCTGCCTGCCGTGTAGGCCAGAAGAAAATAGGAACTGTGACCTGAGGGCTCACCAGAGCGCGAGAACGGCCGAGCCTCGACGCTGGTGGTAATTAAACTGACTGACCTGGGTGTATGCATGGCCCTGGAGATCGTGCGTGGCAAGTGATTGACCAAGCCCTTTGATTGAATCCTGCATTGCTCGCAGATGCCCGCTGCTCTCGCCCAGGGAATGCTTGTCTCGTCTCTCCAAGACGCAGAGCATGGCCGTATCCATTTGGAGCGGGGGGCGTACACCGGCCCATCTTCTTGCCTCGCCATGCCAACACAAATCCGCGCCATTTCTTTTGAGTTTCACCGCCGTACATCAAGTCTGGTCTACTTCTGCGATTTGAAAACAGTGGCGACCAGCCGTGTCCTATTTCTGCTCTCTCTCTCTCTCTCTCTCTCTCTCTCTCTGCGCGATCCCGACCAAGTGTGAAGTGTCCAGAAGCTACATGTAACACTGCACTCGCCACTGTTTTCTGATTTGGGCTGGGCTGAACCTGCACCACACGGCTCTCTAGCCTGACGTGCCATTGCAGATTAGCCCTGTTTGGTTTATAAGTCCTATGACTTTTTTAGTCCTAACTTATAAGTCTCAATTCCCTAAAAAGCTGAGTTAAATACACCACATGTGTACTAATTTGTCCGATGCGATCAGTTTGGTGCCTAAACTTGAAAAATACACAAAAGTGATGACGTAACTTGTCTAGGCGTTCAAATACGTTGCCTTTGGGCGTATGCCGTCGTATCAAGTGCCCGGGTGGCATGCCAGCGTGTCGTTGGTCCACATATCAGTTGTTGCGGGCGCCTTGTGAGTTGTGTGTAGTTTTTTTATTTTTACAGAAACAAAAATGCCTATGACCTTTAGTTAATTCTTGGAAAAATCATTAAGGACACTGGACGCTGCATGCACACTGTTTTTTCTACGGGACGCGCTTGTACGGTGCCTCTGGGCCGTCGTATCAAGTGCCCGGGTGGCATGCCAGCGCGTCGTCCACATATCAGTTGTTGCGGGCGCGTTGTGAGTTGTGTGTAGTTTTTTTATTTTTACAGAAACAAAAATGCCTATGAACTTTAGTTAATTCTTGAAAAAAATCGTTACGGACACTGGACGCTGCATGCACACTGTTTTTTCTACGGGACGCGCTTGTACGG
>NC_041388.1:556094158-556106348 GCF_002162155.2 Triticum dicoccoides | reverse complement strand
GTGGCATGCCAGCGTGTCGTCCACATATCAGTTGTTGCGGGCGCGTTGTGAGTTGTGTGTAGTTTTTTTATTTTTACAGAAACAAAAATGCCTATGAACTTTAGTTAATTCTTGGAAAAAATCGTTACGGACACTGGACACTGCATGCACACTGTTTTTTCTAGGGGACGCGCTTGTACGGTGCCTCTGGGCCGTCGTATCAAGTGCCCGAGTGGCATGCCAGCGTGTCGTCCACATATCAGTTGTTGCGGGTGCGTTGTGAGTTGTGTGTAGTTTTTTATCTTTACAGAAACAGAAATGCCTATAAATTTTAGTTAATTCTTGGAAAAAATTGTTACGGACACTGAACACTGCATGCACACTGTTTTTTCTACGGGACGCGCCTGTACGGTGCCTCTGGGCGTATGCCGTCGTATCAAGTATCCGGGTGGCATGTCAGCATGTCGCTGGTCCACATCAATTGTTGCGGGCGCGTTGTGAGTTGTGTGTAGTTTTTTATTTTTATAAAAACAGAAATGCCTATGAACTTTAGTTAAATCTTGGAAAAAATAGTTACGGACACTGGACACTGCATGCACATTGTTTTTCTACGGGACGCGCCTGTATGGTGCCTCTGGGCGTATGCCGTCGTATCAAGTGCCCGGGTGGCATGCCAGCGTGTCGCTGGTCTACATATCAGTTGTTGCGGGCGCGTTGTGAGTTGTGTGTAGTTTTTTATTTTTACAGAAACAGAAATGCCTATGAACTTTAGTTAATTCTTGGAAAAAATCGTTACGGACACTGGACACTGCATGCACACTGTTTTTTCTACGGAACGTGCCTGTACGGTGCCTCTAGGCGTATGTCGTCGTATCAAGTACCCGGGTGGCATGTCAGCGTGTCGTTGGTCCACATATCAGTTGTTGCAGGCGCGTTGTGAGTTGTGTGTAGTTTTTTATTTTTATAGAAACAAAAATGCCTATGAACTTTAGTTAATTCTTGAAAAAAATAGTTACGGACACTGGACACTGCATGCACACTGTTTTTCTACGGGACGCGCCTGTATGGTGCCTTTGAGCGTATGCCGTCGTATCAAGTGCCCGGGTGGCATGCCAGCATGTCGCTGGTCCACATATCAGTTGTTGCGGGCGCGTTGTGAGTTGTGTGTAGTTTTTTATTTTTATAGAAACAGAAATGCCTATGAACTTTAGTTAATTCTTGAAAAAAATAGTTACGGACACTGGACACTGCATGCACACTGTTTTTCTACGGGACGCGCCTGTATGGTGCTTTTGAGCGTATGCCGTCGTATCAAGTGCCCGGGTGGCATGCCAGCGTGTCGCTGGTCCACATATCAGTTGTTGCGGGGCCGTTGTGAGTTGTGTGTAGTTTTTTATTTTTTACAGAAACAGAGATGCCTATGAACTTTAGTTAATTCTTGGAAAAAATCGTTACGGACAATGGACACTGCATGCAGACTGTTTTTTCTACGGGACGCGCCTGTACGGTGCCTCTGGGCGTATGCCGTCGTATCAAGTGCCCGGGTGGCATGCCAGTATGTCGCTGGTCCACATATCAGTTGTTGCGGGCGCGTTGTGAGTTGTGTGTAGTTTTTTTATTTTTACAGAAACAGAAATGCCTATGAACTTTAGTTAATTCTTGGAAAAAATCGTTACGGACACTGGACACTGCATGCACACTGTTTTTTCTACGGGACGCGCCTGTACGGTGCCTCTAGGCGTATGCGTCGTATCAAGTGCCCGGGTGGCATGCCAGCGTGTCGCTGGTCCACATATCAGTTGTTGCGGGCACGTTGTGAGTTGTGTGTAGTTTTTTATTTTTACAGAAATAGAAATGCCTATGAACTTTAGTTAATTCTTGGAAAAAATCGTTACGGACACTGTATGCACACTGTTTTTTCTACGGGGCGTTTCTGTACTTTAATTAATTCTCACAAAAACATAAACACAAGTTAGCATGAAGGGAATTCGACCCACGGACCTGCTGGTTGCCTATCAAACAGGCGCACCAAGAGGCCACACTTTGGTTTACGTTTAAATGTTAGCTAGCAACTTATATGCATGATTCCATGTATCGCTTTGCCCATGTTTTCTACAGTTTTTTTGAAGTACTGCTTCGGGGTTTTTTGAGCAAAGTTTCTGTTTAATTTTCATGATACATAAATTTTCCCATATGAAAAAATAAAGTAATTATCAATATGCAATTATTGTTTATTTTACATCTTTATTCTATTTTCATTATTGTGTACAATAATTATCAACATGTATTAAATATTATTGTGTGACAACAATAATTTCTAGAACTGTACTAACATATTAAGCGGGTTTGTAGAAATTTAAGAATAATATTACACAATATTATTTTAATATGCATTCAACAATTTCAAGAAACATGGTGAGCATTTTCTAAAATAATATGAAAATGAAAAATGAATGTGAACGTGAACGTTTTTTTCAGAAAATGCTCACTGTGTTTTTAATATAAGTTCAACTTTTTAATTCCACATCAATTTTAGAAAAAAATCATTTTTATCTCTTCAAAGTACACAATGATGGAAATAGAATAGAGATATAAAATAAAAAAAGTTCATATTAATAATTGTTTTATTTTTTCATATGGAAAAAATTATGTATCATGAAAACTAAATAGAAACTTCACTTGAAGAAAAATAAGATAGTAACTTGAAAATAAATAGAAATAAAATTACTTCAGTAGAAGCATGTGCAGAGCGGTACGTGCAATCATCTATATAAACTGTTGGCTGATAATTAAGAGTAAACCAGACCGTGGCCGCCTGGTCCGCTCGATTGTCAGGCGACGAGGATGTTCCATGTTCGAATTCCCCACACGCTCGCTTTCTGATATTTTTTGTGAGTATTAATTAAAATCAAGGGGTATTTTTTATGAGAATTAATTGAAATCTGAGGGCATTCTTGTAAAAAACAGAACGCGTCGCGCCTGCAACCACTGACATGTGGCCTGGCAACATGCTGGCGTGCCACGCGGTCACTCGATACGGCAGCATACGTCCAGAGGCACCGTATTTGAACACCCAGACAAGTTACGACACCATTTTTATGTATTTTTCAAGTTTAGACACCAAACTGACCGAGCCGGACAAGTTAGGGCACATGTAGTGTATTTAACTCTAAAAAATTTCTATCTGCTTGGTTCGTGAGACTTATAAGTCTCTAGAACACCATATTACAACTATAAGTCCCTTCTTGAGAGTCTTATTTCATAAGTCTCAAATGCTCACTTTAAGTCCTTATAAGTCCCTCTTGTTTGATTTAGATGGGACTTATAGGGACTTTTTTAAGTCCTTAAACCAATAAATCCCTGGAAACAAACACCCTCTTAAACCAATAAGTCCCTGGACAAACACCCTCTAAACGCATACGTACCTACTCCGGCCTGAATGCGCACGACCGCGGACCAAAACTCTGTTTAATTAGATCGATCGGCAGCACGTACGGAGAGCAACACGAAAGAAGAAACCCCAACCACACCGAGCTGCCTGCTGCCTGCTGCCTGCTGCTACAACTACAAGGACCTGAGTAGCTATGGATAGATCCCCACGTACGCACGCACGGGAGAAAAGCTGGTGAATAATTAAGCTATAAGCTTTCGACAACATGTAATGGGATGATGCGGGCCTAAAAGCGCATGAACCGGACGTGCCATCTACCCGCAGCGACACAACGTACGTGGACCAAAAACCATCCACATGACCTGCAGATAGATCCGCACCAGACAACGTCCGATTCGCTCGAAACAATTGGATTTCCTTGTGTAGCTAGCCTGCCTCGGCAACGCGTTGAGCACACGTCTCGTTACACATATATTCTCTCGCGATCGAGTAGAGACAGGCAGGTGATGTGCGGAACATCGTCATCAGCAACAAAAGAAAAGAAAAAATCTAGCTAACTCAGCACACGTTCCTTTTCCTGCGTGTCACATTTCTACTGCCACTTGACGTTCGACTACGACTACGTGTCTCTGTCATTGCCATGTCAGCAACATCCAGCTCATTACTCACCCCCAACGTAAGACCACACACACCAGCAGATGGTAGAAAATCACCGACCTGTTTTGTCCCATTAATTGACAAAAGGCAGGCATGTCAAAAAAAAGTATACGAGAAACAAACTTTCCAACCATCGAAAAGCGGATGAAATGGCTTGTTCCGAATAAAGCAGTGCATTATAAGCCGGCGGCCGCTCTCAATCCATCCAAAAGGGGTTAAATGGACCTAAAGTGGTGGATTATAAACCAGCAGCCAGCAGCAGCTTGTCGAGTTTTCAAGGCCCAGTGGATGGAGCAGATGAACCACTAGGAAGCAGAAATCGGAAAAAACATGGCGTCGTCGTTCCCCCTTGTTGCCTTGCCAACCCGAAAGAGAAAGGAAGCCGTAGATTCGATTTTCGTGCCCTGTCCGTGCGTCTGTCTCCTCCATGCATCAACCTGGCTAGGCTAGCCAGCTTAGCTCAGCTACTCTCGGACATAAACATCAGATCACGGCGCCCTAACCTGTCACTTCCGGTCCATTAGTGCAAGCTACATCTCACCCGTGATGTAAAAGGCCTCGTCTTCTCACCATGATGTCTAGATGCCATCCAATTTTAACGATCTACCATTGCCTGACCAGTTCGTAGCAATGTGATGTTGATTCAGTATATGTTTATTTTTTCAGGAAACTAAGTTCGTTCTCGAGTATGTTTCCTTTAGTACGACTCCCTTTGTTCATTAATATAAGGCGTTTTGGCAGTTCAATACACCAGTAAATATAAGAGCATTTAGATCACTAGTTTAGTGATCTAAACACTCGTATATTAGTTTACAGAGGGAGTACTACTTAAGTGGTTATGTTTCTGGAAATGCAATGCTTTCCCTCACCTACTGGGCTTGCATCTGATGATGTAGTACTCCATTTGATACCCCGGCCAACAGCAAGATGCCTCAAACGCCACTGCTTAATACGGTATCCAAGGTGACATTTCCCTCTTATTTACTGCTCTTTCTTAATGTGCGTATTGAGGTAGTAGTTCCACCAGACCCATTAAAACTTTTCGCCGTGTAACCGTAATAATAGACAAAAGTTCGGTTCGTTTCCAGTGTGGATCGATTATCGCCAAGTTAACAATGTATGACCAGTGCATCATCATCATGATTCAAAATGTGCGGCCCTTTTATATTCTAGGCAAAAGAAGATATTACTAGTAGTGGAGACTCTGGAAATGGATGCTTTCTTTCCCGTCGCCTGCTGCTTGGCCAACGGCAAGGTGCCTGAAAGGCTTAAACGCAGTACTAGTATATAATGTGGCATTTCCCTCCAGCTTAATTATTAGTGCTCTTTTGGGAGGTGCTAATTGGGGGGGATAGTCCCACCAGATCCACCAGAAAACTTTTGGGTGAGTAACAGTTTTGTAATGGCGGCGCTCATTGGTTTTGTTTCCAGTGGCAACTTAACAAATGCATGATCATTCCATCACAGCACTATATGGACCAGTGCATCATCAGTTCATCACGATGCAATAATGTACTGTTAGGAATATTTTCTATTTTTTCTTTGTTTTATTCACTGAGGACCACATGCTCGGTGGTGCATGCAACTACCCAAGAGCTGTCTTGTGCCCGTCCTACCTTTCATCCCTGGTATAGTAAAAGCAGAAGAAAAGAGAAAGGTGGCGGTGAACGGTGAGTGAGGAGCCCATCAGGATCCGCCATGCATGCATGTGCCCAAGGACACCAAATACCTTTGGAAGATTGTACGTACGTACTAAATGGACTGTGTGCTCTACTGTAAAGCATCGCGTAGCCGCGTACATTTCGGAAGATTACTTGGTACTAGTTGCACTGTTACAGGCACGACCGTATCATCACAACAGTCAACAAAAGCGTTGGATCACGCGGCTCGAAACAAAGCAGCCTCGTGACCGGTACCGTATACGTTGGGCGGCAAAGCAGAGGCCGATTTGTGTATGCGCGTGTATATGAGCGCTTGTGTCTGTACTGATGCTTAAAAAAAAGCAGAGGCCGATTTGTGTGGACCTGCCGAAAACGGGCCCGCGTGATCGATCGACGCCGTCAGGGGTCGATCCGACGGCCAGGGCCCGCCGACTTGTTTCATTTCCCGCCGAATTCTGGACTACCGGGGGGAAGGATCAATGACCTGGATCACATGTGCCAAGGGCCCCCTCGCTCTTCAATCATCTGTCACAAATGACCTGTAAGTGAGTGAGTGCGTTTCATCTGGTGTGATGGGTGGGAAAGTGTGCATGTTCCACAGCCCATAAAAGGACAATAATCCACTCCACTCTTGTGACTTGTCCCTCCTCTGCTGCCTACTCGTACCAAGTGTTTGCATAGGTGACAAGGCTTGCAAGTGAACTTGCCAAATGGCATGGGGCCGATGCACGGTTTTGCCAAATGGTATTTTTGGCGTGCATGATAGTAAAAAGATTTTCAGGCGATCAATGGTGCTTGCTTATGCATGCATGCATGCATGCTGGACCAGTGATCGGGTGCTGGCAGTAGGCTGCTACAGGTACACACCCGTTGCGTGAAAATGAATCGTGGAGTCGGCCATGTTCAGCAGCAGTAGCCAGTGTACGATACCCAGTGTGAGAGACTGACACGATCGGTCAAGCTGCACACTGTGATGTAGTAATACTACTAGCTTGTGCTACCAGACCTCTAGGGGATGTCAGGATGGATAGACAGATAGATTAGTCAGTAGAGGCTCACTGATCAGCTTCAGCAAATCCAGATCCAGAAGACACGGCACACCCGGCCCAGCTCGGCGAAAATATGACACACACAGAGAAAACAACAGGCTAAGTTCAGTTAACCAGCAGCTGTACACAAAACAAACAACCAACCAACGGCACCAATTCAATCATATCTTCTTCTATACGAATAAACACAACAAGAACAAACGACCCAAAAAATTCTACCCATCTACTATATCCTACGGTCGATCAAGCCCGCCGATCGGCCTCTGGGTCAAGTACCCTATAATACTACAACTGAAAGAGTCGCTCCCCCGGCGATGCCGCCGCCGTCAGGCTCCCCATATGTGACCATGCCCCATTGTATCCCTCGGCGCGTCAGGGACCGCCATGTCCGCAACATGTCTGTACGCCGACGATTCAGCAGGATGCAGCTCTTCTACCAGCAGTTCTGAAGCCTGGCAGCATGACCATCGATTTCTTCTTTTTACGCGATGCGGTGTATGGAAACCCCTCACGCAGCTCGGCGCCGTGAAGCCCCATTGCTTAGCTCAAGGATTGGCTGCCATTGCTGCTGTGCTGCTGAGATGCACAGGTAGCCGAGTGCCTCATCTTGATTCACACCACAGTTTCCTTGCTCCTTCTCCGGTATGGCCTGAACAGATGGCCGGCCATCCAATCCTCAACGCCTATTATTCTCAATTCAACAAGGTGAGGTATCATCATGTCTGAGCCTGCCTCGGACCTGCTCGGCATCAAAGGATGGAGAGTGCATCAGCTGAAAGCCTGCCACCAAAATCGAGCCACGGCCATGCACACTACAGTCCCGATCTGAATCACCAGGGTCAGTTTTCTTTGCACTGACATAGGCCTGTGTCCAATTGTAGCAGCAAACACAGACCATGCAAGCTACGGAACACTACTGCCACTCTCTCCGGCGACTCGAGCTTTCTCCTCCTCAGCGCGAAGGTTGAGCTCCTTATAAGTATTCGAGGAAGCAGCAGTGAAGGTCTCCATCGCTTCAAAAATATTCCTCAGGCTCGACTGCAGACTGCTATTTTCGGCTTGGGGGCCTGCGCCATGCAACACCTGCGCGGACAAGGACACGCCTGTCTGATCAGAAACCAGGACAAGCTTCTTGTTCTTTGCTTCCAGAGCCTTGCGCATTGCCTGCTCATCCTTTTCCATCACTCTCAGGCCCCTGTCCATACCTTTGTTAGCCATCATACCCTGCCTTTGCTGTGACCTGTGCTTCTCCCAGAGGTGGAGAACGTTGGACGCAAAGGCTTGCATTGCCTTGACGACGTCCTTCTCGGATATCCTCGCCACACCGGCTGCCCAGCTATTACATATCACAAAGATGGGCGGTGCACCTAACCGGCCAGGAGAAAATGGAGGGACACCGTCATCCGTTTCCTCGGGCACATACTCAACTCCTTTCCGCAGCCAGTCATTTAACGTAGTAACATAGTTCTTTTGAGCGTTAACCCATCCGGCAAAACAGGTAGTCCAGTCCAATAGCTGAAGCTCTAGATGCTTGATCAAGTCCATGTGATCTTCACCAAACCTTGCACCATCTATCATGGAGTCTATGTTTTTAGCTTGGGATATGGCATGCAGCTGGATCTGATGGCATTCTAACATAACGTCCCACATCCGCATCAGCCTGGATAAAAGTATTTCATACAATCAGTTCCAATATCACAGACCAACATGTGTGTAAATAAAAACTATAAAGAAAGATGCATAGGTGCTAACTGAACAACACACCACCATAGATGTCAACAGTCAACTAAATCTTGCAATGCATTACATGGACAAAAAGCTGTGAACAAATGACTGAATCCTGATGCATGAAAAAATAAATAAACAAACATATAACCCGATAAGAACATGCAATGGAAAAGACTGTCCTGTTTGAGAAAAGATATAATACTACAAGGATTGACACAACAAAAGCATTTTAGTTACTGAAACCTTGTGCTACATACTTTTTCTAACTGCTCATTGCTCACTGTTAATTGCGTGCCTTACTATCACCTCACTTGCATTAACAATATTGCAAGGTAGTGCAGAGAAAGGATTTATAAATCTACTAATTTGCATATGCGAAAACATTCAAGGTAACATAAACATGTAGCTAGACATTCCAGATGTGATATTCTAACATGTAAAAGAAGCAGGAAACAGATAGGGGTATGTGCAGGTTACTGCTGTTTTAAGGGAGAGCTGCATACCCTTGAATGAGCTCACATGTTTGTGGCCATAACTCATCATCCCTTAGCTTACTGATCTTGCCTGAGATAGTGTTCACAACCTGAATAGCTATGCTTATCCTTGTTGATAACTTCCTTATTTCCTTCTCAGTGGCTATGATCTTTTCAGTTTCTGCACCTTTTTCATCTAACATTTGCAGGTCCTGGCGTTTCCTGTCGTACTTAAGCCTTTCCTCCTCTTCAGCCTGTAATGCACCCGAAGAAACTGAGTCCAGTGAATCTAATATTGGGTCAATGGGTGCAGAATGATAAGAAAAACATTTGACCCATATGCATCACAAAAGAAAGCATTGTGTGCATGACAGAGCGGGGGACTAGAAGCAATGCGGCCAAAGTTTCGAAACGTAGATACCATCAAACAAAAAGAAAAAAACAATTTTTTAGAGGCCACCCCCACGTCATTTCAATAAGCATCAAAGAACCAACCATTTATTTATACATTGAAGAACAAAATAGTATTAAAGTGGACCTCATTCATAGCATATTTATTGATTTATTAAAAAGTAACAGTTAAGTACATGATGCGTAATTTTAGCCGCAATAACTAAATACGTGCTACCCCTTACAAAATAAGATGGAAACCTCTAATTATAATCAGCCAGTAGCATAGACAATAGACAAATCCGAAACTTTCACATACTGTACTTGGACTCTGTAGTCTAAATTTTCACACTGGGAATCACATTGCCAAAAAAAAGTAGCCTCCCGACTCACAATGTTCCTGAGAAATTCAAATATGTAAAAGGAGAATTCTATACCTTAACTTCCTGAAGAAGCTTCCTTTCCCACATGTATAGTTTTTGCAGCGTCGAGGAAAGGTTGCCACATCCCATCGCCTTGTCCTCTTCAAACCGCAGGAACTCCTCCTCCATTGTCGGAATCCCACAAAACATCATCGCAGATACTGGATTGGCAATTGGGTAAAACTTAGCAAACATGTTTAGAAACTACAAAAGAACAAGACAGAACCGTTTGACAGCAGAGGTGAGACAATTCACCAACCTTTGAAACCAGAACCTTTCTGGTAGTAAGGCATCTTGCCAACCTCAAGCATCTTGGACACCTCGCCGGCTGAACTGGAGGCACGCTCGAACTGAGCCTTGATCTCGAGCACCACCTCATTGTCATGAACATACGTCTTCTCTGAACCTGTGGGCGGCAGGCCAGCAACATGTTGACGTGCCTGTTCTCCGACAACACTCTTCTCCACTACATGAACATCATCCAAGCTGCTCCCACTACTACTTGGCACCGACGACTTGGAGTCACGGGGCAGTTCATCCCCAGTACTGCTCCGACCTTCCTCCTTTGCCGCCTTCCCTTTCCCAGTGTGCCCATTCAACGGGTGCTTGTCATCGCCATAAGCTTCCTTGACTACCTCCATGTCCTCATCCTCCAAATCGGGGATGCCCTCCTCCTCGCGCACATCTTTGGAACTCCTGCTGGGAGTGTATGGCGCTGGAGCAGCAGTTGGCTGGTCATAGTAGCTCCCATAGGTCTCAAATGGGTTCAAGAAATCCCAAGTAGACACACTCGGCGGAGATGGAGGCGGTGGTGGCACGGCTTCCTCGCGGGAGGAGGATGGCATATCTGCCGGAGGTGGAGCAGCAGCACCGCCGTAGTAACCACCATAGGCATACTGGTTATAGGAACTCTGCGGCGGGGAGGCATACCCATTGTACCCGCGCGGGGGTGGCTGCGCGCCGCCGTCACCATAATAGTGGACTCTGGCATCACTGGCCTGAGGGCGTTGCTCGTATGCTGCGGACGGCGGAGGGGGCTGTCCCCGCGCATAGCTGGTACTGAAGAAGGTCTGAACCGTAGCATCGCTGGCCTCCGGCCGTTGCTCAAAAGATACGGACGGCGGCGGGGGCTGGCCGCGCGCATAGCTGATGTTGAAGAAGGTCTGGACGGTGGCGTCGGTGGCCTCTGGGCGGTGCTGGTGTGAAACGGACGGCGGTGGGGGCTGGCTGCGGGCATAGTTCATGTTGAAGAAGCTCTGTCCATAGCCACCAATGCCGCCGTAGCCAGGTGGGTCATATCCACCACTGCTAGGTGGCGGTGGTCCCATGCTGCTGTATCCCGGTACATTGCCTCCGGCGCCCCCCATGCCACCATAGCCCGGGTCATAGCCGCCGGGCCCTCCCATGCCGCCGTAGTCAGGTGGAGGGGGGTATCCACCATACCCGTACCCCGGAGGAGCACCATACGACGGCGGCGGGCCGTACGCGGAGGAGCCATACGGCGGCGGCCCCATCTGCTGCGGCGGCGGCCTCTGGCCCGGGTCCCCGGCGGAGCGAACGATCTCGGGCCGGCGCTGGCCCGGGTCGGCCTCGTCGTCGGAGTGGAACTTGATGTGGCCATCCTCAGAATCGGAGTCCCCGTCGGAGTGGAAATGGATGTGCTCGTCGTCGGGGTTGATGCGGACCTGCTTGGCGGCGGGCGGCGGCGCCTGGCCGTTGGAGGAGGAGGCGATTGCGGGGTTATTGGCGGGCGAGGCGGCGGGCAGGCCGTCCCCCTTGCGGTTGCCGGGGGGCAGGTGGAGCGTGGGCTCGGGCGGCGGCGGGGGCAGCGTCTGGACGCCGCGGACGAAGTCGTGCAGCGCGACGCCGACCCTGCCGAGCGAGTCGGCGTAGGCGCGGTGCGCGTCGGCGAGCGTGTAGCGGTGGCGGATGGCGAGCGCCAGCAGCTCGGAGCGCTCCCTGCAGTGCCTCACCGCCTTCTCCTCCTCCAGCTTGGACTGGCCGCACCCCATCGGCGCGGCGCGGAGCAGAGGAGCCTCGGAAGCTGAAGTCTTTTAATTCCCCTTGGGTCAGAGGCTGCGCGGCGGCCGCATGTCGGCGGCGAATCTAGCGGCGCGGGGAGCGGGGCGGGGGAGGGGGGCAGATCTGGGCTAGAGGGGCGAGCAGGGGGAGGTGGAGGAGGAGGGGACGGTGTGGAGGGGACTGGAGGCGAGGCCGGGAATCTTGGCCTTTTTGCTGGCGCGGGCGCGCGTGCCAGCGAGGGGCGGCTCGTCGCGACGCGGCCTGAGCCTGCACCTCGTGGCAGCAGCGGTGAAAAACCCAAGCGGATGGAGCAGGGCGGCCGAGGCGGGCGCGCCCGACCGAGCAACGGCGGCGCGGGAGGCGGCCGAGGCAGGGGAGAAAGGAAAGTGGAGTGGAGGACGGAAGGGTGGAGGCTACT
>NC_041388.1:556082971-556093855 GCF_002162155.2 Triticum dicoccoides | reverse complement strand
AGGCGGCATCGGGGGATGGAGAGAGGGAGGGAGGCTGGGCTTGCTCTTTCGGTGGTGCGGCGGTTTTACCCAAGCCCAACGCGCACACACACGCGCAAAGACAGGGGAAAAAAGATGAAATTTCGACGACGACGGTGAGGACTGGGGAGGGAGGAGAGAGCGCCGCGGTGGTGGAGGTGGTGGTGGGGCTATGGGCGGGGGGACATCCGTACATTGACGCCTGTCGCCGGCGTGGAGGACGGAGGGAGGGGGGCTGGATTTATTTGGGTGGGGGTGCCCTCGCCCGCTCCTCCTCCCCCGCTCTTTATAATCTCTCTATCTCTCTATTGTTTGCCAGGTACGTAATTAGCTCCAAAGTTTGTTTGTTTGGGCGGCGGCGGCGGCGACGTGGCATGTCACCGGCGAGTTTGCGAGGCTGACCCTTGGTGGCTTGCGCTTTCAGTTTTTTTCGGCGCGGCTGTTCGCGCACGGGTGAGGGGTGGAGTTTTGTACTGGCGCAGTTGAGTGCCGTGCCGTGCCGTGCCATGGGTACTCGCGGACGTTTCTTTTTTCTTTTCTTTTTAGGATCGGCTTGGGACGTTTCCAGTTCTAGACTTCTAGGTGAAGGTGGATGATGAGGGTACCTCATGAATTCAGGGTGTCCTGATGCTCCATGGATCACAGAACCCGGATGACCGTCCGTTGATGGTGCATCCAACGAGTAATAATGCATGATTGAAAACCACGGCGATGAAATGTGCGCGGCGTTTTCTCTCTTCTTTTCTTTTCTTTCCATTTTCTTCTTCTTTCTTTCCTGCCCATTGTTGTGGAGATTATGTGCGCCGTGCGGTCATGTGACGGAGAATTCATTACAGCGTGGGAGATGCACAAACCATTCGATATAGCGAGAGGATTTCACTTGATCTCGAAACGAAAAAAAAAGATGAGTTCACATAGACAGAAGAAAAAAAATAACGGCGATGAGAGGAGGATGGGACGGGTACCTTCTCTTGGAGATGTCGCCCGTGCCAACAATTGTTATGGCAGGGCCGGCGGTATCGAGCATGGGTGGGGGTGGAGTGCCATGGAGCCAATTTCCGGAGATCCACATACATGCCTTCTCGGTTCCGGATCCGATAGATGTGGTTAGAGAGACACACCGTGGTCGACGGCAATAGGGGAGTGATATGTGGTGGCATGGGCCTGGCTTGGGTGGTGGCCGAGAGAGAGGCGCTGGTTTGGAGATGTTGGGGGAGGGGGGAGTACATCGCTCTTGAGATGCGGGCGAGATGGGAAAGAAATGAATAACTGGATGTGGAAGAGTCCGGAAAGGTAGGAAAAGGGAGCTATGGAGCTACCTCCGGTCCGAGAAGTGGGTCTGGAGGGGGCGAGTTGGCGAGGGAATTAATAGGCTCGGTCGAGAAGACTGGAACGTTCGATGGATAACCTATGGCCAATGGCTCGAGGGTCGAATACCCGATCGAAGTGGGTCGAGAGAGAACAAGATGGCGAGAGGGTTAATAGGCGTGTGGGAGAAGACTGGATCCTTTGATAGATAACCTATGTCCAACAACTTGAGGGGCGTTTATTTGATCGGAGTGAGAACTGCGTTTTAGGTTTTTGACGTTGTTCTGTCTTATTGCTCACACAATTGAGAAATGTATGTCGATATCCAAGCCGTAGATGACAAAACCATCCAACCAGTCATTGAGTTCAGTTGACGAGGAATCCCCACTAGGTAGACCCACGATGACAGTTGACCCAACTAGGGCCCAAGCCCAAAGATACTTGATGGAGTCAAATACAGCGGATCTCAGGTAGGGGGTCCCGAGCCGGTAGTCTTGGCATGCTGGTAACAAGTGACGCAAGGATTTACCCAGGTTCGAGCTCTCTCGAAGAGATAATACCTTATATTGATGTGGGGGGAGTACAAGTTGTAGGTTTATCTACCACGAGATCGTGTGTGTGTGTGTGTATGAGACTTGTTGTCAACAACATTCACCCCTCTGCTTATATAGACACCGAGGTGCATAGGTTACACATAGGACGGTTACATCTAAAGGTAAACGTGCCAAAGACAACCTCTAAGTCTTGAAGTGTGCCCCAAGTCTTCGGAAGATTCTTCTTTGGCACTCCTGGGCTTGACCAATGTGGCCCACTGATTGATAACTTTGGGGGATCCTTGTCCTGGCCCACATGGCGGGGAGATGGCGTGGCTAGTGCTACTTTTTGAGCTTGCGTTGGTTTTCCCTTAAAGAGGAAAGGGTGATGCAGCAAATTAGAGATAAATATTTCCCTCAGTTTGAGAACCAAAGGTATCAATCCAGTAGGAGACAACGCACAAATCACCGAATACCTGCACAAACAACCAAACAACTTGCACCCAACGTGATAAAGGGGTTGTCAATCCCTTCACGATTACTTGCAAAAGTGAGATCTGATATAGATAGATAAACTGTAAAGTAAATATTTTTGGTATTTTTGGTTTATAGATCGGAAAGTAAAAGATTTCAGAAGTAGTAAATCGGAAACTAATATTGTAGATCGGAAACTTATATGATGGAAAATAGACCAAGGGGCCATAGGTTTCACTAAAGGCTTCTCTCAAGATAGCAAATAATACGTGGGTGAACAAATTACTACCGAGCAATTGATAGAAAAGCGCAAAGTTATGACGATATCTAAGGCAATGATCATGAATATAGGCATCACGTCCGTGTCAAGTAGACCGAAATGATTCCGCATCTACTACTATTACTCCACACATCGACCGCTATCCAGCATGCATCTAGAGTATTAAGTTCATAAAGAACGGAGTAACGCATTAAGTAAGATGACATGATGTAGAGAAATTAACTCAAGCAATATGATGAAAACCCCATCTTTTTATCCTCGATGGCAGCAATACAATACGTGTCTTGCTGCCCCTACTATCATTGGGAAAGGACACCGCAAGATTGAACCCAAAGCTAAGCACTTCTCCATTGCAAGAAAAACCAATCTAGTTGGCCAAACCAAACTGATAGTTTGAAGAGAATTACAAAGATATCAAATCATGCATAAAAGAATTCATAGAAGATTCAAATAATATTCATAGATAAGTTGATCATAAATCCACAATTCATCGAATCTCAGCAAACACACCGCAAAAAAGTATTACATCGAATAGATCTCCAAGAACATCGAGGAGAACATGGTATTGAGAATCAAAGAGAGAGAAGAAGCCATCTAGCTACTAGCTATGGACCCGTAGTCTGTGGTAAACTACTCACGCTTCATCGAAAGGGCAATAGAGTTGATGTAGAAGCCCTCCATGATCGAATCCCCCTTCGGCAGGGTGCCGAAAAAGGTCCCTAGATGGTATCTCACGGGTACAGAAGGTTGCGTCGGTGGAGAAGTGTTTTCATGGCTCCCTCTGGTGGTTCGGGGATATTTGGGAATATATAGGCGAAAGAATTAGGTCAGGAGAGTCACGGGGGGGGGCACAAGGGTGGGGGCGCGCCCTCTGTCCTTGTGGCCGCCTCATGGCTCCTCCGACTTCATCTCCAAGTCTCCTGGTTGTGTTCTGGTCCAAGAAAAATCATCGCGAAGGTTTCATTCCGTTTGGACTCCATTTGGTATTCCTTTTCTGCGAAACTCAAAAACAAGAAAAAAACAGAAACTGGCACTGGCTGTAGGTTAATATGTTAGTCCCAAAAATAATATAAAATAGCATATTAATGCATATAAAACATCCAAAACAGATAATATAATAGCATGGAACAATCAAAAATTATATATACGTTGGAGACGTATCAAGCATCCCCAAACTTAATTCATGCTCGTCCTTGAGTAGGTAAATAATGCTACCCAACATATTTATCCATGTAATTTCTTTATTGTGGCATGAACGTTCAGATCCATAAGATTCAAATAAAAAATTTAATATTGACATAAAAACAATAATACTTCAAGCATACTAACAAGGCAATTATGTCTTCTCAAAATAACATGGCCAAAGAAACCTTATCCCTACAAAATCATATAGTCTGTCTATGCTCCATCTTCGTCACACAAAATATTTAAATCATGCACAAACCTGATGACAAGCCAAGCAATTGTTTCATACTTTTGATGTTCTCAAACTTTTTCAACTTCCACGCAATAATGAGCGTGATCCATGGACATAGCACTATAGGTGGAATAGAATATGGTGGTTGTGGAGAAGACAAAAGGAGGGAGATAGTCTCACATCAACTAGGTGTATCAACGGGCTATGGAGATGCCCATCAATAGATATCAATGTGAGTGAGTAGGGATTGCCATGGAACGGATGCACTAGAGCTATAAGTTTATGAAAGCTCAAAAAGAAACTAAGTGGGTGTGCATCCAACTCGCTTGCTCACGAAGACCTAGGGCAATTTGAGGAAGCCCATCATTTGAATATACAAGCCAAGTTCTATAATGAAAACAATTCCCACTAGTATATGAAAGTGACAATATAGGAGACTCTCTATCATGAAGATCATGGTGCTACTTTGAATCACAAGTGTGGTAAAAGGATAGTAACATTGTCCCTTCTCTCTTTTCTCTCATTTTTTATTTGGGCCTTCTCTCCTTTTTTTGGCATCTTTTTTTATTTTTCATCTGGAGTCTCATCCCGACTTGTGGGGGAATCATAGTCTCCATCATCCTTTCCTCACATGGGACAATGCTCTAATAATGAAGATCGTCACACTTTTATTTACTTACAACTCAAGAATTACAACTCGATACTTAGAGCAAAATATGACTATATATGAATGCCTCCGGCGGTGTACCGGGATGTGCAATGAATCAAGAGTGACATGTATGAAAGAATTATGAACGGTGGCTTTGCCACAAATACGATGTCAACTACATGATCATGCAAAGCAATATGACAATGATGGAACGTGTCATAACAAATGGAACGGTGGAAAGTTGCATGACAATAAATCTCGGAATGGCTATGGAAATGCCTTAATAGGTAGGTATCACTACAAAAAAAGACACATTCGTGACATTTTGGGCTGAACAATTTTTTTTCTGTCATACATATGACACTTCTATGACGATAATTGTGACAAAAGCCGGTATCAACATAGATGTGGTGGGCTCCTACTTCTATGACAAAAAATCATGACAGAAAATGGGCTTTTCGTCCTGGACGGGCCGGAGACGCAGCTGCATGACATTCTTTGGGCCGTCCATGACGGAAAAAACCGTGGTAGAAGCGAGGGCGAGGAAAATTTTGGGGAGTTCCCGGTTACGGTGGGAGGTCGGGGGCCGAGCGATGTGCGTTTCTCTCATACACGTACGCGCGTGTGTGCGAGGCGTTGGCTCTAACTGAACCCGAGCAATTGCACTGCAGGCTACGTGTTACTGAACCCGGTCGATCGATCGATGGCTGTTAACTGAACCCGATCGAGCGATTCCTTCGCTACTGCTGCTAACTGAAGCCGATCGATGCTGCCTCTGGATGAACAGTGAGCGTTGTGGGGGGGGTTGGATGAACAGTTCCCGGTGGGGGTGGATGAACAGTTCCCGGTGGGGGTGGATGAACAGGACCCCATGGTGTTGCCTCTGGATGAACAGGACCCCGATCGATCGAGCCGGTTGGGGCTGGATGAACAGGACCCCATGGAGGGCTGGATGAACAGGACCACCCCGTGGAGGGCAGGATGAACAGTAGACGGTGGAGGGCAGGATGAACAGTAGCCCGTGGAGGGGTGGTTGAACAGGAGCCCGTGGAGAGGGCTGTTTGAATAGTAGCCGGTGGAGTAGCGCGTGGTGGAGGCTGGTTGAACAGGAGCCCGTGGATGAACAGTCGTAGGTGGAGGCTGGAGGAGGTCGACGGTGGATGAACAGTAGCTCATGGAGGCTGGAGGGGTCGACGGTGGAGATGAACAGTATCCCGTGGAGTCCCGTTTTGTGGTACGCCACACCCCTCCTAATGAACAGGACCCCCGTTTCAACCGTAGGAGGTCCGTTTCGTCCGTTTTGCGGTACGCCACACCCCTCCCGATGAACATGACCCCCGTTTCGACCGTAGGAGGTCCGTTTCCTCTGTTTTGCGGTACGCCAGACCCCTCCCGATCAACAGGACCCCGTTCTGAACGTAGGAGGTCTGTTTCCTCCATTGTGCGGTACGCCAGGCCTCGTTTCCATCGCATGTTCCGTCCAAGCCCTCCCGATGAACACGACCACGCATTCCGTTCCGACCCAGCCGGTTGGCTCCCACGTGTTCCATTGCCTCCCGATGAACACGACGCATTCCGTTGCCTCCCCATGAACATGACGCATTTTGTTGCCTCCCCATGAACACGACGCATTTCGTTGCCTCCCCATGAACACGACAACAATGATGTTTCTCCGTTCCGACCCAGCCATGTCAACGAGCCCTCGCCGTACGTATGCGCGAGTAGGCGTTCGAGACCCCGCCCGTATGTACACATACGTGGCCATATTTTCTTTCTTGCACCCTGGCCGCCTCTACTATGACACGTGCGCGCCTCTACATCCACCAGTATATACGTACGTACACGTTCGCGACCAGAATGACAACGCTACGTATGCTTCGACCAGGTGGGTCCCGACTGTCAGGCACTTCCTTGCGTGCGAAGATGTAGCTGGTGGGTCCCAGCAGTCAGGGGGGCGAAATACGGTGGCTCGTCCGGTGGGTCCCCGTTGTCGGGTGGAGGAATAATTATTTTCCACGTAATAAGGAGGCACTTCCTTGCTGCGGCCATGGACCCAGCTGTCAGCGTCTCCACGTACAGTCCACGTCCGATGGAAGCCGTTCCTTGACCACGTTGACCACACCGCGCCGAGAGCACCAGGGCGGTGGACGACGGCAAGGCCTAGGAAGGGGACGACGCAGAGTCAGGGAAGACGCGGGAGTGGATGCCCACACGTAGAGGAGTACGAGGGCACTTGTTCGCTGCGGTGTGAGGCTGCCGTCGCCGTAGAGTAACATGGGGTGTGGGTGAGTATAGGGATGGCCTGGCCAGCGGTGGGAGTAGTAGGGGGCGGTGAGGCCTCCGCCGCATCACAGCCGGCCACGGGAGGCAGGAGCACGAGGCACGACTGGCGCTGGTTTGGGCGGCTGAAGCAAGAAGACCAGAGGTTGAAGAAGCACTACGACCGTTGGATGGACATCGTACGGTCACTGGAGCTAGAATCATGCATATTGACTAAGTTGACAAAGCCCTCCGTCCCCGTCAACTTAGTAGGCCCACAAGTCAGCCTGCCACTATACTGGGTCCCAGCTAACAGGGGGAGTATTCATTTTTTGTGCGTAATAAAGAGGCACTTCCTTGCGTGCGAAGATATAGCTGGTGGGTCCGAACTGTCAGCGGTGGTAACGTTTTTTTCGCGAAATACAGAGGCCCTTTCGGTGGGTCCCTGATATCAGGTGGAGGAATCATTATTTTGCGCGTAATGAGGCATTTCCTTGCGTGCGGTCATGGACCCAGCTGTCGGCTTCTCCACGTACAGTCCACTTCAGATGCATGTCGGTCGTTGACCACGTTGACCAGGCCGCGCCGAGAGCAGCAGGGTGGTGGACGACGGCGAGGCCTAGGAAGGGAACGACACGGAGGCAGGGAAGACTCGGCAGTTGTTTCCCACGCGGAGGGGAGTACGACTGTACGAGGGTTTACTGGTTCGTCTGCCGTCATCGGAGAATAACATCAGGTGTGGGTGAGTAGAGGGATGGCTAGGCCAGCGATGGGAGTACTGTGGGGTGGTGAGGCCTGCGCGGCAGCACAGCCGACTGCGGGGAGGAGGGGGCAGGCAGTCCCGCTAGCGCTTGTTTGAGCGGCTGGAGCAGGAAGAGCAGAGATCGAAGAAGCACGACGGCCGTTGGATGGACATCCAACAGTCACTGCTTGTGTGTCAACCTTTTTTTAGGAAAGCCTCAAATCTGTGGAAAACAGCATACAACCCATCTGCAATTATTTCTAATAATTTTTAGCCCATTTGCTAATTCTTAAGGGTTTTTTTGGAGCCCATATTATTTTTGTTAGCATTACAGCTCAAATTGTCGCCATGGTTAAAAAATTATACGAAATGTTGCATATTTCGGTGCGGTCCGAACTGTTTTTAATCTCGAAATTTCGACTCACATTCAAACTGATTTTAAAAATAAATGTATATCAATATAAAATCCAACAAATTCTCCACACATAAAAATTTAATGTAATTTGAAATCTTGAAATGGAAAAAAAGATATTTGAAACTAATTGCCGGTTTGATGTGTTTTAAGAATGTAAAATCCATTTCTCATTACTGATGGGCCATTTTCTCGGCCAGCCGAATGAAAGCTCTCCTCGTCTTGAAAGATTTGCAGCCCAACAGGCCTGACAAAGCGACTTACTTGGCAAATCACAAAAAAACTGGGTTGTGGCCGTGGACCCAGCTGTCAGCCTCTCCACGTATAGTACTCTTCCGATGGAAGTCGTTCCTTGACCACGTTGACCACGCCGTGCGGAGAGCACCATGGCGGTGGATGACGGCGAGACCTAGGAAGGGGACGACGCAGAGCCGGGGAAGACGCGGCAGTGGAAGCCCGCACGGAGAGGAGTAGGAGGGTTCACTAATTCGGCTGCGGTGTGAGGCTGCCGTTGCCGCAGGGCCTGGCTAGCGGTGGGAATAGTAGGGGGCGGTGAGGCCTCCGCGGCAGCACAGCGGCCACAGGAGGCAGGAGCATGCGACACGACCGGCGCTGCTTTAGGCGGCTGGAGCAAGAAGACCAGAGGTTGAAGAAGCACTAGGCCATTGGATGGACATCGTACGGCCATTGGAGCTAGAATCGTTCATATTGACTAAGTTGACAAAGCCCTCCGTCCCCGTCAATTTTGTTGGCCCACAAGTCATCCTCCCACTATGGTGGGTCCCAGCTAGCAGGGGGTATTCATTTTTTTGTGCGTAATAAGGCACTAGTGCAGAACCGGGCAATAGCACCGGTTCGTAAGGCCCTTTAGTGCCGGTTCGGTAACCGGCACCAAATTGTAGGCACTAAAGGCCCCCCTTTAGTACCGGTTCAGCACGAACCGGTGCTAAAGGGCAACCACGTGGCACGAGCCAGCTCCGTGGGCGCGTAGGACATTAGTACCGGTTGGTAACACCAACCGGTACTAAATGTTTGGGTGTGTTTTGGTTTTATTTTTTATTTTTACTTTAATTTTGTGTTTTCTATTTAATTTAGTGATTGTTTTACATTATAATGAGTTGTTAAATCATTAGGTGATTGGTTTGACTGGATGCATGGATCCTAGCTAGCTAAGTCATCAAGTATATGTCATATCCATATTATATATACTTGATCACCTATTTAAGTGATCGAGGTAATATGGATATGGCATATACTTGATCACTTAGCTAGAATCCATCCAGTTGAAACTAATATGCAATTTCTTTAATAAATGATATAATAACTCATCATCATCATCATATTAATTAATATAAAAACTCTTGCATCATATATATCATCACTAACGGTTTTCATAGCAAAGATATCATCGAGTTCAACATGATAATGATATTACAAGCGTTCATAACACCACAAAAGCAAATCACTCTTTGAGATTAAGTTCAGGACGAAGAACACGGACATGAGAGGACAAGTACTAAGAGCATGAACTAGCTAATTAATCACTCCTGCTACTCTCTCTCGGGTAAAATAGCATAGAACATGTATAGCTTTGCTGATTCATCATATTGGAGCATGCAGATGAACCTGTCTCCTAATCGTGGGTTGCGCTTCTGATTGCTGCCCCATAGTACTTCTCTGTGATCATTCACAATTTTTCTCCAGTCTTTTACTATTAAGCATTCCTCGCTATTAGAAATCCTGAATGCACTAAAGTGCATTGTAGGATATCTTGGCCGTAAGCTAACAATATTCATGGTACCTTTAGTCTCGATCCAATCAGGCACAACATTCATTGGGAGTCCCTTTTGAAGAACATCGTAAGTAACATACTTAGTAATGAAGTTTAGCTTAAAAAAATAATGTATGCAAAAGATGCACTGAGGAGAAATAGTAGAAATCTTACCATCTTTCCTAAATATATGTGACCGTAGTTCAGTACGAACACTATTGGTCGCACGTTTTGAGTACTAACATTTCTAAGTGCAGGAAAGAAATTTGTCTTGACAGCATCAAGATCCTCAAGCCATGAAACATAATGACTTGTCTCCTCGCAGTTTAGTTCAGCCCCGGGACAATGGACGGTCCTGTCTACCAAGCGCCGGACATGTGTGCTTGATTGGAAGTAAGCTGTCAATATGAATTGAGATATATTAACTATTCAACTGGTTCAAATAATCTCATATCGAAGACTTAAATATGGTTGAGAAACTCACATAATGGTAGAACTGGAGGCGTCTGCACATCGACCCAGATATCTCTATTACCTTCAATATCATCTTTTGGACGAATATCAAAGGTGATAACCATATCAGGCTCAAATGCATAAGCCTTGCATAGTGCTTGCCAAGTTTTGCATTCAAAATAGGTGTATGTGTCTGCATTGTATAATTTGACGTTGAAGGTATAACCATGCTCGGTCTCATATATATACCTAATTAATATCTAGCTATACTAATTCAACTAGTTCAACTTGTTCTAATTCATGTAAAATATATTTGACATTAATATTTAACATCTTTTCCATATAATTCATCTAACATTAACATTCTAACATTATTATCTACGTAATTTATCTAACATTAATCTAAACAACAGAAAATAGAAAATAAGTAAAAACAATGTGTGTGTGTATGTGTGTGTGTGGTGTGTGTACGAGCGGGGGGCAGCGGTGTACGGGCGGCGGCGGGCGAGAGGCGGCAGCGACGGGGACGGGCGCAGCGGGCGAGAGGCGGCGGCGACGGGCGCGGCGG
>NC_041388.1:556046608-556082385 GCF_002162155.2 Triticum dicoccoides | reverse complement strand
GGGCGCGGCGGGGGCGACGGCGCGGTGACGGCGACGACGGGTGGAGGGGGCGACAGCGGTGACGACGACGACGGGTGGCGTGGGCGACGGCGGTGACGGCGACGACGGGCGGCGGGGGCGGCGAGGGCGGCGCGCGATGGGCGACGAGCGCGGCGAAGAAGTTGGATCGAGAAGAAGTACTGGTGGTCGATGAAACTGATTTTTTTCGTAAGTGCCATATATATAGGAGGGGTCTTTAGTACCCGTTGGAGCCACCAACCGGTACTAAAGGCCAATTTTCGCGAGGCCAAGGGGCGGGAAACGGCACCTTTAGTACCGGTTCGTGCCACCAACTGGTACTAAAGACCCCCCTTTAGTACCGGTTGGAGCAACCAACCGGTACTAATGGTTGTGCGCTGCCACCGGCGGTGCACAATGTTTAGTCCCACCTCGCGGAGCGAAGGGCAGCCGCACTGGTTTATAAACCCAGCCGCGGCTGCTCTTTCGAGTTTCTCTATATAGCAGGCTTCTGGGCCTAACTAGGGCGCGCTGCCCTGTGAGTCTGCTGGCCCTTCTAGGCCTGCATTTGCACACCCTAGGTCTGGCAGGCCCACTGGGCAGCGCGCCAATAAATTTTTTATATAGTTTTTTTCTTTTCTGCATTATTTATTTTATTCTATTTATTTTTGAGTAATTTTTTATATAGTTTTTTTCTTTTCTGCATTATTTCTTTTCTTCTATTTATTTTTGAGTAATTTTTTGTATAGTTTTTTTCTTTTCTGCATTATTTCTTTTCTTCTATTTATTTTATTCTATTTCCAGTTTGTACACGAAGTGCGTCCAGTTTTTACCGTGACCCTCTCTAATCTTTCGCACATGCTATGCGGGTGAAATGATGATACTACGCCAAGTTTCCACATTTTCAGAGTTCATTTTGTAGTGATTTTCAATTTCATGGTCATTTAGCTCTCTAAACAATTAGGTAAATGACCGAAAAACAACAAATGATGTCAGAACATGTTGGAAATTGATGACGTCGCTTTGCATGCTGCATACTGAACACAAAAGAAGTCCGGAGTTCAAATAAGTTTAAAAAACATTGAAGTGGCCGTGTAACAGATGAGTTCTCGTCCAAAACCCTGATACTCCGAAAGAGTTTGTCCAGTTTGTACACGAAGTGCGTCCAGTTTTTGCCGTGACCCTCTCTACTCTTTCGCACATGCTATGCGGGTGAAATGATGATACCATGCCAAGTTTCAACATTTTCAGAATTCATTTTGTAGTGATTTTCAATTTTACGGTCATTTAGCTCTCTAAACAATTAGGTAAATGACCGAAAAACAACAAGTGATGTCAGAACATGTTGGAAATTGATGACGTCACTTTGAATGCTGCATACTGAACACAAAAGAAGTCCGGAGTTCAAATAAGTTTAAAAAACATTGAAGTGGCCGTGTAACAGATGAGTTCTCGTCCGAAACCCTGATACTCCAAAAGAGTTTGTACATGAAGTGCGTCCAGTTTTTGCCGTGACCCTCTCTACTCTTTCGCACATGCTATGCGGGTGAAATAATGATACCATGCCAAGTTTCAACATTTTCAGAATTCATTTTGTAGTGATTTTCAATTTCATAGTCATTTAGTTCTCTAAACATTTAGGTAAATGACCGAAAAACAACAAATGATGTCAGAACATGTTTGAAATTGATGACGCCGCTTTGAATGCTGCATACTGAACACAAAAGAAGTCCGGAGTTCAAATAAGTTATTAAAAATAAAAAAGAGGTGCAATGCCGGTTAATTTGCTTCAAGCAATTAGGTAAATGACCGAAAAACAACAAATGATGTCAGAACATGTTGGAAATTGATGGCGTCGCTTTGAATGCTGCATACTGAACACAAAAGAAAGTCCGGAGTTCAAAAAGGTTATTAAAAATAAAAAAGAGGTGCAATGCTGGTTAATTTGCTTCAAGCCTTTCAGAGTAGTGTAGACTGCACTGCACATAGCTCAGTGCAATCTATGCTATTCCGAAAGGCTTGAAGCTAATCAACATGCAGGTGAGCATTGCGCCTCTTCGTCATTGTCTGTGCACTCACGGCTTATAAACCGCTCATACTGCCTCTCTCTTGGCGAGGTGGGACTAAAAATCAGCTTACTAAGAAACTCTAGTACCGGTTCATGGCATGAACCGGTACTAAAGGTCTTCGTGGGGGCCCCAGCCTGACCATAGCCTCACACAGCCTCATTAGTACCGGTTCGTGGCATGAAGCGGTACTAAAGGTTGCCCACGAACCGATACTAATGATGCCCGCCCGCCTAGCCGTTGGAACCGGCACTAATGGTCACATTAGTGCCGGCTCAAATTCAAACCGGCACTAATGTGCTTCACATTTGACCCTTTTTCTACTAGTGAGGAGGCACTTCCTTGCGTGCGAAGATATAGCTGGTGGGTCTGACATGTCAGCGGGGGGACGTTTTTTTTGCAAAATACAGAGGCCCTTCTGGTGGGTCCTAGCTATCAGGTGGAGGAATCATTATTTTGCGCGTACAGTCCACAGCCGATGGATGTCGTTCGTTGACCAAGTTGACCAGGCCGCGCCGAGAGCACCATGGCGGTGGACGACGACGAGGCCTAGGAAGGGAATGACACGGAGCTGGGGAAGACTTGGCAATGGTTGCCCACGCGGTGGGGAGTACGAGGGTTTACTGGTCCGGCTGCCGTCCCTGGAAAATAACAGGAGGTGTGGGTGAGTAGAGGAATGGCCTGGCCAGCAATTAAGTAGGGTGGGGTGGTGCGGCCTGTGCGGCAGCACAGCTGGCCACGGGAGGCGGGAGCAGGCAGTCCCACCGGAGCTGGTTTGGGTGGCTGGAGCAAGAAGATCAGATATTAAAGAAGCAGCACGGCCGTTGGATTAACATCCAATGGTCACTGCTGCTAGAATCATTTGTGGACTAAGTTGACAAAGCCAAAGTACACGTCAACCTAGTAGACCCACAAGTGAGCCTCCAAATCTGTCCCAAACAGCATACAACCCGAAATTTCTAGCCAGATTCAAATTAATTTTAAATCTAAATATAACTTAATTTAAATTTAATGAAATTTTACCTGCACAAAAACAATGAAATTTAAAATATCAAAATTCGAAAGAAAACAGTATTTTGGAACTAATTGTCTGTTTGATGTATTTTTTCATTTTACAGCCCATTTATTATTACTTATAGCCCATTTCTTATTACTTATAGCCCATTTTCTGGGCAAAATACATCCCTCCTCGTCTTGAAAGATTTCCGGCCCAGCAGGGCGTAGAAAAGCAAGTAGGCCTATGTTGGTTATTCTGCAAAAAACAAAATAGCTGGCTAGCAATTTTCAGAAAGGAAAAAAACAAACTGGGCTGGTCATGTGCTAAACATATGAAATAAAAGCCTGGGCTAGACGGGCCACGGGTCCCGTACAACCCAGTTGATACCCTTCTCTGTCCCAAAAAAACAAAATTACTGCGCGCGTTGCTGGGTCCCTATTGTCATCCTCACCATGTACAGTCATCTCCTTATTCCTCTCGGTTGTTGACCATGTTGACAACACCGGAGGGTGGCGTCGCAGCGAACGAACCAAGGCGGAGGACGATGGTGAGGCCTCGGACGGGAAAGAACAGGAGCCGGGGCAGATCACAGCCAGCCGTGGGAGGCGGGAGCAGGCGGTCTCGCTGGCGCTGGTTTGGCTTTGGCGGCTCGAGGAAGAAGAGACTGAAGAAACGCAACAGACGTTGAATGTCAATCCAACGGTCAAGGTTGGCACAATTGTTTGTTGACTAAGCGGACACCAAGTAGCATACTTTTTTATATATAGGAAGAAAACTGCGAGGAAAATGCGTTCGTCTGCCGTCCTCCTCATAGGGAGCGTTCGCCACATAAGTGACTAGCACCCTTGGTTTTCAACCGAGAGGTCTTGGGTTCGAGTCCCAGGAACTCTCAATTTTTTCCTCCTTCCTTCCTCGCAAAAAAGGGAAAGAAAATCAAAGACTTGGGAAGGCGTACAGAACAAGTTAGTGTACCAGTAATGAGACGTTGCCGAGTTTTAGGAAAAACAAAGACGTGCTCCTGTAGCTGGTTCGAATCCAAACCTAGACTATGACTATATATGGTGCTATGCTACTCTGCAAGTAATGAAACTGACATATCCAACGTTCGCTTCTCCTCTTCTCTACTTACTCTGCCTAGCATCAGAAGCTCTGGCCGCAACAACCTTGTCCGCTGGCTGCTCGTCCACCTGCTCTTCAGCAGGCAACAACCAGATATGCGCCAAGTCGCAACCCGTATGTGACGCCCGGATAATTAAGCTACAACAATCCCCTTCTAATGGTGCCATGTCACCACGATTACTGTTCTTAAACTCGTGTTGGTTCGAAACCGGTTGAAATTTCAAATCTAAAACAAAGTCAATCTTTAAAAAATTTCAAATGTCAAAACTAAAATGTTCTAGGTGTTGCAGATAATTCTTGGATATTTGTCATGGTGAACCAACTTTTTTATAAATTGGTTTACTACCCTAAAGTAAATAAAATAGTGGCTAAAGTATTTTTTAATGCTTTTAAGTTACAAAAATCAAAGCTATATTAGATGCTCACCAAATCATTTATGCCTGTGTCAAAAATTTGCATTGTGGTTATACGGCCAAGTCTCATTTTATTTAAAAGTCAATTGCTAGTGGTTTTAAAATAAAACCAGAAAACTTCAAAAGGAGAAGGGACCCCCACCCCTCTCTGCCCGGGCAGGCCCAGCCGACCCAGTAGACCAAGCCAGCCCAACCAGCCCCCTTGCTCTCCTTACCCACCCCAAGCCGAACCCTAGCCGGTTCCCTCCCCACTCGCCCCCACTTCCCTCCCCCACGACCCGCTCCTCCTCTGCCCCCCAGATTGGATCGGGGGGATCGAACCCGTCTCCGCCCGACCGCCCCGTCGCCACCTCGTCGGCGCCCATCCCTCCTTTTCCTCCCGTCCGCGTGCCGCCCCGGCCCCTCCACCCCCGATCTGGAACGGGGGCTCAACCCCGCGGCGCCCTGAGCTCGATCCCGCGCCTCCCATCGCTGCCGTGCTCCGGCACCGACACCGCCGCTCGGACCCCCCATGCCGGACTGCCTCTGAGGGAGTCCTGGATTAGGGGGTGTCCGGATGGCTGAACTATACCTTCGGCCGGACTCCTGGACTATGAAGATGCAAGATTGAAGAGTCTGTCCCGTGTCCGAAAGGGACTTTCCTTGGCATGGAAGGCAAGCTTGGCGATACAGATATGTAGATCTCCTACCATTGTAACCGACTCTGTGTAACCCTAGCCCTCTCCGGTGTCTATATAAACCGGAGAGGTTTAGTCCGTTGGACGAACAACAATCATACCATAGGCTAGCTTCTAGGGTTTAGCCTCTCTGATCTCGTGGTAGATCTACTCTTGTACTACCCATATCATCAATATTAATCAAGCAGGACGTAGGGTTTTACCTCCATCAAGAGGGCCCGAACCTGGGTAAAACATTGTGTCCCCTGCCTCCTGTTACCATCCGGCCTAGACGCATAGTTCGGGACCCCCTACCCGAGATCCGCCGGTTTTGACACCGACATTGGTGCTTTCATTGAGAGTTCCTCTGTGCCGTCACCATCAGGAAGGATGCCTCATCCCGTCTTTAAAGACGGCACCATTGCTAAGGGAGCTTTGGCTATCGGCCAGACTCTCAGGCTAGGTGGTTTCCTTATGACCACCTGTTCGGCTGCTGCGCCGATGATGACCTCTCGGGTCATCGAAAGCAATCTTCACGTCAGCTCGGAATTCGCCGAGAAGCTAGATCCAATGGAGCTCTCTTCCCTAAACGAGCTCTTGGATCGCTTCGCCGCCCTGGGAGTCGCTACAAATTAAGACCAGATTGGGTCTAAACCCGATCTGAGAGAGATTAACTCCCCCAGGTCACCCATCACGTTGCCGTGGTAGAGGGACAGTGCGGTGACCCTTCATCTATCTTAAGGACTAGATATGTCCGGATTCCCGATCCCTCCAAGTCGGATACCTGCGGAGGGGAGGACATCACTCAAGACCTGAACTTAAAGTCAGGTAACGGGCTAGATTCATTGGACAACATCCAAGAATCCAAACTTCCGAGTTCGGAAACTCCTTGGCCCCTGGGTCTCAGATTGGGTGAGGTTTCGGATTTGATTCCACCCACCCACCCATACATAAGCGATCTATCCCAAATTAGGCAAGAGCCCTAAGAAACAATACATCATTACTGGGCCAGATTCCTCCTGGTTATGAACGGGATAAAGGACTGCCACGAGGAAGACACAATTTTATTCTTCTGCAATAATTGCACGGACAAGGGAATCCTCAACGCCATAAGTCGCCGTGATATTACACGCTTCGCTGACTTGGCGTCCATAGTACGAAAGTACTGTGCGATGGAAAGCGCCTGGAAAACCGAAATAAAATTTTGGGACAATCCGGCCCTGAATACAAACCCAGTCCGAAACAAAAGGGTGCATCATTGCCAGACACCCGGGTTCAATACCAAAAAACAGAAGCATCTACAGGGCACGGAACCATACTGGAAGGATGGCTTAATGGACCCTGTAAAATCCACAGTGCCAAGGGCGCCACACCAACTCACAGCCTTAGAGCATGTTGGATACTCCGGCAGGGGGCAAAAATTGGCGAAGATCTTCTAATTCTAGAAGCCACAGAAAGCCACCCCAGAGAAACCAGTACGGTATTAACAGTCTTCGAGACTTTCGCATCAAATAATATGCGAAAAAGAACACTCCGCGGCCTTGCCGAAGTCTACCAAGTAGCAACAATAAACCCATGGAGTGACACGGCTATTACTTTTAACGCCAGTGATGAACCTAAATTCCGAACAGCCCGAGCACCAGCCGCATTGGTCCTCAGTCCAATAGTGGACGATTTTTGTCTTACCAAGGTACTCATGGATGGCGGCAGCAGATTGAACCTTATTTATGAGGAAACCCTTCAAAAAATGGAAATAGACTAGAACCGCATTGAGCGAAGCAGCACAACCTTTAGAGGAATAATCCCCAGTCGGGAAGCGCGTTGTACATGAAAAATCACACTAGATGTGGTGTTCGACACACCGTATAATTACAGGTCCGAAGAGGTCACGTTCCAGGTGGCCCTGTTCAGTAGCGGATATCGCGCTCTACTAGGGCGGGAAGCATTTACAGTCTTCCAAGCAATACCCCATTACGGGTACATGAAGGTCAAGATGCCCGGGCCTAACGGAATCATCACTCTCGTTAGTGATCCGGACATAGCACTCCGCGCTGAAAATAAGACAGCCGCACTGGCCCTCGAGGCGCTATCCGAAGCCCTAGTGGCTGAGGAACTGACTGCGCTGTGCTCCACGGTAAATAGGGACGATGTGATACTCGATAAAAGATCCAAGTCCACCTCCTTTAAACTGGCGGACGAAATAGTCAAATTCCAGGTCCATCCAATGGACCCCAATAAAACAGCTTCCATCGAGGCACAGTTAAACCCTGATGTAGACGCCGCACTGCGAGGGTTCCTATGAGAGAACTGGGACATTTTCGCCTGGCACCCTTCAGACATGCCAGGAATCCCACGCAGGCTGGACAAACACAACTTAAATATCCTAAAAGGATTCAAGCCAGTCAAATAGGCTCTTCGGCGTTTTTCCGAACCTAAGAGACAGGCCATGGGAAAGGAACTAGCCAAGCTATTGGAGGCCGGATTCATCAAAGATATAAAACATCCAAACTGGCTAGCAAACCTGGTGATGGTACCAGAGAAGGACAAATCCTGGCGCCTGTGCGTTGATTTCAAAGACCTTAACAAGGCTTGCCCAAAGGATCCCTTCCCTCTCCCCCGCATCGATCAAATTATCGACGCTACCGCAGGACACGATTCGTTGTGTTTCCTCGACGCATACTCCGGCTACCATCAAATAAAGATGGCAGAGTCAGACCAAGCCGCAACGGCATTCATCACACCATACGACCCATTCTGCTTCAACACAATGCACTTCGGGCTCAAAAACGCCGGCACAACATATCGGCGCATGATTCAGATATGTCTGGCAAATCAGATCGGCAAAACAGTGGAGGCATACGTAGATGATGTGGTCATTAAAACAAGACATGTCGAATCTCTAGTAGACGACTTGAGGCTAACATTCGATAACCTCCGAACATACAACATCAAGCTCAACCCGGAAAAATGCATTTTCGGCACCGCTGGAAAGCTCTTGGGCTTCATTGTATCCGGTAGAGGAATTGAAGCAAATCCAGCCAAGATCCGAGCTCTATCACAATTGGATATCCCGAAGGACCTCAAACAAATACAAAAATTAACCGGATGCGTGGCGGCTCTAAGCCGCTTTATCTCCCGCTTGGGAGAAAAGGCCCTACCCCTTTACCGCCTCCTTCGGCGCACCGAACACTTTGAGTGGACGGACGCAGCCACGGCCGGACTCGACGAAATAAAGGCCATCTTGGCAACAAACCTAGTCCTGGCCGCGCTAAACATTGGCGAACCAATGCTATTATACATCGCAGCCACCCATCAGGTCGTAAGCGCAGTGCTCGTCATCGAACGAGAAACGGACGGACACAAATTCCCCCTTCAAAAGCCGGTCTACTATGTGTCCACTGTCCTTACCCCGTGCAAATCACGGTACCCGCATTATCAAAAGATTGCGCACGCGGTATTTATGGCATCCCGGAAGCTGCGACACTACTTTTAAGAGTGTTCAATAACAGTAGCCTCGGAAGTGCCACTTAACGATATTATAAACAACCGCGATGCGACAGGCCGGATTGCAAAATGGGCCATTGAGCTCCTCCCGTTCGACATAACTTACAAGCCACGGTGAGCTATCAAGTTACAAGTTTTGGCCGACTTCGTCGCAGAATGGACGGAGGCCGAACTCCCTAAAGAGTACGGCACATATTCAAACTGGGTCATGCATTTCGACAGCTTCAAAATGTTGGCTGGTCTAGGGGCTGGCGTCGTTTTGACGTCCCCCACAGGAGACACAGTTCAATACGTACTCCAGATAATGTACACAGACTCCAACAATGCAGTCGAATATGAGGCCCTTTTACATGGTCTCCGGATGGCAGTATCCATGGGCATTCAACGCCTAGAGGTGCGCGGGGACTCGAACCTCGCAATATCCCAAATAAATGGAGACTTTGATGCCAAGGATCCAAAAATGGTAGCTTATCGCAACGCCGTCCTAAAAATGTGAGCTTGGTTCGAAGGGCTCGAATTTCAGCATATAGCCCGGGAAAATAATCAGGCAGCAGATGTCCTGGCACGCATCGGCGCAAAACGCGATGTAGTCCCCCCAACATCTTCCTGGAAAAGCTGTTCAAGCCATTCGTAGTATGGGAAGGGGAACCCGACAATAACAACCCAGACCCAACCGCACTGCCCGACACCGAACACTCTGACACAATTGGAGGCTCTGCCAATGAAATAACACCTTCAGCCCACGTAATAATGGCTGTCATCGCCCCATGGACAAAACCATTCCTGTAACGCCCTCGATGCGGCTATATCTCCCACGTGTCGAAGCACGACTTAGAGGCATAACCGCATTCAAAGCAATGTCGCAAGTGAGGTAATCTTCACACAACCCATGTAATACATAAGGGAAAGAGAAACATAGTTGGATTACAATCGCCACTTCACACAATTACATGAATAAAGCATTACATCATCCAGATACAAACAAGGTCCGACTACGGAACCAAAATAAAAGAAGACTACCCCAAATGCTACACAGATCCCCGATCGTCCCAACTGGGCTCCACTACTGATCGACTGAAACGAAACAATACAATGGACAAGATCTTCATCGAGCTCCTCCTTGAGCTTGGTTTCGTCACCTGCACGATATCATCAGCACCTGCAAACTACTTTTGGAAGTATCTGTGAGTCATGGGGACTCAGCAATCTCACACCATCGCGATCAAGACTATTTAAGCTTATAGGTAAGGTAATGGTATGAGGTGGAGCTGCAGCAAGCGACTAGCATATTTGGTGGCTAACATACGCAAAAGAGAGCGAGAAGAGAAGGCAAAGCACGTTCGAGAATCTATGATCAAGAAGTGATCCTAGAACAACCTACGCCAAACATAACTCCAACACTGTGTTCACTTCCCGAACCCCGCCGAGAAGAGACCATCACGGTTACACACGCGATTGATGCATTTTAGTTAAGTTAAGGTTCAGGTTTTCTACAACCGGACATTAACAAATTCCCATCTGCCCATAACCGCGGGCACGGCTTTCGAAAGTTCAAATCCCTATAGGGGAGTCCCAACTTAACCCATCACAAGCTCTCACGGTCAATGAAGGATATTCCTTCTAGCGGGAAGGCCCGATCAGACTCAGAATCCCGGTTACAAGACATCTCGACAATGGTAAAACAAGTCCAGCAACACCGCCCGAATGTGCCGACAAATCCTGATAGGAGCTGCACATATCTCGTTCTCAGGGAACACTCAGACGAGACTAGCTACGAGTAAAACCAACCCTCAAGTTTCCCCGAGGTGGCCCCGCAGGCAGCTCAGTTTGGACCAACACTCAAAGGAGCACTGGCCCGGGGGGGGTTAAAATAAAGATGACCCTTGAGTCCATGAAACACAAGGGAAAAAGAGGCTAGGTGGCGAATGGTAAAACCAATGTTGGGCATTGCTGGAGGAGTTTTATTCAAGGCTAACTGTCAAGGGGTTCCCATTATAACCCAACCGCGTAAGGAACGCAAAATCCGGGAACATAACACCGATATGACGGAAAACTAGGGCGGCAAGAGTGGAACAAAACACCAGGCATAAGGCCGAGCCTTCCACCCTTTACCAAGTATATAGATTCATTAATTAAATAAGAGATATTGTGATATCCCAACAAGTAAACATGTTCCAACAAGGAACAACATATCCATGTTCCAACAAGGAACAAACTTCATCTTCACCTGCAACTAACAACGCTATAAGAGGGGCTGAGCAAAGCGGTAACATAGCCAAACAACGGTTTGCTAGGACAAGGTGGGTTAGAGGCTTGGCTCAACAACATGGGAGGCATGACAAGCAAGTGGTAGGTATCACAACATAGGCATAGCAAAAGAGCGAGCAACTAGCAAGCAAAGATAGAAGTGATTTCGAGGGTATGGTCATCTTGCCTGAAATCCCGCAAGGAAGAAGAACGAGTCCATGAAGAAGACAAACGGTCGTAGATGAACGGATCCTCACAACACGACGTTATCGGAACCAACCCGAAGAAGCAACACCAGAAAGAAGCAAACAATCATGGTAAACAGCCATCACATAATCATGTCATGATGCACAATCAAGTATGATGCATGTCCGGTTTAATGAAGCATGGCATGGCAACATGCACAAACAATCCTACAAATTAAGTGGAGCTCAATATGTAACTCCGTTGCATATTGACGAAACACCACATGACTTATTTAGTTCGATCTTGTTTATGTACCCAACAATATTAAATGTTTTTAAACATGGCAAGAGGGTGAAGCAAAGAAAACTACCTATCTAGTCAAGTTTAAATGAGGCTAGAAACAAGAAACAACAAGTCCGGAAACTCCTCATGTGCATATTTTGGTTATGGTAGTGTTCTGCCCTAAACACAATTTTAGAGTTATTAAACATGCAAGAAAAGTGCACCATGTTAAACTACGCATTTTCCACCCCATTTACATATAAAGTTTATTAAAAACCGAGTTACGGTTATTTAGTTATGATTTAAATCATTTTAGCATGTTATTTAAGAAAATTAAAGCAAACATCATTTTAAACATTTTAAACATGGATGAAAAATGACATATTATGAAACTAGACAAAATTCTAAGCATGTTTCATATATAATGTTTTAACATATGATGCACGGTTGTTGAGTTATTATATGCATGAAACCGGAGGGTTTTTCTGTAAAAACTGCTATCTCTGGAAAAATAGGAAAAAAAACGTTATATGAAAAAAACATGAAATGGGCCGTTTCTGTTGGCCCAACAAAGCACAGAGGGTTTGGGGGTGGCTGCTCACATGGGCCATGACCCAGTTCAGTGGAGGAGGCGGGCCGCGAAGGGCATGTCGGCCTGGAGGCGCGGTCAACGTGGGTGGGACAAGGCGCGCTGCTCTCGTCCTGGAAGCAGAGGACACAGGCGGCGGAGGACCTGACGCTGGCATCTCTCGGCGACGAGGATGGGGCGGATCCAGGTGGAGGCGACAAGGAACAGGGCGCGGGCGCGGATCCGACGGGACTGGAGGCGGTGCGACGAACTGAGGAGGCGAGCCTCAGCCCTTGCAGCAAAACGACAGTGAGGCGGAGAAGACAGCAGCGGCGCGACGCGAGTAACAGTAAGGGCCAGAGACGGTGCAAGACTTGTCAAGGACGTAGGCAGTGGCGGAGCTGGAGCGAGGGGAGGCGACGGAGCTTGGCGTGGATCCATGGCGACAAGGAGGGCGCGGTCAACACGCTCGAGGCAGGGGATCGAGTGAACCGCAGCTGCTACAGGAGCTCGTGCTGAATAAACGAGAGAGGGTTTAGAGAGAGAGAGAGACGGGGAGGAAGAACTGCAGGAGGAAGAAGGAGAAGAAAGGGAAGGCAGGGGCGTGGCGCTGGTGACCTGCTGGTCGCCGGCGGTTGTTTGGGCAGCAGCGACGAGGTGCTCGGGGGCGCGAGATGCACGACGACGCAAGGTGGAGCTCGGCGCCAACGGCTTTGGGAACGAGGCAGAGGAGGCGGCTCGAGGAAAATCAGGAGCAGCGCTCGTTGGCTCGGGCTCGATCCCGAGGAATGAGGAGGCTGGTCGGGGAGGATTTGGACCATGTGTGCGGGCTCTAGTTTGTGTGGATCTATGGATTAGAAAGTTTTGGAGGTGGCTGGTTGGTGTGAAGGGGATCTCGAGGTGGGAGAATGACAGTGGCGGTGGTGGCGGAGGATTAGATGGACGGATGAGACAGCTAGGGTTTCATCTGTGTATAAATAGCAGGTGGGTTAAATTAGGGGCTATCCAGTCCCTTCGATCGTAATCGGACGGTCGCGAATAAATATGTTAGGAAGTCCAATTAACAAAACGAAGATGTTTTGTAGATGTTTGGGGATGATCCGGACCTAACGGTGACGACTGTCCGGGTCGGGTTTGGGACAACTTCGGATGCGCGCGAGGGGCCGATGCACTGCACAAAGAGGGGTAGGCTGGGCCTAGGTGGACTGTGGAGAACGGGTTGGTCTGAGAGAAGAGGGGAGAGATGCAGCCCGACAGGGTTTCCGGAGACCGGAAACGTCTGACGTTTGACCGGCTATACTGCCGCTATAGTTTAACGGTTGGGCTATCAAATGAACACCGAATGCGATGAAACTTGGCAGGCGGCCTAACTACACTATAATAAGACCGCATGCCAACTTTCAACCCAATCCGAGAACATTTTTTTGGCCACTTATAAAATAATATTTGGACGTGCCGCGGGCACGTGCAAATATGTCAGGACTCATAACGGACAACGGACGTAACTGGGGAAACCGGGACGGATGCAAGTTTTGAAAACATGATGATGCAATGCACACGATGACATGGTAAGATGCAACATGAAAGCAAATGACATGGCAATGACAACGAATAACTGGAGGACACCTGGCGCAATGGTCTCGGGGCGTCACAACACTCCACCACTACGAGAGGATCTCGTCCTGAGATCTAGAATGGCACCGGAGAGAAAACGGAAGAGAAAGAGAAGAGGTAAAACTAAGTTGCTTCTTTGACAAACGAGTGAAACCAAAGAACCTTGAGATGTTGAACAAATTGAAAGAAAGAATGCCATGGAGATGAACGAACTTGAAAACACTCCGTTAGAAAAGAGGAACAAGGAACATACGAGAACCTTGTAGGTTGAAAGACACAAGAAAAAGTGTTACAATGGACAATAAGTAGATGCAAGCACCTCGGTTGACACGAGATGTACAAGGAGTGATAAAGATCAAATACGGCAACACTCTGGTTGAGAATGTAAGGTAAGGAATATGAGCCTTGCAACATGGAAGCACTTGGATGAGACTCCGGTTAGAAGAGGAATGATAGACACAACACTCCGGTTAAACAAGATAGTGAAGGAATAAGACTGATATAATTTGGACAGCACTTCGACTGTAAATGGAAGGAATAGAACAAGATCTTGAGGAGATGGGATGATACTTGACGAAAACAATGACACAATGCCTCCGGAACAAAAGAATAGAAGTTGGATCGTTGGAAAGGAAAGAGTTGAGAAGAAAATGACATCTTCTACCACAATAGAATTTGAAAGGCATCCTTAAAAGAAGGATTGAACGGAGTTGTTGGGAAATCAACAACGAAAAGAGTAAGCTTGTTATGGACTTATAGAAGACATCTCAAAATTATGAGGTGACAACTTGCCGCTAACGGAAAACAATAGATTGGATTGATATCAACAAGGAGACGAGAAACTTATTTCACCGGGAGGATAAATGAATGACTTGGATCATTGGTAAGCACCATAAATAGCAACCATCCTTAGGGAAAGCTTTAGGAGAAACATGACACAAGATAGCTCCAATGAAGAGGTTGATGGATTTAAAATACCTCATTCTTAACAACATGTGAATCATGAAACATGAACTCAAATTATCAAGAATGACATAATACCACCTCCGATGATATGGTAGAGAGAATTGCACTCTGGATTGCAAGATGAAGAAATACTTGAGCTCCTTAGACAAGAATCTCAATGAACACTTCGAGAAGGAATTAAATCCTTAAAGAACCATCATGTAGAGCCTCCATGAAGAACTTTGGTAACAAAAGGATGATCAAACGGAAGGAAAGAGAGGTTGAAAACACAAGGTGAATCATTGCAATGATTTAGATGGAGCTTCACGACGAGATAATTGAGAGAGCTTGGAACTCCGGGAATAGAAAAGATAAAGCATCTCGAACCGAGTATGTGACATGATGAACCTCCGGAATAAGGAATTGCATTTACTCGATGAAACAAGAATAAGAATTACATTATGCTTATCCTTCACCAATTTGAATTGATGACAAGCAACGGATTTGGCATACTACTTATTCTCATAGAAAGGATTAAAATAGATATCGTGCCAACTTGGGAAGGTCTTCAACGATCCACCGGTAGGATTGAAACAACGAATGAATTGATATGATAACGGATGAAGAGAACTCTTGACCGAACCACTGTAAGAACTGAAAAATGGACGAAGTAAAGGAATGAATCACCGGGAAGAATTTGAAAACTAATGAAGATACTTGAGAGAATTTTGATACATGAGAACGAAGAGATCATGAACTGATTAGAGGATATTTGAACGATGCACCGGTAAGATTTGGAGAATGATAGCTACGCGTTGAGAATGAATAAACCCGAAATGATGGCCTTCGGAGAATCAAACTAAAAAAACTCCAGAATTGCTCCGAAAGGGTGAAAAGAATTGTCACAATCAAAAACAATTATGAGAGGATGGCATGAAGCTAGAACCACGAGTCTCTGAGAGAACGGAGCAAGATTTAGAGGAAACAACTTTTCTTTGGTCTTCCAAAGTTGGGAAAGACGATGAGAAACACCACCATGAATTGTTGAGGCACTCCGGAATTGAAATTGGAAAGGTTGAGACAATGATGAAAATAATTTGAAAAGTCTTGGAGAAATACATATGACTGATGATAACCCATTCTTACGTCAAACTTTGAAAAGAATTCAGGATAGCTTCGGGAAAATAAGAAGAGTCAGGTAAGATCCTGGGAAAAGACCTGTGGGTTAGGGCCCACTCAAAAGAAACACTGTTGAACAATTGCTTGAAAAGAGAGATTCCACCGGTTGAATTTACATGGCTTGAATGAGATAACATCCTCGAAAGAGCTTGAACGAAAGCAGAGTGTAAGCACGAATCTTTGGGATATCTTGAGCACTCTAGAACAATTGAATAGCGAGAAATGACTGAATATGAGGTGCACCGGCAAGAGAAGGTATTGAAACAAGGAAAAAAGGATATGATCAACAAAGCTTGACTTGAATCCACCGGAGAAGGAAAAGAATGAATAATGATGAACTAGTAGAGCATCTTCAAGAGAACCACCGGGTAAGAACATTGATTGAAAAGAACGAAGAGACTTCACATGAATAAAATGGATATTTGATTAAGAAATCTGAATCCTTGAAGAAAAAGGGTGGGAGGGCGGGAAAAACAAAGGTAACTTGAGACAGAAGAAACAAACAATGTTGAGAAGACTTGGAGTTGATCTTACGGATGAGACAAATGATAGGATCATCTTGAAGAGAATCGCACCGGCTGGCAAGGATTGACATGACAATCTCGATTATCATGAAGGATTGGTATTTACATCGGAGTATGAGAACACCGCTTAGGAAAGGTATGGAATTAACACTTGACTTCGAAGCAACTCGAATACCACAACTCAAAACAAAAAACAAAGGATTTGCTTGCAAAGTAAGCCGGAACAAACATATGATAGAGATTTCGTCCGAAGTTTTCGTGGTGGGGCCCACACGGGCTCGATCGTACAGCACCATCATGTACAAGGCAGTGCACATGACATACGAAGCGTCCCCGAGTCAGCATAGCCAAGGACTCTTTAAGACACAACGAGATCACTGTAAAACCAACCGTGGATAGGCGGACCACTAGACGTCGAACCCCAATTTCATATCATACATCTGTCAGAAAGATATCCTAGGAGCTACTTGAATTCCCACTTATAAACTCCCGAAACTTTCCGGTTATGCAATCAGGTGTTGGGGATACAGGGGAAGCATAATATCTCACCCAAACTAACAAATCCTACATCCAGCTGTATCCATCCTTTAACACATAACCAAGAAACCTTCGGAAATCGTTTACCTCAACCTTCGAAAAGCATCCGTTATACGAGTTATGGCGATACTCCCGAACTCCCGCCCCAGTACTGGGTGGCGTCGAGGTTATCTCACCAACAACTACATAAAAGAGATTTTCGATGTCGGCGAAACTAAACTCAGGTATTCCAGAACTGCAACGATAAAATTGTGATGACAACACCTCGGAGCTCAACTCCCCGGGACACTGCCACAACCCCTAAATGTCAGGAGGCACCAAGAACAATGTTCTCGTCACAAAACCATCAGAACGATTCCAAGATACCCGCGTGATCCTAATTTTTTTAGTGAAATTTGAGAAGAGAAGAGTCAAAACTCTACGTCAGGATGCCTCACCAGAGTGACGAAGGGACTGAGGAGTAAAAAGAATTCCTAACTCTCCGATATATATGATCCTAAATGACTCAAAACATTTCTAGACTCAATAACGCCAGTGATTCAATCAAGCAGGGGGCTCCTAAAGTCGGAGAAGGCTCTGATTACCAACTTGTAACACCCTCGATGCGGCTATATCTCCCACGTGTCGAAGCATGACTTAGAGGCATAACCGCATTGAAAGCAATGTCGCAAGTGAGGTAATCTTCACACAACCCATGTAATACATAAGGGAAAGAGATACATAGTTGGCTTACAATGGCCACTTCACACAATTACATGAATAAAGCATTACATCTTCCAGATACAAACAAGGTTCGACTATGGAACCAAAATAAAATAAGACTACCCCAAATGCTACACAGATCCCCGATCGTCCCAACTGGGCTCCACTACTGATCAACTGAAACGAAAAAACACAATGGACAAGATCTTCATCGAGCTCCTCCTTGAGCTAAGTTGCATCACTTGCACGATATCATCAGCACCTGCAAACTGGTTTTGGAAGTATCTGTGAGTCACGGGGACTCAGCAATCTCACACCCTCGTGATCAAGACTATTTAAGCTTATAGGTAAGGTAATGGTATGAGGTGGAGCTGCAGCAAGCGACTAGCATATTTGGTGGCTAACATACGCAAAAGAGAGCGAGAAGAGAAGGCAAAGCACGTTCGAGAATCTATGATCAAGAAGTGGTCCTAGAACAACCTACGCCAAACATAACTCCAACACCGTGTTCACTTCCCGAACCCCGCCGAGAAGAGACCATCACGGTTGCACACGCGATTGGTGCATTTTAATTAAGTTAAGGTTCAGGTTTTCTACAACCGGACATTAACAAATTCCCATCTGCCCATAACCGCGGGCACGGCTTTCGAAAGTTCAAATCCCTACAGGGGAGTCCCAACTTAGCCCATCACAAGCTCTCACGGTCAACGAAGGATATTCCTTCTAGCGGGAAGGCCCGATCAGACTCGGAATCCCGGTTACAAGACATCTCGACAATGGTAAAACAAGTCCAGCAACACCGCCCGAATGTGCCGACAAATCCCGATAGGAGCTGCACATATCTCATTCTCAGGGCACACTCAGATGAGACTAGCTACGAGTAAAACCAACCCTCAAGTTTCCCCGAGGTGGCCCCGCAGGAAGCTCAGTTCGGATCAACACTCAGAGGAGCACTGGCCCGGGGGGGTTAAAATAAAGATGACCCTTGAGTCCGCGAAACCCAAGGGAAAAGAGGCCAGGTGGCAAATGGTAAAACCAATGTTGGGCATTGCTGGAGGAGTTTTATTCAAGGCTAACTGTCAAGGGGTTCCCATTATAACCCAACCGCGTAAGGAACGCAAAATCCGAGAACATAACACCGATATGACGGAAAACTAGGGCGGCAAGAGTGGAACAAAACACTAGGCATAAGGCCGAGCCTTCCACCCTTTACCAAGTATATAGATTCATTAATTAAATAAGAGATATTGTGATATCCCAACAAGTAAACATGTTCCAACAAGGAACAACATCTCCATGTTCCAACAAGGAACAAACTTCATCTTCACCTGCAACTAACAACGCTATAAGAGGGGCTGAGCAAAGCGGTAACTTAGCCAAACAATGGTTTGCTAGGACAAGGTGGGTTAGAGGCTTGGCTCAACAACATGGGAGGCATGATAAGCAAGTGGTAGGTATCGCAGCATAGGCATAGCAAAAGAGCGAGTAACTAGCAGGCAAAGATAGAAGTGATTTTGAGGGTATGGTCATCTTGCCTGAAATCCCGCAAGGAAGAAGAACGAGTCCATGAAGAAGACAAACGGACGTAGATGAACGGATCCTCACAAAACGACGTTATCGGAACCAACCCGAAGAAGCAACACCAGAAAGAAGCAAACAATCATGGTAAACAACCATCACATAATCATGTCATGATGCAAAATCAAGTATGATGCATGTCCGGTTTAATGAAGCATGGCATGGCAACATGCACAAACAATCCTACAAATTAAGTGGAGCTCAATATGTAACTCCGTTGCATATTGACGAAACACCACGTGACTTATTTAGTTCGATCTTGTTTATGTACCCAACAATATTAAATGTTTTTAAACATGGCAAGAGGGTGAAGCAAAGAAAACTACCTATCTAGTCAAGTTTAAATGAGGCCGGAAACAACAAACAACAAGTCCGGAAACTCCTCATGTGCATATTTTGGTTATGGTAGTGTTCTGCCCTAAACACAATTTTAGAGTTATTAAACATGCAAGAAAAGTGCACCATGTTAAACTACGCATTTTCCACCCCATTTACATATAAAGTTTATTAAAAACTGAGTTACGGTTATTTAGTTATGATTTAAATCATTTTAGCATGTTATTTAAGAAAATTAAAGCAAACATCATTTTAAACATTTTAAACATGGATGAAAATGACATATTATGAAACTAGACAAAATTCTAAGCATGTTTCATATATAATCTTTTAACATATGATGCACGGTTGTTGAGTTATTATATGCATGAAACCGGAGGGTTTTTGTGTAAAAACTGCTGTCTCTGGAAAAATAGGAAAAAACGTTATATGAAAAAAAAGATGAAATGGGCCGTTTCTGTTGGCCCAACAGAGCACAGAGGGTTTGGGGGTGGCTGCTCACATGGGCCACGGCCCAGTTCAGTGGAGGAGGCGGGCTGCGAAGGTCATGCCGGCCTGGAGGCGCGGTCAACGCGGGTGGGATGAGGCGCGCTGCTCTCGTCCTGGAAGCAAAGGACACAGGCGGCGGAGGACCTGACGCTGGCGTCTCCCGGCGATGAGGATGGGGCGGATCCAGGTGGAGGCGACCAGGAACAGGGCGCGGGCGCGGATCCAACGGGACTGGAGGCGGTGCGACGAACTGAGGAGGCGAGCCTCGGCCCCTGCAGCAAAACGACAGTGAGGCGGAGAAGACAGCAGCGGCGCGACGCGAGTAACAGTAAGGGCCAAAGACGGCGCAAGACTTGCCAAGGACGTAGGCAGTGGCGGAGCTGGAGCGAGGGGAGGCGACGGAGCTTGGCACGGATCCATGGCGATGAGGAGGGCGCGGTCAACACGCTCGAGGCAGGGGATCGAGCGAACCGCAGCTGTGACAGGAGCTCCTGCTGAATAAACGAGAGAGGGTTCAGAGAGAGAGACGGGGAGGAAGAACTTCAGGAGGAAGAAGGAGAAGAAAGGGAAGGCAGGGGCGTGGCGCTGGTGACCTGCTGGTCGCCGGCGGTTGTTTGGGCAGCAGGGGCCAGGTGCTCGGGGGCGCGGGATGCACGGTGACGCAAGGGGGAGCTCGGCGCCAACGGCTTCGGGAACGAGGCAGAGGAGGCGGCTCGAGGAAAATCAGGAAAAGCGCTCGTTGGCTCGGGCTCGATCCCGAAGAATGAGGAGGCTGGTCGGGGAGGATTTGGACCATGGGTGCGGGCTCTAGTTTGTGTGGATCTATGGATTAGGAAGTTTTGGAGGTGGCTGGTTGGTGCGAAGGGGATCCCGAGGTGGGAGAATGACAGTGGTGGCGGTGGCGGAGGATTAGATGGATGGATGGGACAGCTAGGGTTTCATCCGTGTATAAATAGCAGGTGGGTTAAATTAGGGGCTATCCGGTCCCTTCGATCGTAATCGGACGGTCGCGGATAAATATGTTAGGAAGTCCAATTAACAAAACAAAGACGTTTTGTAGATGTTTGGGGATGATCCGGACCTAACGGTGACGACTGTCCGGGTCGGGTTCGGGACAACTTCGGACGCGCGCGAGGGGCCGATGCACTGCGCAAAGAGGGGTAGGCTGGGCCTAGGTGGACTGTGGAGAACGGGTTGGTCTGAGAGAAGAGGGGAGAGATGCAGCCCGACAGGGTTTTTGGAGACCGGAAACGTCCGATGTTTGACCGGCTATACTGCCGCTATAGTTTAACGGTTGGGCTATCAAACGAACACCGAATGCGATGAAACTTGGCAGGCGGCCTACCTACACTATAATAAGACCGCATGCCAACTTTCAACCCAATCCGAGAACATTTTTCTGGCCACTTATAAAATAATATTTGGACGTGCCGCGGGTGCGTGCAAATATGTCAGGACTCATAACGGACAACGGACGTAACTGGGGAAACCGGAACGGATGCAAGTTTTGAAAATATGATGATGCAATGCACATGATGACATGGTAAGATGCAACACGAAAGCAAATCACATGGCAACGACAATGAATAACTGGAGGACACCTGGCGCAATGGTCTCGGGGCATCACAATTCCTCGCCTACCTTACTAGGCAGGAACTCCCCGAGGATCAAAACGAGGCACGCTGCATAGTGCGGCGATCTAAAGCCTATAAAGTCCATGAGGGAGAGCTTTATAAGAAAAGCACTACCGGAGTCCTTCAAAGGTGCATCTCCGAAGAGGAAGGGCGGAACCTCCTGGCTGAAATTCATGCCGTACTCGGCGGTCATCACGCTGCAGCTCGGTCCCTTGTAAGCAAGGCCTTCCGTACAGGCTTTTATTGGCCGACGGCCCGGGCAGACGCCCAGGACTTAGCCCAACGATGCGTCGGTTGCCAGCTTTTTGCAAACCAAAGCCATATGCCACCCACCGCCCTCCAAACTATCCCCATCACTTGGCCCTTTGCAGTCTGGGGGCTTGACATGGTTGGACCCCTTAAAGGCGGAACCCACAAGAAAAAATACTTACTGGTCATGGTGGATAAGTTCACCAAATGGATAGAAGCCAAGCCTGTTAAGACAGCCGAATCCGGACCGGTGATAGACTTTATATCCGGGGTCGTACACCGTTACGGCGTCTCCCACAGCATCATCACTGATAACGGCACGAACTTTACGACCGATGAGGTAAAACTCTGGTGCAAAAACATGGGCATCAAGCTCGATTATGCTTCCGTCTATCACCCACAAACTAACAGCCAGGTCGAGCGTGCAAATGGTCTTATCATGAGCGGCATCAAACCCAGATTAGTGCGGTCCCTTAAGGAATCTAACACGCACTGGGTAGAGGAGCTCGACTCCGTACTCTGGGGGCTGCGGACCATGCTGAATCGCACCACCGGATACACACCATTCTTCATGGTGTACGGCGCAGAGGCCGTTTTGCCCTGCGACATAATTCATGACTCACCTCGAGTGCGCATGTACAAAGAAAGAGAAGCTGAGCTTGATTGGCAGGACAGTTTGGGCGCCTTGGAGGAAGAGCGTGACGTGGCAAAAGCCCGTTCCGCATTCTATCAACAGCAGGCTCGAAGATACCAAAGCAGAGAAGTACGGGCCAAAAATTACAACGTTGGCGAATTAGTTCTACGCCTGCCGGACAAGAAAAAGGACAAACTCAAGCCCAACTGGGAAGGTCCCTTCATAATCGACCAAGTCCTGACTGGTGGAGCGTACCGCCTGCGAGATGCATCAGATAACCGACTCGAGCCGAACCCATGGAACGCAGCCCGTCTACGAAGATTCTATGCCTAGCGCCGGATATTTTTCATATACTTTCTGTCTTACATTTCTCTCCTTCTCCTTTCTTTCTCTTATAGACTTCAAAGGCTCATAAAGTGGCGCGCTATCCGCGCTCATTAAACCTGGGGGCTTCTTTAAACAGAAGCTTATTTATACGGGCTTCATGCCCAACACATGTGTCATACTTCCACATGTACCTTTTATTTGCCATTATATGCATCGATATGACTTAAGTTTTGGCCAAGCTGGGTTGCCTGGCTCCTGTGCTTACCCCTACGTTCTCGATTGTTCGGCTAGGTGGTAAAGGGAGCACCTCTGCCGGGTCAGCCGGATGTGTACCTTAGGCTGGGTGAAGCCGAAAGCTAGCGTTCTTAAGGGAACATTTGGTCGGTGAACTAAAGATGATATTTTCTTTCACTTATTTATCTATACGCCCCCAGATGTTTTTCTTGCGTCTCTTTTCGCAGAATGGACATGCACTTTAGGGCATGCCTCACAGGGAAAGGAACCCCTAACGGAACTATTCTCCCTGGAAGATGTTTCTTACTAACCATGAAATATAACATAACTAGTTGGGCACTTGTCTGTTCAAGCACTAATGACCCCTATGCCTGGTCTCCATGCATACCCCGGTTCTTATATAACCGCGAGGGTATTCGGACACACTCCGGACTGTCAGGTCCCGAGGTTGAAGCGAAAAGGTCGGCCATGACAAACGATCTACAATCCGGCTAGAAGGCATTACACATGTCAATTAAAATTACATAGTCAATCTGACTGATTGTATTCCTCTTCAATACCATCTAACAGGCTGTCTAGCTTACAGTCCTGTTGGGAATACTTTGCGGCCAACTCTACTTGGGCGTATACTAAGCTCACAGGGATCTCCTTCCCATCGGGCCCTACGGGTCTGACCTCGGCCATGTGGTTTGGGTCAGCCTTCGTGTACCGCGTCTTCCCCATGGCCCAGGCCTCCCTAGCGCCTTGAAGGCAAACCGACATATTCCACAATCAGAAGTGCCGTCGCGCTCCCTTCAGCTTCTCTACAAGCTCTCCAAGGCCTTCGGGCATGGAGACGGATGGCCACAAGGCCTGGGCGACGCCTTGCATCACCCGCCGAACTCGCTCGTGCAGTTGTGAGAGCTCGGGAAGAAGGTCACCCGTAGAACCAGGCATTTCCTCTGCAGGACGACTTGTTAGCATACCTACAGACATTACTCTGTTAGTCGACTTCCTCGCCGAACTCTTTTTTCAAAGTTCGTTTAAGCACTTACTATATATGCCGCATCGAAGCCGCTGATTCTCCTTCACAGAGTCCGACAGCTGGGCACGAACGTCCTTCAGTTCAACGCCCAGCTTGGTGTTGGCATCTTGGACATCGTTCTTCTGCCGCCTCACCTTTGTCAGCACGCTCTCACCAGCCTTTAGCTAGCGTCGGAGTTGTTGCACTTCCGGATTTAATCCGGCGCCATCTGCAATTTCATTTGTCAGATTTGAACCCACGCCGCACTTCGCAAAATACTTATCTTTCGAAGCGTATATTACCAGAGGGGGTCTCCTTGGGCTTCCCTGCCGCGGCTAGTCCGGCCTCAAGTTGGGCTTTGCACTCTTCCAGCTCCTGGGACAGTAGGGTATTCTTTTTTGTAAGAACCTGCATAACAAATGATCCTTACATCAGTTATTCTAACTGTTTCAAGTCTCGGGGGCTACTGGTATATATATATAATTACCTAAATTCTCTTACCTGTATGTCTTTCACATACTGCTTCGTGGCTCTGGCTAGACCATTTTGAGCGGCACGGAGGTACGCGTCTCCCGAATTGAAGGCATCCAATGCCTCTTGGGAGAAATAAGCGTCGCGAAGAACTGTCCGGCGACGCCTGTGGTTCATGGCACTCTCCACCTCAAAATTGGTGGCAGACAGCCTGTCCGCATCCTTCGTCGGAGGAGCGTCCGGTGCGCGCCTCATGCTCGCCTCCGCTTCCGGACCAGGCTTTGGAGCCTGGCTGGTGGAGGCGCGATTGGCAGCCTCTCCGGATATAGTCCGGCGAGGTCTCTTCGTCCTGAAGAGAGCACGAGCGTTAATATGCCTTGAAGGAATAACACCTGGGAATAAGGTGGCGCGCTATACCTTTGCTCCGGTGCCTTAGTCCGGACCGCACTTCTTTTCAGCTAGCGGGGCCTTGCCGCCCCTCGTTGGCTAGTCGCCGCAGGCTCGGCCTCCCGTCTCAAGGACCTCCCCTGCAAAACACGGTTGTCATACGGCAATCGAAAACATGCGAGGACAAATCCCTTTTCAAAGTGCTGGGACTCTGGTCTCAGTTACCTATGAGGCTAGGAGTAGCCCTGGATAATCAGCCGTAATGGCCACCAAGGCGTTGTCCTTGCTCAATTGATAGAACACTCCATCAATCAGCTCCACAGATAAGTCCAGATCCTCTTGAGAGGCCGGGTCAAGGGACTGTCCCGGATCCTCGGATTGTGGAGGAGGGCTGTTTATTTCTTTAACAGCCTGGCGCAGTTCCTGCATTGAAGTAGTTAGACTGAAAATTTAACAATGGGAATATAAAACGGATGGGCAAGTAAAAGTGTCCACTTACCCAACTTGAGGGATTGTACATAGAAAATCCACCCCGTGGGTTGACGTGGAGAAATTCCTCCTCTTCTCCCTTGTACAAAGCGGACAAGGTCTTTATTAGAGCGGCAGCCGAATCTGGCCCCTTACGGCCGTAGCGGGCGGCGTCGTCCTCCCCGTTGAAGTCCCACATGGGGCGGCCTCTATACTGAAGCGGCTGCACCCCTCGCATGATGCATGCGGCCATGACCCCGATCATGGTCAGTCCGGAATGAGCTAACAATCTTATCCGGACCATTAGGTAAATAACGTCCCTGTCACTTTCCCCCTGAGGGCTCCGTGGACGCTAGCTTAGGCGCTTCTTTAGGGGAGCACTGTCGAACTCAGGGAGGCCGAGCCGGACAGGATCCGGCAGCGGGACGTCCTCTATATAAAACCATTCCGAAGGCCAGTCTTCGGACATCTTCTTTGGGGTTTCGGATAGATATCCGGTCTCGGCGATGCGCCACACTTCGGCTCCGCCCACTTGATATATTGACCCCTCCTTAGAGTGGGGCACAAGGCAGAATAGCCTTTTCCACAGCGTGAAATGAGCCTCGCAGCCCAAGAACAGCTCGCAAAGGGCTACGAAGCCCACGATATGCAATATGGAGGCAGGCGTGAGGTTGTGCAGCTGGAGGCCATAGAACTCCAGAAGCCCCTGGAGGAATGGATGAATTGGAAATCCGAGCCCTCTTATTAAGTAAGGGGCAAGGCATACCCGCTCTCCTTGGGAGGGATTGGGGGCGCTCTCCACTTGCTCTCCGCCATTATAGGTGGCAAGTCCGGCTCGAACCGGGACCATATAGGCCGGGGGGAGAAATCCCTTGGTCTGGAGCTTCACTAGCTCGCTGTGCGGGATGGAGCACCTCTTCCAATCTCCAGGCTGAGGGCTGGAAGGGCGAGAGGAGGAGCTGCGGCGGTCGGCCATGATGGAATGGACCTCGATCGGATACGCTTTGATGAATACTCGTGGAAGGGAGAAGGTGTGGTTTGGATCTAAATCCTCGTCCCCTTAAATAGGCGGCTCATTCACGTGGCTAGGGGTGTAAATATAAAAAACACCCTGAATTTTCGTATTTGTTTGACACGTGGAAAACGGCCATTATTGGGCGTAGAAGCCAAGGAGCACTACATTTACAAGAAACTGGACACTGTTTAACAGGTACACGGAATTTGGAGAAGAACCTGCCTTGCAATGCCGAAGACAATTTGCGTGTCGGACTCGTCGTGATTGAAGCCTGGTTCGGGGGCTACTGAGGGAGTCCTGGATTAGGGGGTGTCCGGATGGCCGGACTATACCTTCGGCCGGACTCCTAGACTATGAAGATGCAAGATTGAAGACTTCGTCCCGTGTCCGGAAGGGACTTTCCTTGGCGTGGAAGGCAAGCTTGGCGATTCGGATATGTAGATCTCCTACCATTGTAACCGACTCTGTGTAACCCTAGCCCTCTCCGGTGTCTATATAAACCGGAGAGGTTTAGTCCGTAGGACGAACAACAGTCATACCATAGGCTAGCTTCTAGGGTTTAGCCTCTCTGATCTCGTGGTAGATCTACTCTTGTACTACCCATATCATCAATATTAATCAAGCATGACGTAGGGTTTTACCTCCATCAAGAGGGCCCGAACCTGGGTAAAACATTGTGTCCCCTGCCTCCTGTTACCATCCGGCCTAGACGCACAGTTCGGGACCCCCTACCCGAGATCCGCCGGTTTTGACACCGACAGCCTCCTCGACCACGCCCCAACTCTCCATCGCCAGCGCCAACGCCTTACCGCCGCATCACCACGACCGTCCCCGACCTCTTCCTTGCCGGTTGACCTAGAGCCACGCCGTCCCCTTCCCTCCAACATCGGTGAGGGCCTCGCCCCCTCCTCTCTCGGTCACGAACGCACTCCGATGCCCGCTCCAGGTCACCGCTCGCCTGTGCTGCCCTCTCCCGCTCGCAGAGTCCTACGCTCTCCCGTGCCCGGTTTCAGCCATTTCTGCACATCGCCATCATCGTCGTGGGTTCCAGCAACCCCCGTGTCGCCAGCCGCCGTGGACCGACGCGCGCCGTCGCCCCTGACCCGTAGCCGCTCTCGGCTGACCAAAGGGTCACCGGAGCGGCGAGTCCAGCAACCCACCACCGCCCTTTGTACCCATCGCCCGCGTGCCCCTGCGCGGGTCACTGCCAAGTGGGCCCTGCCGGGTTAGCCACTAACCACCACCACTAACCAGGGCCTAACCCCCGCCCACTGACTGCCCGTGCCCGCACACTTTTTAACTTAATTAAAATAGGGTTAAAACCATGTTTAAATCTCTAGAGTATGACATGTGGCCCCCCCTGTTAATTAAACTATTTTTAAAATAAATCTAGTAACTAACAACCACTGACCATGGGGCCCAGCCCTTTCAAAAAACAACAAACTGTATTTTAAAAATAAGAATAAGTAATTAGTTAATTAACTAATTAATTAAATAGGTAGTTAGTTAACTTAATTAACTCTGTTCAGTACCTAATTAACTTGATTAGTTAATTAAAACTGTTAATTAGTTGTTAGTCTATGACAGAACGGTCCCACACGTCAGGGTTGACTTTGGTCAACTCTGTTGACTGCTGATGTCATGATGACGTCATGCTGATGCAATAACCCCATTTTAGATTTAATAATAATTTTATAATATTTCTTAATACTTTAACAAATTAATTTAAAATAATTCGTAGCTCGGATCGAAAAACTTTGTACATGAAAGTTGCTCAGAACGATGAGACGAATCCGGATACGCAGCCCCTTCGCCCGCCACACATCCCTAGCATAGAGAACACACAACTTTCCCCCTCCGATTCATCTGTCCAAAAACGCGAAACACCGGGGATACTTTCCCGGATGATTCCCCCCTTCGCCAGTATCGCCTAGTACTGCGTTAGGTCACCCCTGGCACCGAGTTTTGCCTTGTTATATGTTTGTGATGCTTGTTTTCCCCGTATTTACTGTTTCTTCCCCCCTCTTCTCTCCGGTAGACCCCGAGACCGATGTAGCCCCTGTGATCGACTACGTCGACGATGACCCCTCCTTGCCAGAGCAACCAGGCAAGCAAACCCCCCTTGAGCATTTCGATATCGCCCATTTCTTTCCCTCTCATGCTTGCATTAGAACTGCTACTGCTTTTTGTATGATCCTACTCTGATGCATAGCCTGTTATTGTTACCTGCTTTCATACCTTACCTGCTTATCCTAAACTGCTTAGTATAGGATGGTTAGTGATGCATCAGTGACCCCACCTTGTCCCAGTTGCCCCGCTTTATGTTCGATGACTCGATCAACGTGATCGACGTCTAGGCCCCGACACCGCACATCACCCCCTAGTTGTACGACTCTGCAGAGTTACCATCGAGTGCCGAGGGTGGAACCTCTTACATCACTCCTGATGAGATCTCCGTAGTGTAGCTATACAGTCGAGGTCATCGAGGGTGATTTCCTCCTTAACCACTTCCGTTACGGCTCTGTCGTGCAACCCATCAAACGTGAACCTCGAGGGTGGATCCTCTTACGTTCACCTTGATGACAACATCGAGTGGTATTCACCGGGGGTGATTCCTAGGGTTTTCTCTTTGGTGTTAGACACACAGTTACTATGGTTACTATGACCTTACACTGAACCATGTTACTAAAGACGGGTCGACCCTGAGGGGTACCCGTGCGAGCTTAATAGGGAGTGATGTGGAGTCGGGTTGACCTGGAAGGTGCCCGCGAGATACTTACGAGGCGTGGCCGGGCATTCTTAGCCCTTGCCGCAAGTACTCGAGATGGGGCGACGGGGTCACATCGATCGTGAGTCTCTACTCGTTACCGCGTGCTCCTAATCCACTATGATTTGGATATTTGATCCGAGGGGCCTCTGGCCTGATAGCACTAACCATCACATGGGCATAGTATGGGCGTTCTGCGTCGTATACATCAGCCGAAGCTTAATAGACGTCAGCGACTAAGCGGCGCGCGCCGGGTTGGACTGCGTAAGCTCCTGCCTTGTTGAAGGAGGTAGCTAGGTCTGCTCACCGGCCGCGTACGCAACATGCAGGAGTTCCCGGGGAGATGGCCCATGACCCCTGGGGGCATAGGTTTAGTCCGGCGTGCTGGCCTCTCTATTAAGCCTAGGTCGGGTTGCAGCGTATTGTTTGGCCAAGGTCGGGCATGACCCAGGAAAGTGTGTCTGGCCGGAGTTAATCGAGCGTGGTGGGTAAGTTGGTGCACCCCTGCAGGGAAGAAGACATCTATCGATAGCCTGTCCTATGGTAACGGACACTTGGAGTTGTATCCCGATCGATACGACTAGAACTGGATACTTGAGATGAGACATGGAGATGGGACTTGGATATGAGATGATAACTGGATAGTACGACTCTGGGATTGCTTTCTCACAGGGAGTCGAGAAAGGATCTCTGGCCGAGGTTGATAACACTTCTACTACTTTACTTGATGCTACTCTACTCCCTCCTGTTGCTGCAAGATGGTGGTTTCCAGAAGATGCTAGTCTTCGATAGGCTAGGTTTTTCCCTTCCCTTCTGGCATTCTGTAGTTTAGTCCATAGATACAGCCTACTTTCCTTTGATACAGATGCATACTTAGTTTAGATCTGATGTAAGTCTTGCGAGTACCTTGGATGAGTACTCACGGCTGCTTTGCTACCTCTTTTCCCCCATACCCGATTGTTGCAACCAGATGACGGATCCCAGGAGCCAGACGACGCCACTGATGATTACTACTACCCCGAGGGTGCCAACTACTACGTGACGGTCGCTGACGATTTGGAGTAGTTAGGAGGCTCCCAGGCAGGAGGCCTTGCCTTTTCGATCAATGTTGCTTTTGTGCTAGCCTTCTTAAGGCAAAACTTGTCTAACTTATGTCTGTACTCAGATATTGTTGCTTCCGCTGACTCTTGTGTATTCGAGCTTATGTATTCGAGCCCTCGAGGCCCCTAGCTTGTAATATAAAGCTTGTATTATTTTATTTTGTGTCTAGAGTTGTGTTGTGATATCTTCCCGTGAGTCCTTGATCTTGATCGTACACATTTGCGTGTATGATTAGTGTATGGTCAAATCGAGGGCGTCACACCGTACCATCGCCTGTGGGTCTCATCACACCCTCGCCGGCATGCGCACCGCAGCCGATTGCTCATCGCAACCCGCTGCCGTTGGTGTGGTGCCACTGCTGCAAATCACGCAGAGTCATCCGTCGTGTCTCAACCACAATCCGCAACCCTGGCTGAGTCTTCTACAAATGCCCGAATCATGGGGTAATAATATGTTTAAGTGTTGTTCTGCTGCTTTCAGTTGCTGATTTTTTTAATAGTTTGGTTGATGATCTACCAATTTGATTCGTGCAGAAAAGGGAAGATTCGTGTGATTTGTATTTCTGGAAAGTTGCTGATGTGGGGGAATGCAACTATGCTGATTATTTGGTTAGCCGAGGAATCCCAATACCAGCAGGTTGGGGTGTTGGACAAGTAACTAAAGGAACGGCAAAAGAGGAAGATGCAGAGCAGAAGGTTAAAGATGCAGTTCCTCTGATCATGGCCAAGCAACAACTGCTGAACGACCTTGACAGCAATGAGGAAATGAAAGATCTTGTGAAGATAATGGGCAAAATCGATGTGCTCTGTAGGATGATTGTCTCTTTATTTGCAGTGTATGTAGCACTCGTGATGTATTTAGTGGCTAAGACATGAGCACTTTGCTGAAACTAGTAATGAATGAAACCTGTGTAGCAGGCTGGGCGTAGTGTTGTGAACATCTAATGATTTCTATTAACGGAAATCAGGGGGTATCCCCTTTTGCTCATATAAATAAATAAATAGCAGAGGCCCTGTCGGGTCAGCTTTGTTCTCATTCGAAGACGTCGAGCATATTGCCGTCCAACAACAAACTATGTCATCAAATTCAAGTTTCACAGCCAAATATGAGTACAACTAAACAACAATGTCATCATGTTTTAGTTGTCATACAATCACCAAACACAAATCAGCATACATAACAAGTGATGTTCTCACAGCAAAATACTAAACAACATGTTCATCAGGTTTCAGTTGTCATAGCAAACACAATTTCACATAGTAGATAAAAAAACGTCTTCTGACATGCAAATACGACAAAAGCAATGTAATCATCATCCACAGCAGCAGCGTCAACATCTTCGCCATGTGTATCAGTCTGAATCGTAATTCCCCATGGTGTCAACTTCTTCTTCGTCCTCAACGTCCTCAAACGTTGGCTTCTTCTTGATCAACTCTTGTATGTCCACAGCACGACAGGCAATCTTTTCGCCGGTGTCATTGATGTGATGGTTCTCAAAGATATTAGGAACATCTGTGTGATCTTGTACATAAGGAGCAGTGTAAGCATCATCTTGTTGTGCAACTTCATTAAACGAATTCCTTTGCTCAAACCTTTGCAATACTCTCCAGTCATCGCTACGTGCAAATGTGTCTTCCAAGAAAAATATCTGTGTTGCTTGATTTGCGAAAATGAAAGGCTCGTTGGTCTGGTACGCCGCCTTGACATTGATGGATCTGAAATAATCATCAGCTCTGGATTTTGCGATCCTGGAAAACAGGTTATACCAACGACATGACAACATAACCACACACCGATGATCCTCGAAACTAGAGATATACTGCAACTGAATAATGTCTGTTATGTTAGCATACATTTCAGTTGTCTCTTTGTCATATGTATTCATGCTCATGATGACACTGTTTTGTGTCTTCCTACCTTCGTCTCGTGCAAGGGAGTTGTAGCGCACATCTCCAACAACGCAAGATTCATAATGTCTTACCCGAGTATCAGGACCCATTGCTAGTGAGTAAAGGGCATCATCAACTGCCTGCCCATCCTCCCGCATCTTCTTATCCTATGGTTAGAAAATAGACAAGCTGATCATCTTATGTACTCAATATATTAAAAAAACTGACAGTGCACTTCAAAAGGTTACATGGTTCTTGAACCATTTCGCAAATCCTGCCATAACCAGTTTGTGAATGTTTCTTGGATTTTGCGGCAGTAACTCCTCTTTGTAGATGCTACACAATATAGTGATCGCGCCAAACATCTAAATATATAAGAATGTGCTGCAAGTTTAGTAGATTACGATGTATAAGCTGCAGTACTGCACTTACTTGATATAAGGTAGTATCTCAGGACAGTTATTCAACACATACCAAACCATTTTGTCCAAATCTTTAGGTTTGTCCTCTTGTCGACTCTTCCCTGTAACTTGAATAGAATAATCGAAAACATTGAGCCCGGGATTGTCTTCACCCACCTCTTTGCTAAGCTGATTAGCTGTTTCAATGTATTTTGAGCAGAATGTCAACGCTTCTGTAGCAATGTAGGCCTCTACAATGGAACCCTCGGGTCTAGCTCTATTCCTAACATAGCCCTTGAAAGTGCCTAGCCGTCTTTCAATAGGGTACATCCAGCCATACTGTACTGGACCTCTAAGTAGTGCCTCATCAGGTAGATGAACAACCAAATGCACCATCACATCAAAGAAGGCTGGAGGATATATCTTCTCAAGGTCGCATAGGATAGTTGGTATCTTGTCTCTAAGACGCTCCAAAGCATCTATCCTGATATTCCTACTGCAGAGTTCCCTGAAGAATTATCCCAACTCTACAACTGCTCTGTATAAGTCAGGTTGGCCCAATTCTCTAAGGATAACAGGTAAAACCCTTTGAAGTAGGACGTGGCAGTCATGAGTTTTCAACCCTTGTACCATGTTTCCATCTGCACTGACTCTCCTTTCAGGGTTGGAAGCAAATCCATGTGGGAATCTCACATGTGACAGGATCTCGCATAATTCTTTTCTTTTTACCTTGTCCAAGACGTACACAGCTGGTGCCATATCCCGTGGTTTACCTTCATCTTACACCTGGAAATCCTTTCTGATACCCAGGTGTGTCAAATCAATCCTAGATTTTAAGGTATCTTTCGTCTTGCCTTCAATATTAAGAAGTGTGCCGATAATGTTGTCACATATATTTTTCTCGATGTGCATCACATCAAGATTATGCCGGAGATCCAAATCTTTCCAATACTCCAAGTCCCACAAACTGGACATGCGGGTAAACAATAATCTCTCTTCTACCCTGCCATGCTTCCTTTTCCCGCTACCATTACCAGGATGGTTTCCTGGTGTAATATGCCTGACCTTCTCTAATTCCACTTGCAACTCATCGGTGGTGAGCCTCTTTGGCGCATCACGGTTTTCATGCTTTGCATTGAACACATGTCTTCGGTATTTTCTAGGATGTGGCTTGTCCTTGGCAAGGAAACGGTGGTGTCCAATGTAACAGATCTTGCTAAGTATTGCGTATGACAGCGGATTCCTGTCACAGCGAACACATGCATTGTAACCATGTGTCGTTCGCCCTGACATAGTGCCCATATCCGGATAATCATGGATGCACCAAATTATAACAGCATGCAGAAAGAAATCAGCTAGTGGGCTGCTATATAGGTCTCGAGTGAGAACACCAGTTTGATTCTTTGGTGCAGACATTTGGAGGCATGTTCTAAGGGATAACAAGCACTGGCCACATGCTATATGTGGCGCTTTGGTGGCCAAATGGGTTAAATCCATCTGAAGTTAAGCCAAGTCTAATGTTTCTCGGGTCAGCAGCAAACTCTTTGTGTTTATCATTGAAACTTTTCCACTCACTACCATGAGATGGATGGCTCATTACATTCTGATCTCTGTACTCCTGGTTCCTAGAATGCCACGGTACATCCTCTCTTGTTTCAGCATCATGAAACAACCTCTGCAATCTTGGTGTAATTGGAAAATGTCTTAGAACATTATGAGGAATCCTCTTCACATCATCGCCATCTTTCCATCTTGATGATTTGCATTTCGGGCATTCACTTAAGTTGGCATAATCCTTCCGGAACAGAACACAATTATTCTTACAAATATGGATCGTATCATATCCAATTCCAACTGCACAAAGGAAATTCTTCATTTTACTGTAGGTGTGTGGCAGCTCAGACGCATCTGGGAAAGATTCGCGGAAAGCAGCCAACATCGCACCGAATGATTTGTTGGTCATCCGCTCAGATGTCTTCACCTGAAGAAAGGTGACCATAGCTGAGAATACTGACAGCTTATTTCCTAGGGTGACAGCAAAGTTGCATTGTTCCAACATGCGGGCCCACCGTTTTTCTTCTGTAGGTGAAAGTTCACGAAATGCACGAGCATTTCGTAGCATTGTTTCAATGTTGGTCAAACTCACTGGCTCCGCCACCACCACCTCCTCCTCCTCTTCCACCCGAGCATCAGGCATATCAAGATGGTGATCTGCTGCTTCCACGTAGTCAATAACGTTGACGTTCACAGCGTCACCATGATGAACCCACCTAGTATATGTGACCGACATCCCATACAAGTGTAGATGATTTTGCACAGTTGACTGGGGTCTTGTAAATGAATTCATACAACTGCTACATGGGCAGAGCACATATGATTTCGGACCACCATACTCAGCTCGGATAAAGTTCATGAAGTTTTCAACCCCCTCGACATATGCAGCGGAGAATCTTTGAGCAGAAGTTATCCAAGTCCTGTCCATCTGTTAGACATACAAATTAGTTCTTCTACTAGATATTACAGGAAAAACATATATGCTTTTTTATGAAGTCCAGAAAAAATACATAGGTCGATGTCTAAAGCTATGGCAAGATATTTGGACGAGCAGATCTAAGTAACAAAATATATGTAAAGCTAATTCAGCAAACAGATTTGAGTGCCAAATTATGGCAGGCTGTTTCAGCAGTCAATGAGGCCGAGCACACAGCCATCAAACTATCGAAGGCCATCGCAGCAACAGAGATCGAGTATAAAACGGTGTAGAGCTATTTCAGCTAACAGATTGGCTACTAGACCATGGCAATCTACATCACAATAAATATATGGCAGGATATTTTAGCAACTAATCGGCCTTGGCATGCCATCTCAGCTAAGCAGATTGAGTGCAGAACAGGGCAAGGAAGCTTCTTAAGTAGAGCATATTGATAGTAAACTACTTCGGCAAACAGTGAGATTAACAGTGTCTATCAGCTAACATTCAGCGCTACACCGACATGAACGGGGCCTCAGTCTAGAATGCGCGTACCGTGGGAGAAGCTGACCGCCATGCGTCTCCACACGAACGTCGCCAGCGGTGACAGCGCTGACCGCCGTGCGCCTCCACAAGAACGTAGCCGGAGGTGGCCGCGCGGCTAGAGGATGGCAGTCTACGAGAGTGTATTGTGGGAGCGAGAGGATCGCCGAACCGCGGTGCCGACGTATCGGCGCAGTGGGGAGGGCGGCTTTGGCGGAGCGAATGGAGTGGAGGGGGACAGGGGG
>NC_041388.1:556018436-556046109 GCF_002162155.2 Triticum dicoccoides | reverse complement strand
AGGGGGGTTTGGGGAATATTATTGGCTAGTTGGCCGAAGGGCGGTTGAATCGGATTTGGGGGGAATTTTTGGGTGTGTGGGGGAGGAGGATTTTCGCGCGGTGGGCGGGGGGAGTTCGGCGCATGGTCAGTTTCTCCAAGTGCAGTCCCACGTGTCAGTGAAGAGGCAAGCTGAATCGCGTTCCGTTTGCGTGAGCCGTGTGCAGGACCGAACGTGTGTGGGGTGCAATGCGACCACGACAGGAGTGCTGTGAGTGTACCGCATTTTCCTTTTTAAACTAGGTGCTTCGCCCCCTCAAAAAAAAATCTGTTGCTTCGCGCGATCCATCGATACTACTAGTAGTAATCCGGTAATCCCGACTAAAATGGCGCGGCCGGGTCTTTTCCCGCGCGATATGCTGGGAGGTTGGCTTAGTTGGGTTCTTTAGGACGAGTAATGCTACACCTATGTAATCCCAGTTACGTAATTAACGTAATGTGAAACGTGTGAGCAGTTGATTGTAGATTGGGGGGAGGGAGGGGCCCACCACCATGAAAATCAGGGGAGGAGAGAGAGAGGCAATTTACGTTAACCCTTTCGTAGGTTCCTGTAGATGTAGAAATATGTGTCCGATCATGCAATATAGGCCATCCGATCTATATCTAACGGATAGGAAGGGAACTATGACAATTTACCCGCACTCCTCTCCACATTTACAGATAAGGCTTTCCCTCGTTCATCCTTTTCTCCCACAAGATCTTGATCTTCCGTGCAACGCACGGGCATCTTGCTAGTACTCCTACAATATGTATATTATTGTGAAAGTTCATATACACCGGCCGAGATTAATGCAAACACGGCAGATTTTCATTACATTTCAAACTTTTATAGGACAAAAAAATAAAAGAAATCCGACCCTAAACCTATTCCAAGGCGGCGACCGACGTCCTCCATCTGTGATCTCCATGTACGGGGGCGGGGTTCAAGACCCGTGAAGTGAAGGTGCGGTCTCCGGCGAGGAAAAGTAGAACACGGGAGATGGACCGGCCAGTTGGCACACCATGCCCTGCCGCCTCCCATGCCCTACTCATCCTCGGAGGAGTCCCCGACCTCGGTGGTGCCGGACGTTGGACGGCGGCAAGTAGGACGCATGGCTGACGGTGCTCCCGTCATCGGCCGCCAGCGTGGCCACCACTTGTGCGGCGACTTGAGCGAGGGCGGCGACCTCGAGCTCCATCCCCAAAGACAAGCTCTCCCGCAGAGCGTTCGTGCTTGTGGTCATGGCGGATGTGGTTCCAGGTAGGAGGACGATGCACTATGGTGTGGAGGTTAGCTGGGCGTTGCCGCTTTAAGTAGCGCATTCCGGTGAGGCCAAGCGTCCGGGTGCGTCATTAAGTCGCCGGAGTTGGTTCCGCGGGCACCGAGCCTCTTAATGACGACATACGAACAAACGGCATGAATGCGGGCAGCTGGCGCCGGCTGGGAACGCACCGCGCAACGGCACAAGGGACGAGGGTTTTGGTGTGCCAGGGTAGTCAGCTGCGGTCGTGGCAACGTTGGAGATGCCCTTTGCTCACATGCGATCCCCGCATGTCATTGAAAAAGCAAGACGACCCGGCATGGTCTCAGGTCCAGAGGATGTAGTTGGCCGCGCTACACCACTCCGCGGACGCGTCGCGACGCCCCACGCATCCTCGACGAGCCAGGTAATGGGGTGTGTTTGGATTGTGGCCAAAGTGCACCTTGCCAAAATTTTGGTCATGACCAAAAGATTGGTCTTTGTTTGGATGGTTGCCATTTTTTTGGCATGCCAATGAACTCTAGCCAACTCTAGTTCATTTTTCTTGCCAATGTCGGCCAAATCATGGGCAACCAATACCTCAACCAAAATTTTGGTCATGACCCAAAGATTGGTCTTTGTTTGGATGGTTGCCATTTCTTTGTCATGCCATTGAACTCTAGCCAACTCAAGTTCATTTTTCTTGCCAATGTCGGCCAAATCATGGGCAACCAATACCTCAACCAAAATTTTGGCTACCCAATGCTTTGATGGGGCAACCTTGGTCACAAACCAAACATACCGTTGGTCGTGCCACAGCACTAACGCCACCCTCGGCAAACTGAAACCGACCGTGTCTAGCGATGATATGAGTGTGTCGCTCACCGCGGTCGCCGTGTCCAGAGGAGGTGCTGGAGCTGCGCCTCGTTGTTGGCCCCAATGACCCACATGAACGGTTGTCGGTGGCGAGGAGGTCGTGGGCCAGCTCCTCCATTGGACTAGTCTGCGCTACGTCATCTCGATGGGTGTGCCCCACATGTCTGTTTCCCTATTTTCCCGGCCATATTCAAGCATCAGTGCTCCGCGTTGCGCATGAGGCCTTTCACTATGTAGGCCAAGCGAGACAACTTATTGTTTATTTGAGCCATTCAAGTATAATCATGTGGCGTTTGCTTATTTCTCATTCCTCTCCAACCCTCTTCTCCATCGATCATGTCGCCCTCGAGTCGAGTCCATCCTCCCGCATGCCTCATTTGAACATTCCGTCAAGTATCATTCGCATGTACCCACCCTAGTCCTCTTTCAATAGATCTCCGGACCCCGAGATGAAATCGAGAGGGAACGAGTGGGGGCACGTGATACCTAAGGCGGATTCAAAATTTTGAACCGGTGATCATAGCGTCCGCAAATCATATATAAAGGGTATTCAATGTTTGTTTCATTTTTGAATGTACAATATACTCCCTCCTATCCTTTCTAGTTTACATATAAGTTTTATGTGTAGTCAAAGTATATCTACTTTGATCAAAAAGGTATCAACATTCAACAACGCCCAATCAATATTGTTAGATTCGTATGTACTCCAAGATTTGTACTCGAGATGGTTTCCAATTTGACTATTGACAAGATTAATAGTACATGAGATGTATAATGTGAAAATTATATCATTGGAAACTCCTTTCACATACGAATTTGACCGTATGCTTTGTGTAAGTTGCATGTCATATATTATTACTCTAACATTTGGTCAAAGTTAGCCTCGAAAAATGCATTAGACCATGTATGCTTTGTGTAAGTTGCATGTCATATATTATTACTCTAACATTTGTGTAAGTTGCATGTCATATATTATTACTCTAACATTTGGTCAAAGTAGTATAGTGGAAGTGGATCCTCTGACGTAGGTATCCCTGCCTTACCCTCCCTTTCGGTCACTTACTGGCGGACCCGATGCTTGCTAGGCCCCGCATGTCAGTTACTCAATGGGTTCGGCCACGTCAGGGGATCCTCATCCGTAGTATACTCCCTCTGTTTTTATTTACTCCACATAAAACGGAGGGAGTGGTGGTATAATAAATGACGCAGACGAGGGAGGGGGAGGGACATCGGTTTGCTCTCAACTGCGGTCCCACAAGCGAGCGAAAACGCAAGACGAAGCACGTTCCATTCGGTGAGCGACGTGGAGGGTCCAGCGTGCCAGGCTACAACGCGAACGCAGCAAGAGCGATGTACAGTCAAAACCGATTGACCGGTCGTCACCGGAACCACTATTCACACCAGAACCTTCGCTGCTCGGCCTACACCAGCCACTGCCCTAAAACCACACCAAATCTCCAGCCCATTCCCCCACCTTTCGATCCCCTAGCCTGCATCAAGCGTCCCCTAGTTCGCCGGAAAGCCATGGTGCGCTGCAAGATCACTTACTACAAGATGCTGACGCCGGAGCGCCATGCAGAAATTGCGGCGGCGGTCGGCGCCACAGACCTCCGTTCCCAAGCTCGTTTTGCGGCGGGCCAATCCTAGAGTTCTCTGGAGCCAAGCTACGAGGAGGAGGAAGCCGATCCAATGTTCATGGCAGAGGTCGCGGCGTAGAAGGCCCCCGATGGGTATGAGAAGATGGACGTCGACTTCGTGTCGGCGTCCGAGTCCCCCATGGTGCAGGCGGACCAGCGGTTCAACATGGCGATACTAAAGGAGGACCGGGAGGCAGAGGCTCAACTCGACGCGGAGCGCGCGCATGCCGCTGCCATCGAGGCTCTCCTGCAGGCGGAACCGGATGTCGTGGATGTGAACCGGGCGGCGGAGTGTTAACTTGAGGCGGAGCGCGCGGATGCCGCTGCCATCGAGGCCCTCCTGCAGGCGGAACCGGACGTTCTGGACTTGAACCGAGCGGCAGAGGCTTGACTCGACGCAGAGCGCGCGGATGCCGCTCTCATCGACGCCCTCCTGCAGGCGGAACCGGACGTCCTGGACTTGAACCGGGCGGCGGAGTCTCGACTCGGCGCGGAGCGCGCAGATGCCGCTGCCATCGAGGCCAACCGGACGTCCTCGACTTGAACCGGGCTATGCTCTCATCCGTGCAGAGCGCCCGCACGCTCTGCTTGAACGAGTAGCTAGAGGCTGAGGACAACCACGGTGCGAAGACACACGTTGGCAGCGATGGCTGGTTCGCACCGGCAGCCAAAGACGACGAGGTCGTCTCTTTCCGCGAGCAGTGATAGTTTTTCTTTATGTTGTTGTTTTTATGGATCTTTTGCTGTGTAAAAACATATATTTGTTATGCAAGTCGCCTGACTTGGGTCAGTCTACCATTTCAGGCGGTTGGATGAATATCCTACATCTCCTAACCCTTCTTTCCTTCTTCCTCACCTCTTCTTCTTCCCCAACAGACCACCGGACGGGCCATACGGATAGTCCCCAACATGTGTTTGGATAAACATACTCTATGAACGAAAATTATGTGTCAGCGATAGGATGGCTGAGTTTGGTGTGTTCACATGCGACAACACGTGTCAGTGAGGGTGCGTTCCCTTGGTTGGGTTTGCGGCGTGCAGGAGCGACTGTGTGAGGGTGCGGTGCGACCGTGTGAGGGTGCGGTGCGACCGCGATAGCCATGCACAAGTGTACCTCCTTCTGATTTTGAAAACTTTAGGCAAGCTTGGCAAAAATGTGTGGCGAAGTTTGGCAATGCAAGGCCTAGACCCAAACAGGATAAGTACGTACGTACTAGGAGTACTAGTGTTAAAAAAGAAAGGCTGGGTTTTCCTTCGCGGGATTTAATCGATACAAATCCTCGTTTCACGTGTCAATTAATGCATTTTTTTTCTCGAAAGACCAAAGAGCTAACCATCTCACTCCTCATCGCTTGATTAATGCAGCGCCATGCAAACCAACCTTCTCATTTCCGCATGCATGCATGCATGGGATATTAATGTCCTTGGTTGCTAACCCCATCAATTTTTCCTCGATTAGTGTTAGTGGCCCTTTGCAAATTGTAATTTTTATATACTGGCCTTGTGTACAAAAAAATGGAGGTAGTAACTATATTTGACTTCCTTCCCCATTGCGGTGACGTCGACGATATTTTTTTGGTGGTTTGGCGAAGTGCGTTCAGCGGAGAACACCATTGAGGGAGACCACGGTAAGTCGTTTGCAAGTGCCGCCTGCAAGCCGAGACAACCGCCTTATTTGCATCCAGGAAGTCCTTTACTAGTACTACTAGGAGTAACTAATGCGGTGAGATGGCTTCTCGAAGAAGACGATGGAGAAGCGAAGTCAGCAAAGAGTGAAATGAAGGTTGCTTCGCCTGTGCTTTTGTGATTTGACGCCTCACTGCTTTGTGATTTGTGATAGAAGGGACAGGGGAGTAGACTCTATGCTCTATACTGTACTACATGCGTCCAAGCATGGGAGAAAGAGGAGAGACGTTGCATTTTTCTATTCCTTCAGTCAATCAATCAGGGAGCTTCAGTTCCATCTTTTTGGCTTTGGCAACACCGTCCACAATGGTTCCCACGATGCCAAAAGCTATTTTCACATTTGGCTACACATTGTGGATGCCCTTAACCGTACCACTTGGTTTCGCTCCTCTGTGCTATCTATACAAATCTCAATTATATTGATCTAAAAAATTATAGAATCGAGATTAGTAAAAAGGAGGTGATTTTGCCGCGCGAATGGCGGGGGTGGTTTCTTATTTGAGCAATGCTACATCCACATAATGGTTTATGTAAAGTTATGAACTGATGTGATGTGGGACTATTTGATTGGATTAAAGGAGAGGATTAGGCCACCCCACCTAAAAATCAAGGGGGCATATATAGATTAGATGGAAAGTATACATAGCAGCTATGTATCCCTTTGTAAGTCTAGGATTAGGCTTCTTATTTTCGGAGGACGTTGTCCTGGCGGTTTTCTAACATGCGGTCCCACATGTCAGTGCTTTACCGAGCCGATCCGCGTCCCACATGAGGCAGAACAACGGCAGAAGCAACACGTGGTTAAGTTGAAGAAGATGAGGGAGAAGCAGATTCAGCAACGAGTGAAATGATGGTTGCTTCATCCCTCCAACTTAACTATGGGAAAGGTGCAGCTTTGTGATTTGACGCCTCATTGCTCATTACTACGCCGGTGCCATGACTGGGGTGCTTCACCCCGGCTGCTCTGCACTGTATTCCGGTATGGCACGTGGACCCGGTAGCTTGATGTCCCACATGTCGGCGAAAGGGACTAGAAGATTTATGAGAGCGAGCGCTCCACTCTTACGACGGAGGAGTAGATGACACGACGGCCCAGTGAACTGTCACTTGTACTGTATAGTACTATAGTTTTGCTGTTTCGCACGATCCATCAATACAAACCCGATTAAACAGGAAAGGGCGGGATTTTTCCCATGCGGTAGATGATACTGGCCATACATTTCAAAGGCAATTTTAATGTATGCAAACTGAATAATTATAAGTAACAATATGATATCTAGTAAAAACTAAAAACACATATGATTTATTGTGTTAGAGTGTAGTAGTTGTAGTGCTGTATTGCATAGTTGTTAGATGTAACATGCGAGGACGTGTAGAGATGTAGTTTTGGAGGGCCTACAGAGAGAAAAGCGTAATACGGTCACCGAACTTCAGAATAAGCTGATTACGGTCACTATATACGTTTTGCGGTGATTATACGGTCACTTGCTCACAGCTCAGCATCGGATTGCACTCTGTTGACCGACCAAATAGTCTGCATGGCGCCATGTTGACTAGTTAAATTGACCACATTCGTTGTGGGTCCCAACTGTCAGTTCACATAGGCAAAAGGTCAGATAAACACAAATTTACGCAGGCGCGACAAGGCTCCAACCCGTGCGCGGGAATCACCTGGTTGTGTATGTGTCTGTCAGGGCCTGATGTGTGCGCATGCACGTGTAGGTTGAGCACTTGAGCGTGAGAGTGTGTGTTGGTCGTGTGGTGTACTGGTGTGTGCATGCATGCATGCATGCGTGTGTGCGTGTGAGTGTTGCGTGCGTGCGTGGCTGCGTGTGTACGTGTGTGTTGCATGCGTGCGTGGGTGCATGTGTTTGTGTGAGTGTTGCATGGATGCAGTTTGTGTGCATACGTGAAAGGGGCGTACAGGGGGGTATGCGATGGAGAGAGAGATGCTCTTCGTTTCTCTTTATTATGACTAACTTTGTATATAGTATAAAAATATACAAATTCACAGTGCGGAATAAATATCATCGTGGGCACCAGGCAATGCAAATTAGCGTTCATACTCCTCCATATAACTTTGTAATGTTGTATATATGTAGAAACTCTAAAATAATTTTTTGGCCACACTTTATTCAAAAGGAATGTTGTATGCGAAATAAACGTGAAGAGAGGGCTTTTTAGATCAATGGGGTGTGTGATGTAACATGTGTGAATGTGTAGTTGATGCATTTGGCGGGGCCTAGAGAGGTATGTGTGTGTATTACGTATTCGAGAGAGGCATGGATAGAGGGGCCGACAGGGGGGGGGGCGTGGGAGAGATAGCACGAGAAATGAGAGTGGTCTAGAGAGAGAGAGAGACGAATATGTCGTCATGCCAAGAGATTCCATTCCCTTGAGTGTGTATATCCAAGGGGGGAGGGAATAGAGGCACCAGGAGAAATTTTCTGTGTGTGTGGTGTTTGTGTTGGTATGTGTGGGTGTGAGAAGATAATGAGACGTGGGGGCAGAGGGTGTGTCACCGCATGAGGTCCGGTGGGTCGAGGTGAGGCCCTTCGTTCTGTTCCATCCTGCGCCACATTGGTCGGCCCGTGACGCATTTAGGAAGACCCATGGATGACTAGTCGTACAAGACAAAGATAGTAGAATTGTGAAGGACTCTGTGTCCACTGACAAAGCCGGCTAGGATTTGTAACCCTAGGTTCTCGGACTAAGGTAACCCCTTTATCTCTAATATTACTATTCATCCAACCTAACTTTAAGGGGCATCCTACAGAATGCTATGCTAGAATCATACTCGTCGATTAGGAAGAGAGGTGTGAGACAATGCGTGAGAGACAGGCGTAAAGATAATGTGCATACATGAGACACGTAGGCGGGTCCATGTATATAGAAAGGGTCGATGAGGATTGTGCGTGTGTATGTTTGCGAGAGGAAGAGTGCTTGTGATAAAGGTTAGTGAAAACAGTTGTAAATGGTTGAGAGGGAGGGAGGGTTATATCTAAAGCATGTGTGCGAGAAAGACACCTCAGGAGAGATTGTGTGAGCATGTGTGAGAGACCACCGATGGAGAGTGAAACTACACGTAATTAAAAGACTGCTCTACACATTGATTAAAGATATAAATTGTATCCAAATATTAGGATGGGATCATGATATTTGCAATTCGCGTAAGGAGCGGTCATTGATCCATCAGACATCTAGATTCTATCGAATTGAGCAAGTCGATGTTATTATTCGACACAATTGATCCACATAGTTAGTATTTTGAACTCCAGACAATGCATCGCTTTAGCAATCGAATATAAACGTGAGTATAGTTCATGTTGTGTGTGTAAAGCACATTATACATACGAAAGTTACACAATGGACATTATAAATAGCTACTACCTATGAACTAGCATACATTTGAATTCAACTTAAGGTGGTTTAAAAAAATTGAATTCAACATGAAGTCAATTCAATTACTTGAATTTGATATCATGGCATTTGTAAACCATACCTAAATTATGGGGGCACCAATCTTTGCTCTGATTTTGTACATAATAGCATATGTAGTCGTGTACAAAATAGATTCAAATTTATCTCCTCCATTTCAAAATAATCATAGTTATAGGATTTTCAAGTATCAAATTTTCAAAAAGAAGTGGATAATTTAATGAGGGTTTCAAACATACAAGGTCAAATATAACGTTGTATATTTAGGTCAATCCTCATAGTTCAAGAGTACTCTAAACGTGAATGTTTGTGTTTCAGAATTTCAAACGAAGCGCCAAAAGAGCCTCTACTCGCCCGAAACCGCGTGAGACCAATGTTTGGTAGTACAAGGAAATTACTTTTCTAATAACTCCGACCCGTGAAACCTATCGGCCCGACATCCAAAGGTCTAAACCGGGGTAGGTTTTTAGCTTCATCTGGACGCCACGCAACCGCATCCGAAAAACATTCATACACAATGGCTGCCTAAGCACACATGCGCGCGGCCGAAATCGCTCCCGCCCACTATTTGGGACACCTGGGATTACCATCCTACCCCCGACCCGCAGTAGGTCCGAAATTTAAGAGGGGGGCAAAGTTTGTACTTTCCCCAAATTTCAAACAAGCGCGCCCCATCTTTTGTTCAAAAAGCCAAAAACAAGCGCGTCCGAGACCAAAACATGGTTCCCCCACCCGTCTGATTCCCCATTCGTACTCCGTGGGCGCCAAAACTACCTCTCCACCAGCCACGAAACCCCGACGTCCTCCGTCCGCCACCCCATCCCACCCATCAACGGCCGCCCTCCTCCATCACGCCGGAGCCGATACCCCGACGTCGTTGTCCACCGCAACCTCAACCGCAACGCCCTCCACGGCTAGTAGTTGAAGCCAAGGCCGAGCCGTCCATACCCGAGCCAGTTCAACCACGTCGTCCTGAGCCTCACCACCGCCGCTCCAACTTCGCCACCCTCCACCGCACCGGAGTTGTTCCTGCTATGCTGTCCTTCGCTGCCTCGGATCTGCTTCCCCTCCACCGACATACGGCCACGGCAACATAGTCAACAATTTGGCCATGGGTTCGTCCAATCCTGCACCCTCCAGAACATCGGTTTCCCCGGTAAAAAGAAGAAAATCGGCGCGACTTGTGAAGGTGACCACACCGGCAACCGAAAAAGGTACTCCTCTTCCCTTATTCGTGCAAATCTTACGTCTCTGCTTGCATGGTATTCATCCCACAGAAGACACTAGTTGACCACTTCTTCTTGATACTAGATGTTCCTAGTAACCCGCGATGCACAAGGTTTCTCCTCATATACTATTTCACCTTAGCTAGAGGTCCGTCGCCCCCCTGAATTTCAATTTCTGGCCACTTGATTCCCAATTAACGGAAGCATTCCCTGGCGTAACAGGCGCTAGTACGCCTATTACACCGGGGAAGCAGCGCCTTGGTGTTTATCTTAGGGGCATGTGCGGCCTAGAGCTACTGGCGCCCGATCTGGAGTTCAGCCGGGATTAAAGGGATGGCCTGGGGGCGTTGCCAAGCATGGCGGTGGTGTGAGGTCGATGGGAGGGTGGGGCGGCGGAGGTAGGGGTCTGGGCCGGTGGTCGCTGGCGGTTCGAGAAAGATCGTCAACAGTGACTGACGGGAGGTAGACGAAGGCCATCTGCCCATTCCTTATAGATCGGACAGTTCATTAAAAAAATCGACTGACCTATTTATTTTCAGTCGACTGTTATGTTAGATATGACCACATGTGGTTGTGTGCTGGAGGAGTACCTGCATTTCCTGTGCTCATATATTACAAAATCATACAGAGTAGAATCTAATTTTGTTTGTGATGCAATGTTGTAGAGCTATCATATGTTTCCTATCATTTATTTTTCAGCCACCTGCTATCTCCTACTTTTACAGTGCACTACTTCTGCACACACTTCACCCTTACTCTCACTGTTGTGTTTTTATTCAAGGGTATTTCAGACTCTGCTGCCATGAGAGAAGCCAAAAAGAAAAGAGAGAAGTCGCTCCAGTTTGGTGTGCGGCTAGGCAAGGCACATTTCAACGCTTTAAAGGGTGTAGTGTCAGCAGATGGAGACGGGGAACGTAGCTCTGGAGTTGATGACCTCGCTCGCAATGAACCACCATCCCAGGTGCTTTCTTTAACTTCACGGTGTCATATGTGGTTGCATGTTCCATATGGTGTCTAGCTTGTATTGAAAGGCCGAAGTCGGTAAGATAAGGAAAGATATTTTTTACATGAACCACCATCCCGTGAGCACCAGAAGACAAATAGCTAGTCAGGGCACTGGCCGAGCTAGTGACAAGCCCAGCAAAGATAGGCATCACCTGGAAGCCAACTAAAAAGCTGCGATGGTGGCGAAGCAGCCCGCCTCCCACCAGGCTCTCAGGTCCTAGATGATCATGCTCACCAGTCTAGCCGGATGTCTAGCTTGTATTGCTTTCAATTTGGTTAAATTGCATCTGCTTAGCTTACACATTATACCTTTGAATATGACATGCCTTTCTGTTTTTGGTACATACTAGTACATCTGTGTATTAACCATGTTCTTACATCAAACTAATGTTCTTGTGTATCCCTCATCAATCACTTATGACGAGGCAGGCAGGCAAGGGGACTACTCCTCATTTAAAGAATGCAGCGTCAGCCTCCCGACATGATTCTTAAGAAACAGAAATGCTAGATGAAGATAGTGAACGTAGCTCTGTAGTTGATTACAACATTTCCCCTACACTAGCATCGCAGGTGCTTGCCCTAACTTGGCAGCGTGATATGTGGTTGAATGTTGCATATGGTGTCTAGATTGTAATTCTTCCAATCTGGTTAAACTGCATGTGCTAGTCTGCTTAGCTTATACATTATACCTGTTAATGTGACATGCCTTCCTGTATTTAGTACATAGTACATCTGTCTATTAAGCATGTCCTTACATAAAACTATTGTTTTTTTGTATCCCGCATCAATCAACATGACGAGACACCTTTAGTATATGCAGTGCGATATTAGTTGCATGTTTCATATGATTTATAGCATGCGCCGCTTCTAATTTGTTGAAATTCCATTTATGATGAGACGCTGTTAACTTGGCAGAGTCATATTGGTTGCATCTTTCATGTGGTGTCTAGCTTGCATTGCTTCTTATTTGCTGGAATGGTTTCTGCTTAGTTTACACAAACAGTTGTGAACATGCCATGCCGTCCTGTTTTTCGTACATATTCCATCCTGGTATCATGTGTTTGCCTTACATCAAAGTAGTGATTGTCAGTATCATGCATGAATGAGTTCTGAAGAGAGAATTTTATTGCTTTTTCTTGTCGGTTTTACTTGACAATTCAAAATCAATAAAGCGGACGGAAGTTAGCAAGGCAGCGGATAAAGGTGCTCCTTTCGAACGGCGGGCCTCTACAGTTTCTACTCCTCCACACCCCCAAGATGATATATGTGGTTGCATGTTATGTGTCATGTCTAGCTTGTATTGCTTCTAATTTTGTTGAATTCGATCTGCTTACTTTACACATTATACTTGAATAAGACACGTGTTCCTGTTTCTAGAACATACAATATCTGTCTATCACACCATGTTCTTACATCAAATTACTACTGTTGTGTAACCTGCAACAATCACTTATCATAAGACACGTTTGAATTCGGAGTGTGATATAGGTTACATCTCACATTCTTTTCTAGCTTGTATTACTAATTTCTTGAAATGGCACTTATGACAAGATAGTTTTAACTTGGTAGAGTGATATTCGTTGCATCTTTCATATGGTGTCTAGCTTTCATTGCTTCTAATTTGTTGAAATGCCTTCTTCTTAGTTTACACATCATAAGCTATGAATATGCAATGCTGTGAATATGCAATGGCACTAATGACGAGAGACCTCTAACATGGTAGTGTGATGTTGTTTGCATCTTGCATATGATTTATTTCTTGTACTGCTTCACATTTGTTTAAACGCCATTTATGATGAGACACTGTTAACTTGGCAGAGTGATATTTGTAGCATATTTCATATGGTGTCTACATTCCATTGCATTGCTTCTAATTTGGTGAAATGTCTTCTTCTTAGTTTACACATCATAGTTCTGGTTATCTCTTTCGTCCTATTTTTCATACATATTACATCCTCCTATCATGTGGTTGTCTAACACCAAAGTTCAGTTCGTCTGCATCACGCATCAATTTGTTTTGAAGAACTAAATTGTTATTCATTTTTCTTGTCGGCTTGACTTAACATGGCACAAAGAAAGAGGAAGAAACACAGAATGGCAGGGAATGAGAAGCGGATGAATCTTGCAAATTCTGCTGGTACTGATGGTGCAATAGAAGGTCAAAGTCCAGCAGAAAATTCTACAAACACGGCATCCCATGCTACACGAGTTGCAAAAAAAGACAAACCGAAACAAATAGCTGACACCAAACAAGCAGAGGCAGCCCTAGTTCTTGCAACACCTACCACAGTACTACCAGCTGCACGACATACTCGTGCGTCAACTGAGCTAGCAGCACGTTCCCAAGCTCCCTTGCCACCTGACACTACTTCCCAAGCACTCTTGACACAAGACGAGTTGGCAATATCAGATGAACCTTGTGAGCTCCAACAACAAGAAGGTAGTTGCTGGAGTCAACTTACAGTTGCATGCTTCTTTATATGTAGTCTCACAGTTTGATGTACACTAACACTTCCTATGTTTGTTGTTGGACTAGCACCTAGGCGCAAGAGGAAACAAAACATCAGGGATAATGCTCGATAGGATAACTAAATCTAGACGAGGAAGAATGGAGATCCATTTTGAGGCAGGTTTAAAAAGGCCACGTGATGCTACAGAGTCAGCCAAGTTAGTATCAGAGGCAGCGGTTGCTGTTAGGTGTCATGTACGTATCCTCCCAACATGGATTTAGTACAGGAATGACAAAGATGAAACCCAGTTCAACATCTTCCTCGACCATTTATCTATAAGTATGGTTATGTATGGAAACTAGTAATATCGTCTTGCTCTGTCCAATACTTTCTAGGTTGTTGATAATGAGACTCCCATAATTTTCAACAGATGAGGTTCAAGTTAGATAGCCAAGATGATGCAACCAGACAAGCTTGCACCCATGTTTTCAAGTCTGCTCTACGACAGTATCGGTATAACTTGAGAAAAACTCACTTTTAAGGCAAGGCTAATAGTGAATTTGCCCGAACATCTCTAGTGGAAAATATATCTGATGAAGACTGGAGAGGCCTCGTTAAACACTGGTCCGATCCGAAGTATCAGGTACATTATATATATGTCATTAGATCACATGTTGAAGTCCTATATACGCATGTGCCACACAAATCTATCTTCTTGTAGGTGAACTGTTCAAAGAACAAGGCCAATTGTATGAAAGTGAAATTCCAACAGACGACAGGATCTCGTAGCTATATTGCACACTGCGAGGCTCTTGTAATTAGCTGCTGTTTCACTCTTTTCGCTGTACCATATTATCAGATCTATATTGACTTGTTCCAAATGCAGAGGAAAGCCCCCAAGGACCAAAAAGTACCTGAACCAAATGCTGTGGAAATCTTCAAGTATTGTCACACCAGCAAGAAGAAGGGCATGACTACACTAGTCAAAGCCGCTGTTGTAAGTCCTTAATCCTCACGCCTTTTAACTACTACTTACTCTGACTTGTGCCTTGAACTGTATGGTTTGCAGCCAATGTCTATTACTCTTTTCAATTTTATACACAATTGTCTTAGCGTAACATTGCACCTTACAAGGTTTAAAAGAGAGGAGTGATGTTCCTTTGATCTTGACCCGTAATCTAGTTCCGTGCTGGACTTGCCCACACAACGTTACAATTGCATGTTTGTCTGTTCTCAGTTGTTTTGTGATATGAATGACGTCATACTATGCTTATCGTATTATAAACTTTGTCTCTTTATCCTTAGCCCTCAATAGAACGTGAAGAAATAGACAATACATTAGCGATGGTACATGGTCATATGTTTGGAACCTGGTTTTATTATGTACTTTGCAATAAAATACAACTAGTATTTTACATGGGTTCACCAGAATAAGTTCTGTATATAGACCAAAGCTATTTTGTTTGGTTTTGCTGCCTCCTTAATATCTTATGTTCTGGTACTACTAATGTAAAACCTCAACTTTTTAGCGAGCTATGGAAAAAATGGTGGAACCGCCACCTTCTGAAGGTGGCGAGGCAACTATAACCACAATGTCAGCTCTTGCTGCAGTGGGTCAGTACCTGTCCACTAACAGTGCCAAAAGCACGTTCCTGCATAATACTGGGTTGGTTGTTAAGGCAATATCATCCAAACTGCCTCATGATCAAGATATGCAAGCTCAAAGCAATGTTGTATGTGCGCTCCAGACACAAGTCCATTCCCTAACAGAGACTCTTTGTGAAACAAGGAGAAACATTGCTCAATGTCGTCAAGATATGCATGGTTTTGAAACCAGACTATCAGACATTTGCTATGTTGTTTAGGAGCCTAGGGGAAATGAAGGCGAGGGTTATGGTGCTCCATCGGACAATACATCATGAAAACGTAACAGTCAGGTCAAATGAACTGAGCTTCTGAACTTCTGGTGGTGCATTTATCTGCTAGACTGTTAAGTTTTATGCCAACCTTCCTTTTGTTATATAGTTGTAATTTGTTTTGGTGCGATACAAAATTTATTCTTAATATGCAGCCACCGCCTGAAGAAAACAGCAAGCCATTTTTGTATAGTGTAGGGTGTTCCCTATATTTGCACTGGTGATGATCTTTGATGCCGAGTGGATGTAATCTGTGCAATCGCCTTAATAGCCTAGCGTTAGTTTCGGCCCTATTTATTTCCTACTCTTCTTTTTCCCTGGTTTGCTAGTGGCCGCAACTACCATGGGCCATATACGGGCCGTAGGATCCATGGGTCTCCTACGGGCCGTCGATAAATGGGCCTGTAATCGGTGGGCCTCGGGCTGTCGGATAAATGGGTCTACATGGGCCATAATCAGGCGTAATTGGTATCGGCCCAACACGGTAACAGGCCGTTAACAGGCCATAGGATAGGAAAGGCTTAATTCTGTCACAGGCATAACGGGTCGTTAATGGGCCAGAATATAGGACGGGCTAGAAACGGCGCAACGGGTTAACAGGCCAGAAACGGGCCGACTCTTGCCATGGGCCGAATTTGGCCCATTAGGGTAACAGGCCAGTAACGGGCCGACTCTTGCCATGGGCCGAATTTGGCCCATTAGTGGAACAGGCCAGTAACGGGCTGACTCTTGCCATGGGCCGAATTTGGCCCATTAGGGGAACAGGCCAGTAACGGGCCGGAAGTAATCGAGGGCCGAAAAGGAGCCCAAGAACGTATGGGCCGTCAATAGGCCGAAAGCTAACATGGGCTGGAAACGACCCATGTAAATCACGGGCCGTTAACGGGTATAAAGAAAATTACTGTTCATTATGGGCTAGAGTCACCGTGGGCCTGTAATGGGCCGAAAGATACGAAGGCCTCATATGGGCCGAAAGACGTCGTGGGCCATACATGGGCCGAAAGTGAAATGGGATGGTATTATATTCGACGGCCCACATGACGTTGTTGGGCCGATTTCCTTTAGGGCCTAACGGGCCGTGAGTTAACGGGCCGTAAAATGGGCTATTTGCGAAGAGACCGTTAACAGGCTTTTCATGGGCCAGCCCGTTAACTTTTGACCAAGTCAAACGGGCCAGCTTTGTAAGCTAAATGGGCCACTGTTGGGCCGTGCCACGTGTCGACATATCATAGGCGCCTATCTGACCCACTGACGAGCTGACATGTGTTTCGTCCGGCCAATAAGAATTTTACACGTGGAAACTTCCCATTGGTCGGGGCTGTTAACGGGTTATCGGATCCAAAACCCGACCCGATAGCTTAACGACGTTCCATTATGGTGGATGCCACGTGTCGGTCACCCTTGACGAAAGCACTTCTCTGACGCGCGATTTATCATCATGGAACTAGACACTTCCGTGATGATAATTTTGGTAATGTCATGCAACACTTCTACGACAGCACAGGTATGACTATCTTGATTCTGTCACAAATTTGTCATGGATGTACATGCATGACAAAAAACGCGACCTACTTTGACAAACACGTATCATCACGGAAGTGTATTTTTTTGTAGTGGAATGACATCCTCAGTAGCCTTGAACTTGATAGTTTCCTCAGGTGCTGGTTCATCTATCATAGTAGGTAGGTGCTCTCTTTGCGAGCCATTAGTTTCATCAAACCGCACATCTACAATTTCAACAACCTTGTGAAGAACGTTGTTGAAGACTCTGTAGGTGTGCGAGTCCTTTCCATAACCAAGCATAAAACCTTCATGTGCTTTCAGTGCAAATTTTGAGTTGTGATGAGGATCTCTAATCCAACATTTAGCACCGAAGACTTTGAAATAACTTACATTGGGTTTCTTATCAATGAGGAGTTCATAGGCAGTCTTCTTGAAGAATTTGTGAAGATATACTCTATGGATGATGTGGCACGCCGTATCAATTGCCTCGATCCAGAAACGATGAGGCATTTTGTATTCATCAAGCATAGTGCGAGCCATCTCAGCAAGAGTCCTGTTCTTGCACTCCACGACGCCGTTCTGCTGAGGAGTATAGGGAGCAGATAACTCATGAGTAATATCAAGTTCATCAAGATAGTCATCAAGACCAGAATTCTTGAACTCAGTTCCATTGTCAATTCTGATGTGCTTGATCTTCACACCAAAGTTGGTTGAAGCCCTCGAGGAAAATCGTTTGAAGACTTCCTGCACTTCATGTTTGTAAGTAACAACGTGCACCCATGTGTATCGAGAGTAATCATCAACAATAACAAAGCCATATTGAGATGCCTCATTTGAGAGTGCAGAATAATGGTTAGGACCAAAGAGATCCATGTGAAGAAATTCAAATGGACGAGTAGTGGTCATGATAGTCTTCGCTGGATGTTTAGCCTTTGTCATCTTCCCAGCTTCACAGGCTCCGCATTGGTGATCCTTGAGGAATTTGACATTCTCGATGCCAACGACACGCTTCTTCTTCGCAAGCATGTGCAAATTTCTCATGCCTGCATGACCAAGTCGTCGATGCCAGAGCCAACCTTCTGAAGCTTTTGCAAGTAGGCACACGGCTGGTTGTGGTCCTGTAGAGAAATCAACAATATACAGGTCTCCTCTCCTAAAGCCCTTGAAGACTTTGGAATTGTCAGCTTCCATAACCACAACACAACGGTACTTGCCAAAGACAACAACCATTTCAAGATCGCAAAGCATTGAGACAGACATGAGGTTGTATCCTAAGGACTCGACAAGCATGACTTTGTCCATGTGTCGATCCTTTGTGATCGCAACCTTACCTAGACCCAATACCTGACTTTTGTCTTTGTCAGCAAATATGATATGCTTCAGATGCGGTGGAGATAATGGAGCATCCATCAATAGATTCTTGTCACCACTCATGTGATTTGTACATCCACTATCGAGGACCCACTCAGTGGCTTTGGGTTGATCATCCTGCAGATGAATTAGTGCAGCTTATGAACTCATATACTTCATTAGTGAAGAATATGACATCAATTCATTAGATCAATTTCATCAAGTAATAGAACAGATAAAGCAGTATGAGGACGTGAGAAATGAAAGTTCATTTCTTCATGATTAGCCCGCGTCCTTTCAGGCACACTCAGGTCTCGAGCAAATTCTTCAGACGATTACGTACGTCTGGAGACCTGACCCTGCAGAAGAGATTAGTTCTTTTTCTTCACCACCCACATCTAAAGGGGTGGTAAAGAGTTCATCACTCTGCAAGCTCCATACGAGAAAGGTGGCATAGAAGACAGTCCATTTCGTTTCACATAAGAGGAGTTAGGATAAGCATATGAATAAGCAGAGAAATTCTTCGAGGACTTATGAACATAACGATTAGAAGAATACTGCTCATGTTCATAGCCCTGGGCTCTTCCCTGCGAAACAGAGTAGTTAGCACGATGATATTCATATGAGGACTTTGATCCTTTTGAGGAATTTGGTCCATATGAAGAATTTGATCTAGGGTTCCTATTCTTCACAGGTGGTGTCCTGAGGACATTCACCTGAAGACTTTCAAGGCACTTTTTGGGAACCTAGATTTTCTTCATAGGAGAACCGTTCCTGCAGTTAGTGCCAACATATCTAGCAAATACTTCACCATTCTGATTTTTGAACAGTTTATAGTTGGAGTCAAATGACTCATCATCAGAACGAGGAGATTCACATGCAAATCCAGATAAGTTAGATGGATCAACTGGAGGTCCCTTAGCAGCAACCCATGAGGTTTTGGGGTACTGCTCAGGCTTCCAATATGTACCATCAGCATTGAGTTTCCTCTCAAAGGCAATACCCTCTTTCCTAGGGTTCCTGTTGAGAATCTGCTTTTTAAGCACATCACAAAGAGTTTGATGCCCTTTGAGGCTTTTGTACATGCCTGTCATGTGCAATTCCTTCAGCCCTGCATCGTCAGTGATACTACAATGTCCTCATATGAGGAATTAGTGATAGCAGAGGCAGATGAAGAATTTGAAACATTAACAACATTTGAACATTCAGGTGAAGAATTAGCAGATTCACTTTCAATGCACTTCAAGCATGGAGGAACAAATTTTTCCCGAGAAGCGTTGATTTGTTGAGCAAGTAATAAATCGCGCTCCTTCTGAAGATCTTCTTAACTCACTCTTAGCTTCTCAAGGTCTTGTTTTCTTTGAAGAAATTCATAAGAAACCTTCTCATGATCAGATAAGAGAGTGTTATGATGATCTTGAAGGTTGTCAAACCTAGTCTAAAGTCTCTGAAGATTTTCAGTCAAGGCTTTAGTGCGATCCATTTCTTCACGCAATATATCATCACTTTTGTCTAGCATGTTTTGAACCTTTTCAAAAGCCCTTTGTTGTTTTACAGCAAGCTTAGATAGAATAGCTGGGCTTGAGGTTTTTATCAGATTCATCCTCACTTGATTCAGAGGAGGTATATTTGAGTACCTTGGCACCCTTTGCCATGAAGCAATAGGTGGGAGCGTAGTCATCATTGCCTTCATCAGCCTTGTTGGTAAGGTTATTTTCTTTAGTGTTGAAGATAGACTTGCCGACGAATGCAGTAGCGAGGGCTAGGCTCGCCACACCGGATTCAGACTCCTCAGATGCCTCCAATTCCTCATTTTCTTCAGATTTAGCCTTAGAGTCCATTTCCTTGCCAATGAATGCCCTATCCTTCTTGGAGTTGCTCTTCTTGTGAGATGAAGACTTTGAGGATTTTGATGATGAAGATTTTGAGGATTTCTTCTTTTTTCTTCGCATCATCAGAACTGTAATCCTTGTATTTCTTCTTCTTTGATTCCTATTCCCACTGAGGACAATCTTGAATGTAATGTCCAGGTTTCTTGCATTTGTGACAAAGCCTCTTCTTGTAGTCACTGGATGAGGAATCATTGCTCCTTGAGGGTCTTCCAAAGCGACCACGTCTTGAGAACTTCTGGAATTTCTTCACGAGCAGTGCTAGCTCATGGCTTAGTTCTTCAGGATCACCAAGGCTGCTACCAGAGTCTTCATCTTCGGACTCAGATACTGCCTTGGCCTTCAGTGCACGTGATCTGCCATAGCTCGAACCATAGGGATCTCTCTTTTCTGCAAGCTGGAACTCATGAGTATTTAGCCTCTCGAGGATATCAACGGGATCAAGTGACTTGTAGTCAGCACGTTCTTGTATCATCAATGCCAGAGTGTCAAATGAGGAATCAAGCGATCTTAGCAATTTCTTCACCACCTCATGGTCGGTGATGTCAGTGGCACCAAGTGCTTGAAGCTCATTTGAGATGTCAGTGAGGCGATCGAAGGTTTGTTGAACATTTTCATTGTCGAGTATTTTGAAGCGGTTGAAGAGATTGCGAAGAACATCAACTCGAGAGTCACGCTATGTTGAGACTCCTTCATTCACCTTGGACAGCCTATCCAGATAAGCTTAGCAGTTTCCAAAAGCACTCACTCTTCCATATTGTCCTTTGCTCAGATGGCCACATATGATATTCTTCGCTTGAGAATCGAGTTGCTTGAATCTCTTCACATCAGCAGCATTCAGAGAAGGTGTGACTGAGGGAACACCATTTTCCACAACATACCAGAGATCGTTATCAATTTCCTCTAGATGCATTCACATCTTATTCTTCCAGTAGGGGTAGTCCGTCCCATCGAAGGTAGGACACCCAGCAGAGACCTTGATCAGACCTAAAGTCAGCATAACTAAAACTCTAGGCGGTTAAACCAAAATCACACAGAACAAGGGAGTACCTTGCTCTGATACCAATTGAAAGTGCGTTATATCGACTAGAGGGGGGTGAATAGGCGATTTTTATGAATTCTTCACTAAGGAATTTGCAGGTGAGGAAATTCCTTAGCAAAGAACTACTAGCAGCGGAATAAGTACTCAAAAGTAAACATAACAGAACACAAGCATAGTCATCATGATGAAATGAAGACAAGCACAGAGTACAGGAAATGTAAGCACATGATAACACAGGATGAAGACTAACAGACTGAAGAAATTGAACTGAGGAATTTGACAAAGTCTTCAGTCAAAGTCTTCAAGCACAGATATGAACAAGCACTCAACACAGTTATGAGGAAATGAAAGAGTTGAGGAAATAGAACCAGTGAGCTTGGTGAAGACAATGATTTGGTAGACCAGTTCCAACTGTTGTCTCAGTTGTACGTCTGGTTGGAGCTGCTAGGTATTTAAACCTGAGGACACCCAGTCCCGGACACAGTCCTTGCCATATTCTCCTTGAGCTAAGGTCACACAGACCTCGCCCAATCACTCGTGGTAACTCTTCAGGTGACTTCCGAAACTTCACAAACTTGGTCACTCGGCGATCCACAATTCCTCTTGGATGCTCTATACCTTGACGCCTAACCGTCTAGAAGAAGCAGAGTCTTCAAAGGTAACAAGCGTCGGATCGACGCAGGATCAATCTCTTTAGTGATGCTCAATCACTTTGGGTTTGTAGGCGTTTGGGTTTGGGTTTTGGTTTTCCTCACTTGATGATTTTCGCTCAAATTCCTCGGAGGATGGGATGCTCTCAAATGCCAAGTGTCGGTTTCTCTCAGAGCAGCCAACCAGCTAGTGGTTGTAGGGGGCGGCTATTTATAGCCTAGGGAGCAGCCCAATATGATAATACATAAATGCCCTTCAATGATATGACCGTTAGGTGGGTAGATATTTTGGGACAGCTGGCGCATGGCACAGCAATGTTCAGAATTTTGAGTAGCAAAATCCTCAGGGCTATCATGTTCCTCACTATGTAGGCAATCCGCTCTGGCGAATTCCTAACTCCTCAGTCAGAACAAATTCCTCAGAAAATAGAAGAACATTGTCTCTATCACTGAAGAATATGACTGAACTATATGAGATTTCCAATGGCTTCACTCGAAGGGATTGGTAGATGTAGGATTTTGAGTTGAGCATCACTTGGAAATTTTTCCTTAGTATTTCCTCGACCCCCTTTAACAGTACGGTGTTTCCTAAGACTCAAGAAAGAGAAAACGAAACTGTAAAAACAAAAGTCTTCACGCTTCATGTTCCTCACATGAATACCGGGTCTTCAAGGTCACACCAATTTCTTCACTTTCAAAGTCTTCAGAAAGTCTTCAGAAATCCAAAGTCTTCAGTCGAAGAACTTCATTTTTAGGGGTCGACTTTCTCTATAAATATCAAACTCCTCATAGACTTATGGACCTGTGTACACTCACAAACACATTAGTCCCTTAACCTATAAGTCTTCAATACACCAAAATCACTAAGGGGCACTAGATGCACTTACAGTCCTACGTTGGCGCACGTGCCCATGACCCGTATATTGACCTTGCGAGTTTTGTCCTGCTGTCCAATACGTCTCGCAGGTCCCGTGTGTTGCCCCAGGCCTTGGTATGTTTGATTGAGTGGCGGCGGGGTGCGGGCTGAACTTCAGGCTGAAATGCCTCTTTGGCTCGGCCACGCGGTGGCCAGTCGGCCGCATCGTACATTGGTGATGGAGGTTTCAATGCTTCCTTCTCGAGGTGAGGTTGCAACCTGCATTTTGGGTAACTCTTGGAGGGGTGCTCCATTTTGTATTCCTTGGCCGCAAGGACTTCGGTCCATCTGTCTGCTAGCAAGTCTTGATCAGCTTGAAGCTGTTGTTGCTTTTTCTTTAGGCTATTTGCTGTGGCTATAAGCCGGCACTTGAAGCGCTCCTGCTCGACGGGATCCTTAGGCATGATAAGTTCTTCGTCGCCGAGGCTCACCTCATCTTCGGAGAGAGGCATGTAATTGTCCTCCTCCGGTTCTCCATCTGTTGCCTGCTCTGGAGGGCTAGCTTGTTCATCCTCCGGCTCTACATCGTACTAGAGGGGATTGTGGTTGTCTTCGGCACTATCCGGAGTGTTATTGTCTCCTGTGCCGGTATCACCACTTTTGCTATGGCGGGACTTAGAGCGGCGCCGCTGACATCGGCGCTTGGGTTGCTTCTTGGAGGGGTCATCCTCCACTGTCTCGTCGCCATTGACTTCTTTAGGGGTGTCCACCATGTATATGTCATATCTAGGCGGTGGTTCCTGTTCGTCTCCTGCATCGTCGTCCATACCGTCAATGTCTTCGGAGTCGAAGTCGAGCATGTCTGTTAAATCGTCGACAGTGGCTACTAAGTGGGTGGTGGGTGGGCAGCGAATTTCTTCGTCGTCCACATCCTGTTCTAGCCGTACATAGTTCGTCCAAGGTTCTCCTGACAGGGAGAGAAACCTTAATGTATTTAGCACATCACTGAAAGGCGAGTGCTGAAAGATATCCACGGAGGTGCATTCCATGATTGGCGCCCAGTCGGATTCGACGGGCACGGATGTGAGCGGCTCGGAGTCCATGGCCGGAGATGAATCCAGTGGTTCGGCGACACGGCTCTCATAAGGGGTGAAGTCAGTATCCGGCTCTATCGCCACTGAGAGTGCGGCCTCCATGGCGGGGTCTATCCCTCCGCTCTTGGATGGCGCAATTTGCTCCGAATTAACGGCCAGAGTAGTTGTAGATGTGGTCTCCCGAATACTGTCCGACGACAGAGTTACGCCATGCTCATCGTGACTGTGCGGCGCACCCAGCATGGGCTCGAATTCGTTGAAGAGCAAGTCTCCGTGGATGTCGGCAGTGTAGTTTAAGTTTCTGAACCTGACCTGATGGCCAGGGGCGTAGCTCTCAATCTGCTCCAGATGGCCAAGCGAATTGGCCCGCAGTGCGAAGCCACCGAATACGAAGATCTGTCCAGGGAGGAAAACCTCACCCTAGACCGCATCGTTACCGATGATCGAAGGAGCCATCAAGCCTTACGGTGACGGCACAGTTGAACTCTCAATGAAAGCACCAATGTCGGTGTCAAAACCGGCGGATCTCGGGTAGGGGGTCCCGAACTGTGCGTCTAAGGCGGATGGTAACAGGAGGCAGGGGACACGATGTTTACCCAGGTTCGGGCCCTCTTGAAGGAGGTAATACCCTACGTCCTGCTTGATTGTTCTTGATGATATGAGTATTACAAGAGTTGATCTACCACGAGATCGTAGAGGCTAAACCCTAGAAGCTAGCCTATGGTATGATTGTATATCGTCCTACGGACTAAACCCACCGGTCTATATAGACACCGGAGGGGGCTAGGGTTACACAGAGTCAGTTACAAGGGAGGAGATCTACATATCCGTATTGCCTAGCTTGATTTCCACGCCAAGGAGAGTCCCATACGGACACGGGACGAAGTCTTCAATCTTGTATCTTCATAGTCTAACAGTCCGGCCAAAGGATATAGTCAGGCTGTCCGGAGACCCCCTAATCCAGGATTCTCTCAACCGTTTTTCTTAGTTCGATCATTTTAGTAATATCTTGATCTAGTAGAATAAAGTTTTAGTATGATCTAGTTGTGAGTTTTGCTTTATGATCTCTCTATGTAATCGAGTCTGTGAGCTATATAATAAAGGTTAGTGTTGAGTCAAGGGTTTGATTATTTTGATATGATCTTGAGGGAATAAAATAAAAGAGAAGATATAAAAAGAAATAAAGAGATCATATGGATCTTATGGAGACTAATGAGCTCACATATAAAGAGTATGATGAATAAAAGTTGTTGAGAGTTGGCAAACATAGTTTTGGTCATCGTTGCAATTAATAGGAAGTAATAAAGAAAGAGAGGTTCACATGTAAATATACTATCTTGGACATCTTTTATGATTGTGAGCACTCATTAAAGTATGACATGCTAAGAGTTGATGTTGTACAAGGAAGACAACGTACTGGGTTATGTTTTCTTACATCTGAGATAAATTATATTGTCATGGATCATCCAACATGTTGAGCTTGCCTTTCCCTCTCATGCTAGTCAATTTCTTCGCACCAAGTAGAGATACTACTTGTGCTTCCAAATATCCCTAAACCGAGTTGTTTCCATGAGGGTCCACCATACCTACCTATGGATTGAGTAAGATCCTTCAAGAAAGTTGTCATTGGTGCAAGCAATAAAAATTGCTCTCTAAATATGTATGACTTATTAGTGTGGGAGAAAATAAGCATTATACGATCTTGTGATATGGAAGAAATAAAAGCGACGGACTGCATAATAAAGGTCCATATCACAAGTGGCAATATAAAGTGATGTTCTTTTGCATTAAGATTTCGTGCATCCAACCATAAAAGCGCATGACAACCTCTACTTCCCTCTGCGAAGGGCCTATCTTTTACTTTTATCTTCTACCTTACATAAGAGGCATGGTGATCTTCACCTTTCCTTTTTACATTTAATCCTTTGGCAAGCACAATGTGTTGGAAAGATCCTGATATATATAGCTAATTGGATGTGAGTCTTCATGAACTATTATTGTTGACATTATCCTTGAGGTAAAACGTTGGGAGGCAAAACTATAAGCCCCTATCTTTCTCTGTGTCCGATTAAAACTTCATACCCATAAATATTGCGTGAGTGTTAGCAATTCTGAAAGACTAAAATATGGTTGAGTATGTGGACTTGCTGAAAAGCTCTTATATTTACTCTTTCCTATGTTATGATAAATTGCAATTGCCTCAATGACTGAGATTAGAGTTTGTTGGTTCTCAATGAAGTTTGTGATTCATACTTGAAATTGTGATTGAATTGTTACTTCAGCATCAGAGATCATATGACAATATATATATATATATATGTTGCTGTTCTAAGAATGATCATGATGCCCTCATGTCCATATTTTATTTTTATCGACACCTCTATCTCTAAACATGTGGACATATTTTTCGATTTCGGCTTTCGCTTGAGGACAAGCGAGGTCTAAGCTTGGGGGAGTTGATACGTCCATTTTGCATCATGCTTTTATATCGATATTTATTGCATTATGGGCTGTTATTACACATTAGGTCACAATACTTATGCCTATTCTCCCTTATTTTACAAGGTTTACATGAAGAGGGAGAATGCCAGCAGCTGGGATTTTGGGCTGGAAAAGGAGCAAATATTAGAGACCTATTCTGCACAGCTCCAAAAGTCCTAAAACTTCACGGGAGTTATTTCTAGAATATATAAAAAATACTGAGCGCAAGAAGTACCAGAGGGGGCCACCCACCAGCCACGACGGTGGGGGCGCGCCCTACCCCCTGGGCGCGCCCCTGCCTCTGGGCCCCCTGGTGGCCCTCCCATGCCCATCTTCTGCTATATGGAGTCTTTCGTTGAGGAAAAAATCATAAGCAATCTTTCGGGACGAGACTCCGCCGCCATGAGGCGGAACCAATCTAGGGCTCCAGCGGAGCTGTTCTGCTAGGGAAACTTCCCTCCGGTAGGCGGAAATCATCACCATCGTCATCACCAACGATCCTCTCATTGGGAGGGGGTCAATCTCCATCAACATCTTCACCAACACTATCTCCTCTCAAACCCTAGTTCATCTTTTGTATCCAATCTATGTATCCAAACCTCAGATTGGTACCTGTGGGTTGCTAGTAGTGTTGATTACTCCTTGTAGTTGATGCTAGTTGGTTTACTAGGTGGAAGATCATATGTTTAGATCCATTATGCATATTAATACCCCTCTGATTATGAACATGAATATGCTTTGTGAGTAGTTACGTTTGTTCCTTACGACATGGGAGAAGTCTTGCTATTAGTAGTCATGTGAATTTGGTATTCGTTCGATATTTTGATGAGATGTATGTTGTCATCCCTCTAGCACTACTGGAATTAGCTTATTTGCCGTCATCCAATTCTTTGCCGTCCGCTGCCTGACGGCAAAGAAGGTCTTTGCCGTCCGCTTACAGAAAACAGACGGCAAAGAACTGGCTGATGGCAAAGAAGGTCATTGCCATCAGCCAGTTATTTGTCGTCCGCTAGCGGACGGCAAAGATAGAGGTGGCCCCCACTAACGAGCTGATTAAAAAAACTTAACAGCCCCCTTCTTTGTCGTCTGCTAGCAGACGACAAAGACAAAAAGCGGACGGCAAAGGTGGGGCGGACGGCAAAGAACTAACCTAACTAGCAGCCGATCCCCACCCCGCCCCTCCATCTCTCTGTTTCTCTCCTCTCTCCTCCCCGACGAACACAGCCACCACCGCCAGCCCCCGCCGCCGCCCCCACCACCCGCCGACGCCCCCGCCACCCGCCGCCGCTTGCGCCATCGCCCCACCACTCCACCGC
>NC_041388.1:556007324-556017353 GCF_002162155.2 Triticum dicoccoides | reverse complement strand
GAGGAGAAAAAGAAGAAGAAGAAGAAGAAGAAGAAGAAGAAGAAGAAGAAGAAGAAGAAGAAGAAGAAGAAGAAGAAGAAGAAGAAGAAGAAGAAGAAGAAGAAAAGAGGAGAGGGGGAGAAGAAGAAGAGGCAAAGGGAAAGGAATAAGAAGAAGAAGAACAAGAAGAAGAGGAGAAAAAGAAGAAGAAGAAGAAGAAGAAGAAGAAAAGGAAAAGGAGGAAAAAGAAGAAGAGGGGAAGAATAAGAAAAAGACACGTTTTTATACTTTCTTATTTAGGGTTCCACCATGTTTGCAGTTTCTTTCTTTTCTTTAGTTGAATGTTTTTATAATGCTAGCTAGTTGCCTAGTTTGCTGACCGAAAGAAGTTAAAATAGTTATTATATGAAATTCAACTAAAGTCAACATTTCTGACGACTAGTGCTACTAATAAATTCAACTAGAGCCATCATATATGTCCACAAGTGCATTGTTTTTTGAATGAGAAATGATAACTTGGTGTAGTTGATTATCTTCTGCTCAAAATTTCTTATGTTATAGTGTAGTATGATAATGTTGTAAGGGTACTAATTGGTCTCCTCTGCTGCTTATCAGAGATGGGGGGAAGCCACCACCGCAGACTCCGCTCTGCCACACCGGAGTACGAGTTGGATGCTTTCGAGTTCTTCAGTATCATCCACGGGGCAGGTATATAAAAGAAGAGATCTCCCCTTCAACCATCTCATTATGATAACTCTGTTGTTTGCTACATCACTCATTGTCCCAAACTTCAGAGGCTGCCTGACACTTTTATGAACATGCTGGGTGAAGATCCACCAAATAATGTGAAGCTGCGACAGGCTGGCAGCGGGTTTCGCAGGCTGTGGGACGTGGCGTTGGTGATCAAGGAAGGCCACATGTACCTGTGTCGTGGCTGGGAGAAGTTCTACCGTCCCTACGACCTGCGGCAGGGGTACTTCCTTCTCTTCAGGTACGACGATGACGCCACCATGCTCATCGTGAAGGTGTTCAATGTGACTATGTGTCGCATGCGCTACGCTGACGATGATGATTCCAGTATGTTCTGCCTCTTCTTATTCCTCTACATTTGGCTTTGTCTCGCATCGATTGTTAATGGTCATTGTTGCATTTGGACATGCAATGGGAGCAGCAGTAGCCACACTGGCTACAGCCAAAGCAGCAGTGATTCTGGCTATGGCAAAAGCAACAACGATTCTGGCTATAGCAAAAGCAACTGTGATTCTGGCTGCAACAAAGACAACAAGGAGGATGATCCGGACTGGAGTGGGGAAGAAGAGGAGCACAGTGGGCATCAGGATCAGGATGGCATAGCGATGGTGGTGGCTGACCAAGGGCAAGAGATGGTGGTGGCTGACCATGGGCAAGAGATGGTGGTGGCTGAGGATGACCTAGCGATGGTCGTGCCTGTCGTGCCTGAAGATGGCCTCGCAATGGTGGTGGTGCATGACAATGTCCTCACGCCGGTGGTGACGCCGGCGATCCCACAGCTGGGCGACATGACCACGCCAATTGTCGTAGAAGACTACATCCCACTGCCTCCACCGCCTCGCCGCTCTTGGCGCATCAAGCTGAGGAAGGAGAAGGAGAAGAACTATGAGAACTGAACTATGTCAGGTATGTCAGATCTCCAAAATGATCTATATATACTTAGCTTTGTTTCCTCCGTAATGACATAACTTAGCTCTAAGTTAGCTCTAATATGCTTAGTTACCTATGTTAGCTCTAATATGCTTAGTTAACTATGTTAGCTCTAATATGATAAGTTATCTCTACTATGCTTAGTTTCCTATAGGTTAGCTCCAAAATTACTTATGTTAGCACAAAATGACCAAGTTTACATAATAAGCTTATAGTTTTCTCCTTCTTCTTCTTCTTCTTCTCCAAAATGACATAAGTTAGCTCTAATATGCTTAGTTCACTTAAAGATGGCATAATTAGCTAGGTTGGCTCCATTTTACCTAAGTTGGCTCTAATATGCTAAGTTATCTCTAATATGCTTAGTTTCCTATAGGTTAGCTCCAAAATTACTTATGTTAGCACAGAATGACCAAGTTTACATAATAAGCTTATAGTCTTCTTCTTCTTATTATTATTATTCTCCAAAATGACATAACTTAGCTCTAAGTTAGCGCTAATATGCTTAGTTCACTTAAAGATGGCATAATTAGCTAGGTTGGCTCCATTTTACCTAGGTTGGCTCTAACATGCTAAGTTATCTCTAATATGCTTAGTTTCCTATAGGTTAGCTCCAAAATTACTTATGTTAGCACAAAATGACCAAGTTTACATAATAAGCTCATAGTCTTCTTCTTCTTCGTCTTCTTCTTCTTCTTCTTCTTCTTCTTCTCCAAAATGACATAACTTAGCTCTAAGTTAGCTCTAATATGCTTAGTTTCCTATAGGTTAACTCCAAAATTACTTATGTTAGCACAAAATGACCAAGTTTACATAATAAGTATGCTTACTTCTTATAGTTTTCTTCTTCTTCCAACATCTTATTTATCATTTTGCATATTTGATTTAATTCACGGAAGCTTGCATGGACGGAGTGCTTCTTTTCCATTTGTGCTTTTATTTTGTATCAATGAACTTGCATGGTTGGAACTTGTTATATGGATGGATGGATAACGGTGTTGGATGAATGTGAAACTTTTGTAATATGTAAGGATGGAACTATATATGAGTTGGTTATGTATGTATATATGATGAAACTTGTGTGTTGGATATGCTTGTTGTGTATATATGTATATCTATGAATTGCTGTCAAATTAAATGAATTAAATTAAAAACAGGGTTGTACAGGCTCTTTGTCGTCAGCTAGCTGACGGCAAACATGCCATGTGGCAGCTACCTGTCATTCCTGGGACTAGCATGTTTGAGCACTTTGTCGTCTGCCAGCGAACGGCAAAGACCTTAGCCTCTTCGTCGTCCGCTGGCTGACGGTAACGCACGCCGCTAACCCCTACCGGTTCTCACTCCACCTCACTGTCGTCCACGATCTTTGTCGTCTGCTGGCCACCAATGGCAGATGGCACAACCCTTTGCCATACATTTCCAGGAAGCGGACGGCAAAGAAGGCCTTTGCTGGCACGTGTTCAGACGGACAGTTTGCCGTCTGCTGGCGGACGGCAAAGACGTTTGTCGTCCGTGATCCATGCCTTTGCCGTCCGCCATGGCGGATGGCAAGGAAGCTGATTCCAGTAGTATAGTGGTGTCATGTGAACGTTGACTACATGACACTTCACCATTGTTTGGGCCTAGAGGGAGGCATTGGGAAGTAATAATTAGATGATGGGTTGCTAGAGTGACAGAAGCTTAAACCCTAGTTTATGCATTGCTTCGTAAGGGGCTGATTTGGATCCATATGTTTCATGCTATGGTTAGGTTTACCTTAATACTTCTATTGTAGTTGCGGATGCTTGCAATAGGGGTTAATCATAAGTGGGATGCTTGTCCAAGTAAGGGCAATACCCAGGCACCGGTCCATCCATGTAGCAGATTATCAAAGTACCGAACGCGAGTCATATGATCGTGATGAAAACTAGCTTGTCGATAATTCCCATGTGTCCTCGGGAGCGCTTTACATCATATAAGAGTTTGCCCAGGCTTGTCCTTTCCTACAAAAAGGATTGGGCCATCTTGCTGCACCTTATTTACTTTTATTACTTGCTACTCGTTACCAATTACTTTATCACAAAACTATCTGTTACCGATAATTTCAGTGCTTGCAGAGAATACCTTGCTGAAAACCACTTATCATTTCCTTCTGCTCCTCGTTGGGTTCGACACTCTTACTTATCAAAAAGCTACGATAGATCCCCTACACTTGTGGGTCATCAGGGGTGCGCCGCTTCCATCGGTGGCCCCTGTTCATCCAGGGGCACCGGATAACCTGATTGAGCCACTACGAGGCGCCTCTGTCGTGGACGAGCACCGTGTCCTTATGAGTGCAGTGATCGAGAAGGTTCAGTCCGCCAAGAGTGGACTGAATGAAGCCTGCAGCAGCCTGTTGACAGGTTTTGACGTAAGAAATAGAAAAAAACCCATGTAGACAGTAGCCCCTGAGACACTGTCCGGTGTTCGGCAAGAAGAACCGGACAGAGGATCAATCTTTTGTTATAGGAGACTAACGTAATACATATGAATAAGCAGGCATCGCTGTTGGCCGCAACCTCGCATGCTGCCGAAGTCTCTGAACTGAGGCAGAGGCTGGAGCGGATCGAGAACAAGCTCGGCGAGGTTAAGGTTCAGCTCTAGGATAAGCAAGGTGAGTGATGACTTGTTGTGTGTTCGGAAAGGATAGGCGCTGCATATTGACCACAGTGTCGTGATATGTGCAGGAGCCGCGACCGAGGTCGAGACCCTAAGGAAGGCCCTGGGCGAGGCCGAGGAGAAGGTTGTCCAACAGCAAGCCGCCCGTAAGAAGCTCAAGGCCAGGGTCAAAGAAGTCCAACAGGAGCTCCAGGCTACGGTCAAGAAATGCGAAGCCTTGGAGCATGATGCGTCGGTTCAAGGGACCGAACTCGCCAAGGCTCGTCAGAGCACGGAGACAGCATGGAATGAGGCCCAGGCCACCCTCCAGGAGATCCAGGAAGCCAAGACGATCACGGCGGGTAAGGCATTTAAGATGCAAAGCAAGTATGCAGAGAAGAAGTACCTTTTACTAACCTGGGTTCGGAGTTCCCCAGGGGCTTTTGCGGATTTACCACACAGTTTATCAGACGCCGCGGAGTTCTATCGAGCCGAAGGAGGGGGTTCTACGGAGAAGCTATTCTGGTCGCAGTATGCGGCGCCAGAGCATCACATGTCCTTCACCGATCAGCTGAAACAGCTGGTGGAGCTGCATAGGGTGGTCGAACTAGCCATTAAGGATTTGATAATCCAGCTATGGCCAGCTGAAGCTATGACAGGCAGCTACTTCGGACTCATGCGGTGGATGGTGAACGCCTATCCTTGGCTGGACATCATCAAGCGCTCGGCCTGCATTGAAGATGCGCGCATGGCCTTCGCATGTTGCAAGATGTGGTGGGCGAAGTTGGATGACGTTGAGGTGACCAGAGGGCCACCGGAGGGCAAGGAGCACCGCACACCTGAACGGTATTTTGCGGATGTCCTGAAGGGGTCTCACCTTGCGGCAGCACAATGCTCGCAGGACGTTGTATTTGAATAAATGTATTCGTGTTGCCCTTGCCTTGTATTATGAAAACAAAGCCTGTTTGTAATATAATTTTGTTATGCTTTAATTGTTTCCTCCCATGCGGCCGTGTTGTATGTAATCTGAGGGTTGGCCAGTCGTCGGCTTCTACCCTCATGTAGGTAGTACGAAGGTGTTCGGGATGGAATCTAAACAATCTTGATCCAATTATATGGTCCTTGAAGGAGTTGTTTAGCGCAACGAACAAGGCAATCAGACTATGCGGCTTAAATGCCCTCACTTAGCCATAGGAGTTTTATAATAAAGCATGGGCGCAGCCCCTGGTTCAAACCAGAGTGCTGTCAGCATCTGATCGGGAAGTGCCGATCTTTCGCATAATGCGGAAAAAAATCTCTAATGATTTGCAACACTCGAACAGCTGACCGGCTCTCGCCGTATCATGATAGTCAGTTTTCGGCTTTCTCTACTGAGGCGCTCATCTGGTCAAGGCCAGGGCACAGTCATAGTAGTTCTCCCTTTACTACCCTAGCCGATTTAGCGGAATGTAGGGTAGCAAGAACAGGAGCCGGGCAACCCAACTATACCAAAGACATGATTCGGAGCCAATGCATATAATGCTAAATTCGGGGTGCCGAACTTATCTTTAAGGAGTGTTCGGACTTAGCTATCGTATCGTGGGGCGATGGGGAGGCCCCCAGAGTGTACGATTGCTAGGAAATAAGTAATTTAAATGAAAACAGAGGGAGAACAGAGATAGGATCTGGGGCCCTTGAACTTGGATCATGAACTGTTTCCATTATAGTTGGGTTAATGCGTCTGAGCACATTGGTACAAAAATAATGCAATAAGAAACAGGCTATTTGACATGCCGCGACCAAAGGCGAGCTGCGCGTGGGTGCTGAAAACGGTTAGCCTCTAGGGCTTCCCATGTACGCCTGTGCTCCGTGTCAATCCGGTGTGTTTATCCTTTGACAGAATCATTAATCAGGCCGTCGAAGGAGGCCCCCATATGAGAAATCTGAAACAAGGAAAAAGGAGATAGTAAAGTTATATGTCTGCCCGGGATCGGTCTAGCCGAACCGTAGATCTCGGGATAGCTTGTGCCTCCATCGATGCCCATGGAATTTTGAGTGCGTAGTTATGTACGCGTGGTATAAATGCCACTACCTCATCGGGACTGGGACGAAGGCCGAATTGCTAATCGAGCGCTTGACGAGTTGCGCTGTCCTGTTGCAGTGTAGTCCGGACCCTCTTAATGATGTCCAGGGGCTCGGCAGCCAGACTATGATGTGAAGGAAATATGACCTAGGGGCAATAATAAAGTGATTAGGTTTAACGAGATCACATCATTAGGAGAATGATGTGATTGACTTGACCCATTCCGTTAGCATAGCACTTGATCGTTTAGTTTGTTGCTATTGCTTTCTTCATGACTTATACATGTTCCTATGACTATGATATTATGCAACTCCCGTTTACCGGAGGAACACTTTGTGTGCCACCAAACGTCACAACGTAACTGGGTGATTATAAAGGTGCTCTACAGGTGTCTCCGAAGGTACTTGTTGGGTTGGCGTATTTCAAGATTAGGATTTGTCACTCCGATTGTCGGAGAGGTATCTCTGGGCCCTCTCGGTAATGCACATCACTTAAGCCTTGCAAGCATTGCAACTAATGAGTTAGTTGCAGGATGGTGTGTTACGGAACGAGTAAAGAGACTTGCCGGTAACGAGATTGAACTAGGTATTGAGATACCGCTGATCGAATCAGGGGCAAGTAACATACCGATGACAAAGGGAACAACGTATGTTGTTATGCGATCTGACCGATAAAGATCTTCGTAGTATATGTGGGAGCCAATATGAGCATCCAGGTTCCGCTATTGGTTATTGACCAGAGACGTGTCTCGGTCATGTCTACATTGTTCTCGAACCCATAGGGTCCGCACGCTTAAGGTTTCGATGACAGTTATATTATGAGTTTATGAGTTTTGATGTACCGAAGGAGTTCGGAGTCCCGGATGAGATCGGGGACATGACGAGGAGTCTCGAAATGGTCGAGACGTAAAGACCGATATATTGGACGACTATATTCGGACATCGGAAAGGTTCCGAGTGGTTCGGGTTTTTTTCGGAGTACCGGGGAGTTACGGGAATACGGGGGAAGAAGTATATGGGCCTTATTGGGCTTTAGGGGAGAGGGAGAGGCAGGCCGCGCGCCCCCCATTGACTAGTCCGAATTGGGATAGGGGGAGGGGTGGCGCCCCCTCCTTCCTTCTCTTCCCTTTTCCCCTTCCTTGTCTCCTACTCCTACTACTTGGAAGGACTTCCTAGTTGTACTAGGAAAAGGGGGAATCCTACTCCCGGTGGGAGTAGGACTCCCCTAGGGCGCGCCATAGAGAGGGTCGGCTCTCCCCTCCTCCACTCCTTTATATACGGGGGCAGGGGGGCACCTCTAGACACACAAGTTGATCTTCATGATCGTTCTCTTAGCCGTGTGCGGTGCCCCCCTCCACCATAATCCTCGATAATATTGTAGCGGTGCTTAGGCGAAGCCCTGCGACGGTAGAACATCAAGATCGTCACCACGCCGTCGTGCTGACGGAACTCTTCCCCGACACTTTGCTGGATTGGAGTCCGGGGATCGTCATCGAGCTAAACGTGTGCTAGAACTCGGAGGTGTCGTAGTTTCGGTGCTTGATCGGTCGGGTCGTGAAGACGTACGACTACATCAACCGCATTGTTATAACGCTTCCGCTTTCGGTCTACGAGGGTATGTAGACAACACTCTCCCCTCTCGTTGCTATGCTTCACCATGATCTTTCGTGTGCGTAGGAATTTTTTGAAATTACTACGTTCCCCAACAGTGGCATCCGAGCTAGGTTTAATGCGTAGATGTCATATGCACGAGTAGAACACAAGTGAGTTGTGGGCGATATAAGTCATACTTCTTACCAGCATGTCACACTTTGGTTGGGCGGTATTGTTGGATGAAGCGGCACGGACCGACATTACGCGTACGCTTACGCGAGACTGGTTCTACCGACGTGCTTTGCACACAGGTGGCTGGCGGGTGTCAGTTTCTCCAACTTTAGTTGAACCGAGTGTGGCTACGCACGGTCCTTGCGAAGGTTAAAACAGCACCAACTTGACAAACTATCGTTGTGGTTTTTGATGCGTAGGTAAAAATGGTTCTTGCTAAGCCCGTAGCAGCCACGTAAAACTTGCAACAACAAAGTAGAGGACGTCTAACTTTTTTTTGCAGGGCATGTTGTGATGTGATATGGTCAAGACGTGATGAGATATAAGTTGTTGTATGAGATGATCATGTTTTGTTGAAGTTATTGGCAACTGGCAAAATCCTTATGGTTGTCTCTATTGCATAAGATGCAAGCGCCCAATAATTGCTTTACTTTATCACTATGCGATAGCAATAGTTGCAAGAGAAATTGTTGGCGAGACGACCACGTGACGACACATTGATATAGATCAAGATGATGGAGATCATGGTGTCATCCCGATGACGATAGAGATCATGACAGTACTTTGGAGATGGAAATCAAAGGCGCAAGATGATGATGGCCATATCATGTCACATATTTTGATTGCATATGATGTTTATCTTTTATACATCTTATTATGCTTAGTTTGACGGTAGCATTTTAAGAAGATCTCTCACTAATTATCAAGAAGTGTTCTCCCTGAGTATGCACCGTTGCAAAAGTTCTTCATGCTGAGACACCACGTGATGATCTGGTGTGATAGGCTCTACGTTCAAATACAACGGGTGCAAAACAGTTGCACATGCGGAATACTCAGGTTAAACTTGACGAGCCTAGCATATACAGATATGGCCTCGGAACACGGAGACCGAAAGGTCGAACGTGAATCATATAGTAGATATGATCAACATAGTGATGTTCACCATTGAAAACTACTTCATCTCACGTGATGATCGGACATGGTTTAGTTGATCTGGATCACGTGATCACTTAGATGACTAGAGAGATGTGTGTCTAAGTGAGAGTTCTTAAGTAATATGATTAATTGAACTTAAATTTATCATGAACTTAGTCCTGGTAGTATTTTGCAAATCATGTTGTAGATCAATAGCTCGCGTTGTTGCTTCCCCGTGTTTATTTTGATATTGTAACACCCCGGATGTAACTTTCCCAATTTGTAGTCCAATTCTTGCCGTTTCCGGCGTTAAGTTAATTTATTTTCTCGGGTTCGGGTTTTGTCTCCGTGTGTTGTTATCGTTGTCATGCATCTCATATCATGTCATCATGTGCACTGCATTTGCATACGTGTTCATCTCATGCATTCGAGCATTTTCCCCGTTGTCCGTTTTGCATTCCGACGCTTCGTTCTCCTCCGGTGGTCATTTCTACCTTTCTTTCGTGTGTGGGGATTAAACAATTCCGGATTGGACCGAGACTTGCCAAGCGGCCTTGGTTTACTACCGGTAGACCGCCTGTCAAGTTTCGTATCATTTGGACTTCGTTTGATACTCCAACGGTTAACCGAGGGACCGAAAAGGCCTCGTGTGTGTTGCAGCCCAACACCCCTCCAATTTGGCCCAAAACCCACCTAATCCTTCTTCATCATCTAGAGCGTTCGATCACGATCGCATGGCCGAAAACCGCACCTCATTTGGACACTCCTAGCTCCCCCTATGCCTATATATAGCCTCTCCCCGAAAATCCCGGGTCTCCCCTCGTCCCTAACCCTAAAATCCCAGATCCGCCGCCGACGGACACGTCCGGACGGCGCCGGACACGTCCGCCGCTCACCCGGGCCAGTCCCGCACCGCCACGTGGCGCGTGCCCACTTCGCCGCGCTGCCACCCACGCG
>NC_041388.1:555945852-556006759 GCF_002162155.2 Triticum dicoccoides | reverse complement strand
CTCGGCCGCCGCGCCAAGTCGCCGCGGCCATCGCCGGCCCGCGTCGCCCCGCGGTCTCCTCCACGCCGCTGCCTCCTCTCCATCCTTTCTCCAGCCGGCGAGCCCTCTCCCCCGACGAGATCGAGCTTCTCCGGCTCAACTCCGGCGAGGGATCCGATCAACCTCGAGAACCGTGCCTAGAACCCTAGATCTGTCTCGGAGTGGTAATTTTCGCTAAGTCCCAGAGATTCCCTGTTTCATGTGCTCCTGTTCAACATGCTGTAACTTTGCATCCGTAGCTCCGATTTGGGCATATAGCATATCAAAATGTTCAGCTCAGAGAGTACATCATTTCATTCCATTGCATAATTTCATTTGAGTTCATCTTTATGCCCGAAATGCTGTTAGAAAAGAGCTACTTGAGATAATTGTCAGATCTGCTGCTCCATTTAGCTTTTTGTCATTTTTGCCATGATTAATGTGTGCATGATATGCCCTGATGCTCTACATATGTTTTGTGAAGGGTTTTGTCATCTTTCCAGAGGTGCAACCCATGTATTTTTGTGATGTGTGTGGTGACTAGTACAAGCTTGCAAAGTGGTGCACTTGTTAATTCTGATTTCACGGACTTAGCATTTCCACTAAGTCCTTGAGCTGATTATCTCTTATGGCCATATGTTCATGTTGTTTCCTAGTGATCCGTGCCTCTTTTGAGGATGATCAGTAAGGATGTTTTGTTAATCTTGTAGTGCTCTATCCATCCATGTCTTTGTTTGCAATTGTGGAGCACCCTAGCTTGAGTCAATCGAGCTCTACTTTTGCTACTTTGTGAATCTGGGCAGATTGTCAACTTGTTTGCAATTTTGCCGATGATGTTGTAGCTGATCCGTGCATGCTATGCTATTGTTCTTGCCATGTCTTGCTTGCATTTTGTGTATTATTGATGGATGTATGCTTATTTTATCATGACTTGCACCGTAGTGAGTGCATCGAGCTCGTAAACATTCCTACTTGAGTTATGTTTCAGCATGTGCCAGTTTTCACTAAGTCTGTGATCTGATTATGTTTTTGCTATGTTCACATGCTTGCAATTGTATTTTCTGATCCCTTTTGTCTCAAGGTCACTAAGGGACTTTTGTTAAGCTCTTTGAGTAGCTCCATGCAATGCTTTACTTTGCCATGTTCAGGTCCTGTAACATGTAATTTTGTTGCTCCGAAGAGTGCTATCTAATCTGAAATTCCAGACAAGTGTTAATTTCACTAAGTCTGAAATCTGTTTGCCATATGCATTTTTGCCATGCTTGTTTGAACCTATTAATGGATGAATTGGCCGTAGCTCAATGCTAGACTTTTGTTAAGCATTTTGTATGTATCCCTGCCATGTATTTTATTGCCATGTTTGGGTGCTGTAGCATGTTCATCTCATTGCATTTAGATGGCTACTTGCTCTAAATCGCAGACCGGTGTCATATTTGAATCGCTTGCCATTTCCAAACCGTAACTCCGATTCCGGTGTTCTTTATATTGTTTTCAAGAGATTTAATCTCATCTCTCCAGTGGCAAACTTTGATTTCCAAGTTGAGGCCAGGTTCTTGCATTTCCTGTCACATCTTGCATATGCATCCCGCATCGCATCCCGCATAGCATATCATCTTTGCATCATCTTGTTTGATCCTTGCACGTGGTTGATTTTGTCCTTGTTGCTTTTTTGTCTTGTTTGGGTAGAGCCGGCAGACGAGTTCGCTTTCGAGGATCCAGTCAACTCTGACAACTGTGCAGGCAAGATGATCATACCCTCGAAATCACTACTATATTTGCTATGCTAGATTGCTCGCTCTTTTGCTATGCCAATGCTACGATGCCTACCACTTGCTTTCAATCCTCCCAAATTGCCATGTTAAACCTCTAACCCACCATGTCCTAGCAAACCGTTGATTGGCTATGTTACCGCTTTGCTCAGCCCCTCTTATAGCGTTGCTAGCTGCAGGTGAAGATTGAAGGCCGTTCCTTGTTGGAACATTTATTTACTTGTTGGGATATCATTATATTACCTGGTTATCTTAATGCATCTATATACTTGGTAAAGGGTGGAAGGCTCGGCCTCTCGCCTAGTGTTTTGTTCCACTCTTGCTGCCCTAGTTTTTCGGCATATCGGTGTTATGTTCCCGGATTTTGCGTTCCTTACGCGGTTGGGTTATAATGGGAACCCCTTGATAGTTCACCTTGATTAAAGCTTTTCCAGCAATGCCCAACCTTGGTTTTACCATTTGCCACCTAGCCTATTTCCCTTGGGTTTCCGGAGCCTGAGGGTCATCTTATTTTAAACCCCCCCGGGCCAGTGCTCCTCTGAGTGTTGGTCCGAACCAGGCAGCCTGCGGGGCCATGTCTTGGGAGGAGGTCTATTCCTTCGTTGACTGTGAGAGCTTGTCATGGGCTAAGTTGGGACTCCCCTGCAGGGATTTGAACTTTCGAAAGCCGTGCCCGTGGTTATGGGCAGATGGGAATTTGTTAATGTCCGGTTGTAGATAACTTGAACCTTAACTTAATTAAAATGAATCAACTGAGTGTGTTACCGTGATGGCCCCTTCTCGGCGGAGTCCGGGAAGTGGACACGATGTTGGAGTAATGTTTGCGCAGGTTGTCCTCTAGTTTCTCACTCGCGCTTTACCTCCTCTTCTCGCTCTCTTTTGCGAATAAGTTAGCCACCATATTTTGCTAGTCGCTTGCTGCAGCTCCACATATATTTTTTTACCTTACCTTGCCTATAATCTTAAATAGTCTTGATCGCGAGGGTGCGAGATTGCTGAGTCCTTGTGGCTCACAGATTAATATTACACCAGATGCAGGGCCTGGTGATTCCGCTCCAGGAGACGCGTTTGAGCTCAAGTGGGAGTTCGACGAAGACTCTCAACGTTACTATGTCTCCTTTCCTGATGATCAGTAGTGGTGCCCAGTTGGGGGTGATCGGGACTGTGTCGCTTGTTGGGTTATCTTTTATTTTGGCGCCGTAGTCGGGCCATGAGTGTTTGGATGATGTAATGTTATGTATGTACTTGATTGACGTGGCGAGTGTAAGCCAACTATGTTATCTCCCCTTTTATTATCTATATTACATGGGATGTTGTGAAGATTGCCTAACTTGCGACATATGCCTTCAATGCGATTATGCCTCTAAGTCGTGCCTCGACACGTGGGAGATATAGTCGCATCGAGGGTGTTACAAGTTGGTAATCAGAGCCTTCCCCGACCTTAGGAGCCCCATTGCTTGATCATTTTTAGCGGGCGAGTTGTGTCTAGAAAAATGTTTTGAGTCATTTAGGAATTATATATCGGAGAGTTTAGGAATTCTTTTTACTCCCCAGTCTCCTCATCGCTCTGGTAAGGCATCCTGACTTAGAGTTTTGACTCTTCCCTTCTCAAATTTCACTAAAAAAATTTAGGATCATGCGGGTATCTTGGAATCGTTCTGATGGTTTTATGATGAGAACATTGTCTTGGTGCCTCCTGTCAGGGTTTTGTGGAAGTGTCCCGGGGAGTTGAGTGAGGTGTTGTCATCATAATTTTATCGTTGCAGTTGCGGAATACCTGAGTTTAGTACGCCGACATCGAAAATCTCTTTTATGCAGTTCGTTGGTGAGATAACCTCGACGCCACCCAGTACTGGGGCGGGAGTTCGGGAATATCACCATAACTTGTATAACGGATGCTTTTCGAAGGTTGAGGTAGATGGTTTCTGAAGGTTTCTCGGTTATGTGTTGAAGGATGGATACAGCTGGATGTAGGATTTGCTAGAATTGGGTGAGATATTATGCTTCCCCTGTATCCCCAACACCTGATTGCATAACCGGAAAGGTTCGGGAGTTTCATAGGTGGGAATTCTTGTAGCTCACTACAAGAATCCTGTTAATACATGACAGTTTCAGCCCGTCATAGACCTATGCAAAACTGTCATGCAAGACTATGTGTGACGGAAATAAATTCCGTCATGTATATCGCGTCATAATTTGACCACTGTACACTCCTTGACGGATCATCGAAAACCGTCACCGATCATGACAGATCTTCACCGTCATGGATGACACCTAACTACAGTGCTCATAACGGCGTTAACTTCTGTGCCACATCATCATATGACATGGATCTGATGTGGCGGCCCATGTAGTAACCAGTCCATCTAAGTTCTGGCCCACTAAACTTTATACTGGTCCAAAAGTGGCAGCCCATATAATATCAACCCAACTATAATTGAAGCCCAATAATTTCAAAGCCCACTAATTTCAGGCCAGGAGGTTCACGCATCACTCATTTTTCATGAAAATTTTAAGCCAATAAGAATTTGACAATACGTATATGCTCATGTCATTACAAAAACAAAATTACAACATATCCAAAAATACACCTATACACAAGCGAAAAGAAAAGACCCAAAAAACATTAATTTTACAAGCATGTCTCAGAGAACACCATGCTACTCTACAGCCAACGCTGCCACCATCAAGCAAGGCACCTCTTATCAGGACGCTACACACCAACCAGGGGTCATCCAACATTTATAGCAGCAAATCCACCCGTCGACGCCAATGTTGTCAAAACACGTGCCATTGTTGTTGAAAATGCTCCCGTAACCAACATCTGCCACATGGTGAAAATTATGTCGCATTATTTTCAGTCAGTATGTTACACTACAAGTAGCTTACTACACATTATAAAGTTCTATATTGTTTCACTCCCAGAATGCAAAGTAGTGCAACAAATTAACAAAACTGTGAAAAGAAATAACTGGTGGCACAAAAAGGACTGATGAGCATACATAGATCAATAGAGTTGGTAGTAAACTCCGTTGTGCTTATTTTATACTATCACTACACTAAACTCGATAAGAAATGTAGCCTGTCTGAATATTGCACATTAATGAAAATTTCTAGGCATTGTTTCTCAACAGGTAAAAAAAGAAATGTACCAATTCCATGCTGATTATGTCTTACTGGAATATGTGTCCTATCTGATATGATATGGCACAGGAAAAAGATTTGGCATTTGTGGCTTACAATTAACCTAGCTGAAAAGACATTTGTGCGATACTACTTCTAATAAAGGATTGGGTCAAGTACAAGTCAGTTTTTGTATGTATTATTACACACATAAAAATAGTCCGACTATAGATACAACAAATATTGTGTAGTATACCACTTCAATGCATTATGAGAATTACTTTCCTTTACATATTTACCTTAAAATAACCTAAAAAGTTAGCATAACACATTCTGACTGTATAGCATTCAATATTTATAGTTCACTCCCAAACAATCAAATGCTTGGTACACTCGTTAGTTATCATCAATACAGACAGTTTTGATCATTATAAATTTATAGTTCACCATATCTAAGATTAACTTTGGTATTTTAGTCTAAGGAGATCATCTAGGGATTCAATACAGTGACACATGACTTCTAGGAACTACACAATTAGGATGTCCTAATATATTAGCATTGATATGTCATATCTCAACTAAATAACGCACATATTTTCACAATGCTAGCTAATTATTTGCACAATATTTCAAGTGTCTTCTATTGAGTGAATCTGCGAGGCAACATAGAAATAGTTGCTACTGACATTAAAAGACAACTCTAAGTGAAGACAATGTAATTACAGTAAATCGTTGTTTCCCATTCCATACTACTATCTATCATTGGTAGTAATCAAGTTCAAAATGACTTGAACAGAAAAAAGGGAAGTTAATTGAGCCACAAAGAAGATAAATTTTGGCATCCAAACAAAAAGATATATGCAATACACAATAACCGGCAATTTTTTTAGTTCTGGCCTACTTATCACATAGTACCTTTTCTCCCTTTTCAATAAGAAAATACTATTACAGTGACCTACATATATTTGTAAGACAACTCTGGAGCTATTCATGTCGAAACTAAGTTGAAATCCAGATATATTATTTTCCTTTTCATATGTGTATATTTATGAAATCAAACAGACTAATACATGGATACTGTGGTACGTATATACAATTACTTAGAATGATACATAATCCAGATAAACGGCTTGCACATTCTGACAATGTGTGAGGTTTCTTGATATTTACTCATTTTTATGACGTTCAAATTTATAGTTATTCCCAGTTAATAATCATAAAGTGTTTCAAGGTGCGTTTGGATGCAAAGTATTTTTGCAGTTTTTACAAAATACTGTGGTTTATGAAATAACCTTGGTATCAAAAACTTTGGGGTGTTTGGATGAAAGAAATACTTCACTTTAAGATACCATGGTATCTCTTATACTGTTGTATTTTTGTAGTATCTAAAAAAGAGGTCCCAACCACTTTTTTCTTAACTGAGTCGAGAGAAATCGAAGGCCTCCCACTCCTCCTCTGTTTATTATCTATTAAACGAGGTGCAAACTCTCTCCTGATTATTAATCTGATTACTAGGCATTTAAGGTTGGGTGATTAGCTTGCATTCGCTGGTTTGTGAGTCTATGTTCTTCCAGCCATTGTCGTAGTAGTCTAACTGATTACTAGGCATTTCAGCTTACATGATCATATGGTATGGCATGGTTGCTTGTCAATACAAGAGGTAGTTGTACTCTGTAGACTGCTACAGCACCTAGCATCCTGGAGAGGCCGAGAGGACTTGTGTGCAAGGCATGGCTGCATGCATTGAGCGGTCGTTTTTGTAGGCAGATCAGTTCCTTGAGTGTAGCTCAGTTAGGTGCAGTCAGGTCAAAACTACAGTAAAACTGCATTTACCAAACGAACTGCTGGTTTTGGCAAAACCAAGAAAAACTGCAGTTTTGCGAAACCATAGTATTGATTGGCCACGCCTTGAAAAACTGAGGTTTCGAATTACCACAGTTTTAGAAAAACTGTGCTGCCAATCTTTAATAATTAAGTTTTTTCTCAAGTACTACATACACACATCTGCAAAACAAGTGCATTCTGGCGAGACAGAGTCACGGCTGAATTTATATCTAACAGGCTCAAGTTTCCGAATTAAGTCCCAAAAGATATTTACCAAAGCAATAAGAAGTTAGAAAAAAATAGCTATATCATACTATATGGATTAGCATTAGTTTGCCCTGATTAAATTATGTGTAAAAGTGCAACAGATCCACAAAACAATCAGCAACTAATCAAGCTCACATGTTCATCTCAGCCATTTAATTCACCTCTAAACTGAACAAAAATATGATCCGTATTCACATTGCAAGTATCTTTCAGATTTGGGCGTAAAGGGGGGAGATGGGAGAAGCTCACCACGCTGGGAGGGCAGAACGCAGCCGGTGAGCTCGTCCAAGCACTGCAGGATAGGAGGCCAAGGGGATACTGGACTTGCTGCTCCACCTCTTCCGGCGAAGAGAGCTTGTTGGGGACGGCTGCATCGAGGAGGAGCACGTCATGTACGCCGCTGGATGGGCGAAGAATGGGGATTCAGGGGCTGGGCGTGCTTGTGCTATACCGGCGCTCCCCCTTGGAGGTCAAGGAGGAGAGAGAGCACCGGCGTTTGCCGCCACCGCCGACCAGAAGGACAAGGCCGCCGTGCCCGCCCTAGCCCGGGACCGGCGTCTGCAGGGTGCGCCGCGCCCCTGGATCCTGCGGGAGTAGCTCCTCCGTGCCGCCCTGCTGGACGTGGACCATCAGAAAGATAGTGAGCCCGTGGTGGCGCTATAGACGACCGAGAAGAGTCTTCGGAGATGCGCCGACGACGAAGGCGATGCCGGAGGCCGAAACCCTAATACGGGTGTGGCTTTTGGGAGAGCGGTAGCGGTCGGGATGGCAAAATCTTGCTGGAGGGGAGGATGGAGCCGACCGAGGAGAGCTCGGCGGTGTGCACCGCGCCGGCGATAGCCACCGGAATCGCCGGAATCAGGAGTGGGGGCAGTTGTGGCGGCTGAGGGAACGGGGGAGAGAATGGGGATTAGGGTTAGAAGGGCATGGACTGTGACTTAAATAGGCTGTCTCTAAAATTTTGCCACGGGCCGTGTCGGCCTCTTCAAATTTCGATGCCCACACGCGCTCTCGAAATTTCTGGCGCGTCCCCCTTTTATTTTGAGCTTCTCTTATTTTTGGCTACACATTCAACTGACATATGGGCCAACCAAGCCAACCAGACACCACACATCAGCGGGAGCAATCGATGACGGTCCGGATGATGCATAAAAAAGAAATAGACTAGATCAACATGTTGTTGTGTGACGGTTTCCGTGACGGCCCATCGATGTCCATCATAAATGGGCTACCTTTTTCGGAGGGCAGTCACATCTTGCTGATCCATGACGTTCTCCGTGACGGATAAGAGAAAACCGTCATTGTCCGTGACTATTTCTTAGAACGTCACCAGAAATCTGTCATGTATTAATAAGTTTCTTGTAGTGGCTCTAGTTCTTCTTCCACGGATATTGGTTTGAGATTGGGATTGCCAAGAGTCAACCCAAGTACAAGTGCTACCGCCTTGATGAAAAGGATACTCTCTTCTTCGAGGATCGTATTGTTGTACCCAAAGGTGACCTCCGTAAAGTGATCATGAACGAGGCTCACAATTCTCTCCTCTCCATCCACCCTGGGAGCACGAAGATGTATCAGGACCTCAAGCAGGATTATTGGTGGACTCGAATGAAGCGCGAGATTGCTCAATTCATGAATGAATATGATGTCTGCAGAAGAGTGAAGGCAGAACACCAAAGGCCAGCTGGTCTCCTCCAACCTCTTGCCATTCCAGAATGGAAGTTTGACCACATCGAAATGGACTTCGTGACTGGGTTTCCAAAGTCCAAGCGTGGCAATGATGCTATATTCGTTGTCATCGACAAACTCACCAAAGTGGCTCACTTTCTGCCTATCAAAGAGTCGATCACTGCAGCTCAATTGGCGGAACTCTATACCTCTCGGATTGTCTCTCTGCACGGTATCCCACAAGTGATCTCTTCAGACCGTGGCAGCATCTTTACATCCAAGTTTTGTGATTCTTTTTAGAAGGCCATGGGCACCAACATCAGCTTCAGCACAGCTTTCCATCCTCAAACTAGCGGTCAAGTCGAGCGTGTCAACCAGATTCTTGAAGATATGCTCAGGGCTTGTGTGATCTCCTTCGGCATGAAGTGGGAGGATTGTCTTCCTTATGCTGAATTCTCCTACAACAACAGTTTTCAAGCAAGTTCGGGCAAGGCCCCATTTGAAATTCTGTATGGCAGGAAGTGTCGTACCTCTCTCAACTGGTCTGAAACCGGTGAACGTCAGCTTTTGGGTAATGACTTAATTACAGAGGCAGAGGAAATGTGCAAAGTCATTCGTGATAACCTCAAAGCAGCCCAATCCTGTCAGAAGAGCTACTATGACAGTAAGCACCGTGATTTGGCTTTCGAGATCGGAGATCATGTTTACCTCCGCGTCTCTCCTATAAAAGGTACTCGTCGCTTCGGTATCAAAGGGAAGCTTGCCCCTAGATACGTGGGACCTTTCAAGATTGTCAGCAAGAGAGGCGACCTCGCCTATCAACTTGAGCTTCCTTCAAACTTTGCAAATGTTCATGACGTGTTCCATGTCTCTCAGCTTCGAAAGTGCTTCAAGACTCCTGACCGCACCGTCAACTTCGAGGACATTGAGCTCCAAGAAGATCTCTCCTATCGTGAGCACCCAGTTGCTATTCTTCAAGAGACTGAACGCAAGACTCGCAACAAGTCAATCAAATTTCTCAAAGTCAAGTGGTCACACCATTCCGACCGTGAAGCTACCTGGGAACGCGAGGACCACCTTCGTTCTGAGTACCCGGCGTTCTTTCAGTCCTAGATCTCGGGACAAGATCCTTTCGTAGTGGTGGAGTGTTGTAACACCCTGGATGTAACTTTCCCAATTTGTACTCCAACTCTTGCCGTTTCCGGTGTTAAGTTAATTTATTTTCTCGGGCTCGGGTTTTTGTCTCCATGTGTTGTTATCGTTGGCATGCATCTCATATCATGTCATCATATGCATTACATTTGCATACGTATTCATCTCATGCATTCGAGCATTTTCCCCGTTGTCCGTTTTGCATTCCGGCGCTTCGTTCTCCTCCGGTGGTCATTTCTACCTTTCTTTCATGCGTGGGGATTAAACATTTCCGGATTGGACCAAGACTTGCCAAGCGGCCTTGGTTTACTACCGGTAGACCGCCTGTCAAGTTTCGTATCATTTGGACTTCGTTTGATACTCCAACGGTTAACCGAGGGACCGAAAAGGCCTCGTGTGTGTTGCAGCCCAACACCCCTCCAATTTGGCCCAAAACCTACCTAAGCCTTCTCCATCATCTAGAGCGTTCGATCACAATCGCATGGCCGAAAACCGCACCTCATTTGGACACTCCTAGCTCCCCCTATGCCTATATATAGCCTCTCCCCGAAAATCCCGAGTCTCCCCTCGTCCCTAACCCTAAAATCCCAGATCCGCCGCCGCCGGACACGTCCGCACCGCCACGTGGCACGTGCCCACTTCGCCGCGCCGCCACCCGCGCGGGCCCGCCAGGCCCAGCGCCGGCCCCCGAGGGCACGAAGCCGCTGCCCGCCTCCTTCCGCGCCGCGCCGCCGCCTTCTTCGACTCCGGCGCACCCCGCCGCCGCACGCTGTCTCCACCGAGCCCCGGCAGCCTCGCCGACCTCAGCCGCTGCGCCAAGTCGCCGCGGCCATCGCCGGCCCGCGTCGCCCCGCGGTCTCCTCCACGCCGCCGCCTCCTCTCCATCCTTTCTCCGGCCGGCGAGCCCTCTCCCCCGGCGAGATCGAGCTTCTCCGGCTCAACTTCGACGAGGGATCCGGTCAACCTCGAGAACTATGCCTAGAACCCTAGATCTGTCTCGGAGTGGTAATTTTCGCCAAGTCCCGAAGATTCCCTGTTTCATGTGCTCCTGTTCAACATGCCGTAACTTTGCATCCGTGGCTCCGATTTGGGCATATAGCATATCAAAATGTTCAACTCAGAGAGTACATCATTTAATTCCATTGCATCTTTTTCATTTGAGTTCATCTTGATGCCCGAAATGCTGTTAGAAAAGAGCTACTTGAGATAATTGTCAGATCTCCTGCTCCATTTAGCTTTTTGTCATTTTTGCCATGATTAATGTGTGCATGATATGCCCTGATGCACTACATATGTTTTGTTAAGGGTTTTGTCATCTTTCCAGAGGTGCAACCCATGTATTTTTGTGATGTGTGTGGTGACTAGTACAAGTTTGCAAAGTGGTGCACTTGTTAATTCTGATTTCAGGGACTTAGCATTTCCACTAAGTCCTTGAGCTGATTATCTCTTATGGCCATATGTTCATGTTGTTTCCTAGTGATCCGTGCCTCTTTTGAGGATGATCAGTAAGGATGTTTTGTTAATCTTGTAGTGCTCTATCCATCCATGTCTTTTTTTGAAATTATGTAGCACCCTAGCTTGAGTCAATCGAGCTCTACTTTTGCTACTTTGTGAATCTGGGCAGATTGTCAACCTGTTTGCAATTTTGCCGATGATGTTGTAGCTGATCCGTGCATGCTATGCTATTGTTCTTACCATGTCTTGCTTGCATTTTGTGTATTCTTGATGGATGTATGCTTAGTTTATCATGAATTGCACCGTAGTGAGTGCATCGAGCTCGTAAACATGCCTACTTGAGTTATGTTTCAGCATGTGCCAGTTTTCACTAAGTCTGTGATCTGATTATGTTTTTGCTATGTTCACATGCTTGCAATTGTATTTTCTGATCCCTTTTGGCTCAAGGTCACTAAGGGACTTTTGTTAAGCTCTTTGAGTAGCTCCATGCCATGCTTTACTTTGCCATGTTCAGGTCCTGTAACATGTAGTTTTGTTGCTCCGGAGAGTGCTATCTGATCTGAAATTCCAGACAAGTGTTAATTTCACTAAGTCTGAAATCTGTTTGCCATATGCATTTTTGCCATGCTTGTTTGAACCCGTTAATGGATGAATTGGCCGTAGCTCAATGCTAGACTTTTGTTAAGCATTTTGTATGTATCCCTACCATGTATTTTGTTGCCATGTTTGGGTGCTGTAGCATGTTCATCTCATTGCATTTAGATGGCTACTTGCTGTAAATCGCAGACCGCTGTCATATTTGAATCGCTTGCCATTTCCAAACCGTAACTCCGATTCCGGCGTTCTTTATATCGTTTTCAAGCGATTTCATCTAGTGGCACACTTGGATTTCCAAGTTGAGGCCAGGTTCTTGCATTTCCTGTCACATCTTGCATATGCATCGCGCATCGCATCCCGCATAATATATTATCTTTGCATCATCTTGTTTGATACTTGCATGTGGTTGATTGTGTCCTTGTTGCTTGTTTGTCTTGTTTGGGTAGAGCCGGGAGACGAGTTCGCTAACGAGGAGCCCGTTGAGTTTGCATTTGAGGATCCAGTCAACTCTGACAACTGTGCAGGCAAGATGATCATACCCTCGAAATCAGTACTATCTTTGCTATGCTAGATTGCTCGCTCTTTTGCTATGCCAATGCTACGATGCCTACCACTTGCTTTCAAGCCTCCCAAATTGCCATGTCAAACCTCTAACCCACCATGTCCTAGCAAACCGTTGATGGGCTATGTTACCGCTTTGCTCAGCCCCTCTTATAACGTTGCTAGTTGCAGGTGAAGATTGAAGGCCGTTCCTTGTTGGAACATTTATTTACTTGTTGGGATATCATTATATTACCTTGTTATCTTAATGCATCTATATACTTGGTAAAGGGTGGAAGGCTCGGCCTCTCTCCTAGTGTTTTGTTCCACTCTTGCCGCCCTAGTTTTCCGTCATATCGGTGTTATGTTCCCGGATTTTGCGTTCCTTACGCGGTTGGGTTATAATGGGAACCCCTTGATAGTTCGCCTTCATTAAAGCTTTTCCAGCAATGCCCAACCTTGGTTTTACCATTTGCCACCTAGCCTCTTTTCCCTTGGGTTTCCGGAGCCCGAGGGTCATCTTATTTTAAACCCGCCCGGGCCAGTGCTCCTCTGATTGCTGGTCCGAACCAGGCAGCCTGCGGGGCCACCTCGAGGAAACTCGAGGGTTGGTTTTACTCGTAGCTTGACCTATCTGAGTGTGCCCTGAGAACGAGATATGTGCAGCTCCTATCGGGATTTGTCGGCACATTCGGGCGGTGTTGCTGTTCTTGTTTTAACCTCTCGAAGCGTCTTGAAGAACCGAGATACCGAGTCTGATCGGAACGTCTTGGGAGGAGGTCTATTCCTTCGTTGACCGTGAGAGCTTGTCATGGGCTAAGTTGGGACTCCCCTGCAGGGATTTGAACTTTCGAAAGCCGTGCCCGCGGTTATGGGCAGATGGGAATTTGTTAACGTCCGGTTGTAGATAACTTGAACCTTAACTTAATTAAAATGAATCAACTGAGTGTGTTACCGTGATGGACCCTTCTCGGCGGAGTCCGAGAAGTGGACACGGTGTTGGAGTAATGTTTGCGCAGGTTGTCCTCTAGTTTCTCGCTCGTGCTTTGCCTCCTCTTCTCGCTCTCTTTTGCGAATAAGTTAGCCACCATATTTTTCTAGTCGCTTGCTGCAGCTCCACATATTTTTTTTACCTTACCTTGCCTATAAGCTTAAATAGTCTTGATCGCGAGGGTGCAAGATTGCTGAGTCCTTGTGGCTCAAAGATTACTATTACACCAGATGCAGGGCCTGATGATTCTGCTCCAGGAGACGCGTTTGAGCTCAAGTGGGAGTTCGACGAAGACTCTCAATGTTACTATGTCTCCTTTCCTGATGATCAGTAGTGGTGTCCAGTTGGGGGTGATCGGGACCGTGTCGCTTGTTGGGTTATCTTTTATTTTGGCGCCATAGTCGGGCCATGAGTGTTTGTATGATGTAATGTTATTTATGTACTTGATTGACGTGGCGAGTGTAAGCCAACTATGTTATCTCCCCTTTTATTATCTATATTACATGGGATGTTGTGAAGATTGCCTAACTTGCGACATATGCCTTCAATGCGATTATGCCTCTAAGTCGTGCCTCGACACGTGGGAGATATAGTCGCATCGAGGGTGTTACAGATATGTTCCTAGAGAAAATTGTGTTGAAAGATGTTAGTAGCAATGATGCGGATTGGATCCTTGATCTGAGGTTTATCCTCATTGCAGCACAGAAGAATTATGTCCTTGATGCACCGCTAGGTGACAGATCTATTGCAGGAGCAGATGCAGACGTTATGAACGTTTGGCTAGCTAAATATGATGACTACTTGATAGTTTAGTGCACCATGCTTAACGGCTTAGAATCGGGACTTCAAAGACGTTTTGAACGTCATGGACCATATGAGATGTTCCAGGAGTTGAAGTTAATATTTCAAGCAAATACCTGAGTTGAGAGATATGAAGTCTCCAACAAGTTCTATAGCTAAAAGATGGAGGAGAATCGCTCAACTAGTGGGCATGTGCTCAGATTGTCTGGGTACTACAATCGCTTGAATCAAGTGGGAGTTAATCTTCCAGATAAGATAGTGATTGACAGAATTCTCTAGTCACCATCACCAAGTTAGTAGAACTTCGTGATGAACTATAGTATGCAAGGGATGATGAAAACGACTCCCGAGCTTTTCATGATGATGAAATCGATGAAGGTAGAAATCAAGAAAGAGCATCAAGTGTTTATGGTTGACAAGATCACTAGTTTCAAGAAAAGGGCAAAGGGAAAAAGGGGAACTTCAAGAAAAACAGCAAGCAAGTTGCTGCTCAAGTGAAGAAGCCCAAGTCTGGTCCTAAGCCTGAGACTAAGTGCTTCTACTGCAAAGGGACTGGTCACTGGAAGCGGAACTACCCCAAGTGATTGGCGGATAAGAAGGATGGCGAAGTGAACATAAGTATATTTAATATACATGTTATTGATGTGTACTTTACTAGTGTTTATAGCAACCCCTCAGTATTAGATACTAGTTCAGTTGCTAAGATTAGTAACTCGAAACGGGAGTTGCAGAATAAACAGAGACTAGTTAAGGGTGAAGTGACGATGTGTGTTGGAAGTGGTTCCAAGATTGATATGATCATCATCGCACACTCCCTATACTTTCGGGATTAGTGTTGAACCTAAATAAGTGTTATTTGGTGTTTGCGTTGAGCATGAATATGATTTGATCATGTTTATTGTAATACGGTTATTCATTTAAGTAAGAGAATAAATTGTTGTTCTGTTTACATGAATAAAACCTTATATGGTTACACACCCAATGAAAATGGTTCATTGGATCTCGATCGTAGTGATACACATATTCATAATATTGAAACCAAAAGATGCAAAGTTAATAATGATAGTGCAACTTATTTGTGGCACTGTCCTTTAGGTCATATTGGTGTAAAGCGCATGAAGAAACTCCATGCTGATGGGATTTTGGAATCACTTGATTATGAATCACTTGCTGCTTGTGAACCATGCCTTATGGGCAAGATGACTAAAGATTCCGTTCTCCGGAACAATGGAGCGAGCAACAGATTTGTTGGAAAGCATACATACTGATGTATGTGGTCCGATGAATATTAAAGCTCGCGACAAGTATCATTATTTTCTGACCTACACAGATGATTTAAGCAGATATGAGTATATCTACTTGATGAAACATAAATCTGAAAAGTTCAAAGTATTTCAGAGTGAAGTGGAAAATCATCGTGACAAGAAAATAAAGTTTCTACGATCTGATCGCAGAAACGAATATTTGAGTTACGAGTTTGGTCTTCAATTAAAACAATGTGGAATAGTTTCACGAACTCATGCCACCTAGAGCACCACAACATAATGGTGTGTCCGAACGTCATAACCGTACTTTATTGGATATAGTACAATCTATGATGTTTCTTACCGATTTACCAATATCGTTTTGGGATCATGCATTAGAGACAGCTGCATTCACGTTGAAAAGGGGCACCATCTAAGTCCGTTGAGACGACACAATCTGAACTGTGGTTTGGCAAGAAACCAAAGTTGTCGTTTCTTAAAGTTTGGGATTGTGATGCTTATATGAAAAAGTTTCATCATGATAAGCTCAAACCCAAATCGGAGAAATATGTCTTCATAGGATACCCAAAGGAGACTGTTGGGTACACCTTCTATCACAGATCCGAAGGCAAGACATTCGTTGCTAAGAATGGATCCTTTCTAGAGAAGGAGTTTCTCTTGAAAGAAGTGAGTGGGAGGAAAGTAGAACTTGATAAGGTAATTGTACCTTCTCCCTTATTGGAAAGTAGTTCATCACAGAAATCTGTTCCTGTGACTACTACACCAATTAGTGAGGAAGCTAATGATGATGATCATGTAACTTCAGATCAAGTTACTACCGAATCTCGTAGTTTAACCAGAGTGAGATCCGCACCAGAGTGGTACGGTAATCTTGTTCTGGAGGTCATTCTACTTGACCATGATGAACCTACGAACTATGAGGAAGCGATGATGAGCCCAGATTCCGCAAAATGGCTTGAGGCCATGAAATCTGAGATAGGATCCCTGTATGAGAACAAAATATGGACTTTGGTTGACTTGCCCGATGTTCGGCAAGCCATTGAGATTAAATGGATCTTCAAGAGGAAGACGGACGCTAATAGGTGTGTTACTATCTACAAAGCTAGAATTGTCGCAAAAGGTTTTCGACAAGTTCAAGGTGTTGACTACGATGAGAGTTTCTCACTCGTATCTATGCTTAAGTCTGTCCGAATCATGTTAGCAATTGCCGCATTTTATGAAATCTTGCGAATGGATAAACAAAACTGCATTCCTTAATGGATTTATTGTATATGATGCAACCAGAAGGTTTTGTCAATCCTAAAGGTGTTAACAAAATGTGAAGCTCCAGTGATCCATCTATGGACTATTGCAAGCATCTCAGAGTTGGAATATACGCTTTGATGAGTTGATCAAAGCATATAGTTTTATACAGACTTGGGGTGAAGCCTGTATTTACAAGAAAGTGAGTGGGAGCACTATAACATTTCTGATAAATATATGTGAATGTCATATTGTTGATCAGAAATAATGTAGAATTATTCTGCAAAGCATAAAGGAGTTTTTGAAAGGAGTTTTTTTAAAGAAAGACCTCGGTAAAGCTGCATACATATTGAGCATCAAGATCTATAGAGATAGATCAAGACGCTTGATAAGTTTTTTCAATAAGTACATACCTTGACAAGATTTTGAAGTAGTTCAAAATGGAACAGTCAAAGAAAGAGTTCTTGCCTGTGTTGCAAGGTGTGAAATTGAGTAAGACTCAAAGCCCGACCACGGTAGAAGATAGAAAGAAAGTCATTCCCTATGCCTCAGCCATAGATTCTATAAAGTATGCCATGCTGTGTACCAGATCTGTTGTATACCCTACACTGTGTTAAGAGAGGGAATACAATAGTGATCTAGGAAGTAGATCACTGGACAGCGGTCAAAATTATCCTTAGTGAAATAAGGATATGTTTCTCGATTATGGACATAACAAAAAGGTTCATCATAAAGGGTTACGTCGATACAAATTTTTTGACACCGATCTGGATGACTCTAAGTCTCGATCTAGATACATATTGAAAGTGAGAGCAATTAGCTAGAGTAGCTCCGTACAGAGCATTGTTGACATAGATTTTTGCAAAATACTTACGGATCTGAATATAACAGACCCGTTGACTAAAATTGTCTCACAAGAAAAACATGATAACACCTTAGTACTCTTTGGGTGTTAATCACATAGCGATGTGAACTAGATTGCTGACTCTAGTAAACACTTTGGGTGTTGGTCACATATCAATGTGAACTATGGGTGTTAACCACATAAAGATGTGAACTATTGATGTTAGATCACATGGCGATGTGAACTAGATTATTGACTCTAGTGCAAGTGGAGACTGAAGGAAATATGTCCTAGAGGCAATAATAAAGTTATTATTTATTTCCTTATTTCATGATAAATGTTTATTATTCATGCTAGAATTGTATTAACCGGAAACATAATACATGTGTGAATACATAGACAAACAGAGTGTCACTAGTACGCCTCTACTTGACTAGCTCGTTGATCAAAGATGGTTATGTTTCCTAACCATAGACATGAGTTGTCATTTGATTAACGAGATCACATCATTAGGACAATGATGTGATTGACTTGACCCATTCCGTTAGCATAGCACTTGATCGTTTAGTTTGTTGCTATTGCTTTCTTCATGACTTATACATGTTCCTATGTCTATGAGATTATGCAACTCCCGTTTACCGGAGGAACACTTTGGGTGCTACCAAACATCACAACATAAATGGGTGATTATAAAGGAGCATTACAGGTGTCTCTGAAGGTACTTGTTGGGTTGGCGTATTTCGAGATTAGGATTTGTCACTCCGATTGTCGGAGAGGTATCTCTGGGCCCTCTCGGTAATGCACATCACTTAAGCCTTGCAAGCATTGCAACTAATGAGTTAGTTGCAGGATGATGTATTACGGAATGAGTAAAGAGACTTGCCGGTAACGATATTGAACTAGGTATTGAGATACCGACGATCGAATCTCGGGCAAGTAACATACCGATGACAAAGGGAACAACGTATGTTGTTATGCGGTCTGACCGATAAAGATCTTCGTAGAATATGTGGGAGCCAATATGAGCATCCAGGTTCCGCTATTGGTTATTGACCGGAGACGTGTCTCGGTCATGTCTACATTGTTCTCGAACCCGTAGGGTCCGCACGCTTAAGGTTTCGATGACAGTTATATTATGAGTTTATGAGTTTTGATGTACCAAAGGAGTTCGGAGTCGCGGATGAGATCGGGGACATGACGAGGAGTCTCGAAATGGTCGAGACGTAAAGATCGATATATTGGACGACTATATTCGGACATCGGAAAGGTTCCGAGTGGTTCGGGTATTTTTCGGAGTACCGGGGAGTTACGGGAATACGGGGGAAGAAGTATATGGGCCTTATTGGGCTTTAGGGGAGAGGGACAGGTAGGCCGCGCGCCCCCCCATTGACTAGTCCGAATTGGACTAGGGGGAGGGGCGGCGCCCCCTCCTTCCTTCTCTTCCCTTTTCCCCTTCCTTGTCTCCTACTCCTACTACTTGGAAGGACTCCTAGTTGTACTAGGAAAAGGGGGAATCCTACTCCCGGTGGGAGTAGGACTCCCCTAGGGCGCGCCATAGAGAGGGCCGGCCCTCCCCTCCTCCACTCCTTTATATACAGGGGCAGGGGGGCACCTCTAGACACACAAGTTGATCTTCGTGATCGTTCTCTTAGCCGTGTGCGGTGCCCCCCTCCACCATAATCCTCGATAATATTGTAGCGGTGCATAGGCAAAGTCCTGCGATGGTAGAACATCAAGATCGTCACCACGCCGTCGTGCTAACGGAACTCTTTCCCGACACTTTGCTGGATTGGAGTCCGGGGATCGTCATCGAGCTGAACGTGTGCTAGAACTCGGAGGTGTCGTAGTTTTGGTGCTTGATCGGTCAGGTCGTGAAGACGTACGACTACATCAACCGCGTTGTCATAACGCTTCCGCTTTCGGTCTACGAGGGTACGTAGACAACACTCTCCCCTCTTGTTGCTATGCTTCACCATGATCTTGCGTGTGCGTAGGAAATTTTTTGAAATTACTACATTCCCCAACATGATGTTGCTTGAGAAAGCCGCTTTGTACCTCTGCTGCTAGGGCGGCGGTGTGCTCCTCTGTCCAGAGGGAGCGTTCTGTGTTTCCGTTGACTGTTATGAGGCCGCGCGGACCGGGCATCTTCAGCTTGAGATAAGCATAGTGTGGCACCGCGTTGAATGTAGCAAATGAGGTTCGTCCGAGCAGTGCGTGGTAGCCGCTGCGGAAGGGGACGATATCGAAGATTAACTCTTCGCTTCGGAAGTTGTCCGGAGAACCGAAGACCACCTCCAGCGTGATTTAGCCCGTGCAACGGGCCTCAACGCCTGGTATGACTCCTTTAACGGTAGTCTTTGTGGGTTTGATTCGTGAGGGATTAATGCCCATCTTCCGCACTGTATGCTGATAGAGCAGGTTGAGGCTGCTACCACCGTCAATTAGGACTCGTGTTAGGTGAAATCCATCGATGATTGGGTCGAGGACCAGTGCGGCTGAACCGCCATGCCGGATACTAGTTGGGTGATCTTGGCGATCGAAGGTGATCGGGAATGACGACCACGGATTGAATTTTGGGGCAACTGGCTCTACCGCGTAGACGTCCCTAAGTGCTCGCTTACGCTCCCTTTTGGGGATGTGTGTAGCGTATATCATATTCACCGTTTTGACTTGAGGGGGAAATTTCTTCTGCCCCCTGGTGTTTGGCTACCGGGGCTCTTCGTCCTCGTCCTCACTTTGTGATCCCTTTTTCTTGTTTTCGGCATTTAACTTGCCAGCCTGTTTGAAAACCAAACAATCCCTGATGGTATGATTGGCTTGTTTGTCTGGGGTAACGTGTATCTGGCACGGACGGTCGAGTATGCGATCCAGGCTGGATGGTCCCTTACTGTTCCTTTTGTAGGGTTTCTTTCGCTGGCAGGACTCGGAGCCGCTGAATCCGGCGTTAACGATGGTGTCATCGGTGTTGTCGCCATTGCTTCGGCGTTTGTGTCTATTGCGCCGGAGCTTGCCGGTGCTGTTTTTGGCCTCGGAGGGGCCTGTCTCGCTGGCTGTGTTTTTGCTACAAGCCAGCCAGCTGTCCTCACCCGTGCAAAAGCGGGTCATGTGTGCCATCAGGGCTGCCATGGACTTCAGGTTTTCTTGGCCAAGGTGGCGTGCGAGCCATTCGTCGCTGATGCTGTGTTTAAAGGCCGCTAGGGCTTCGGGATCCGGACAGTCAATGATCTGGTTCTTTTTGGTTAGGAACCTAGTCCAGAATTTTCTGGCTGATTCTCTAGGTTGTTGAACTATGTGGCTTAAGTCATCGGCATCGGGTGGCCGGACATATGTACCTTGGAAGTTGTCAAGGAAGGCTTCTTCCAAGTTCTCCCAGTTGCCGATGGAATTTTCAGGCAGGCTATTTAGTCAGTGTCGAGCTGGCCCTTTGAGCTTTAGTGGGAGCTATTTGATGGCGTGGAGGTCATCTCAACGGGCCATGTGGATGTGGAGAATAAAGTCCTCAATCCATACTACGAGATCGGTTGTTCCGTCGTATGATTCAATATTGACGGGCTTGAACCCCTCGGGGAATTCATGATCCAGCACCTCATCTATGAAACAGAGAGGGTGTGCGGCGCCTCTATATCGGGCTGCGTCACGGCGCACCTCCGATGAAGTCCGTCTGCGGTTATCGGCCCGGGTGTGACTAGGTTTGTCACGTCCGAATAGGTAGCCGTCATCCTGAGTCGGGAAGCGTCCTCGCGATCCGTAGATTGATCTGGTGTGTCCTACTCTAATGTCTAGATCCTGCCGAAGGTCGTATGTATGGTCCCGAGCTGTTTTGTACCTGTTTTTGCGAGGTGGTGGGCGGGCTGTTGTTTGGCCTGAGTTACCGTTTTATCCCGACCATGGGGTGGTCGGTCCGCCGCACTATCCCGCCACGTGGTGGTCGGTCCGCATTGCGTGAGGGAGGTATGGGATCTGGTGCCTCCTCATCAAACTGAGGTAGCAGTCTACGCTTTGGGTTACTCTTGACTGGGCGCTCGAGGCCATATTCTTCGGCTGCCAGGACATCTGTCCACTTGTCAATGAGCAGGTCTTGATCAGCTTGGAGCTGCTGCTGCTTCTTCTTCAGGATTCTTGCAGTGGCTATTAGCTGGCTCTTGAAGCGCTCCTTCTCGAGCGGTGCCTCAGGCACGATGAAGTCCTCATTGCAGAGGTTCTCATCATCCTCGGAGACTGGACGATAACTATCATCATCTGGGTCATTGGGCGTGGCCTGTTTATCAGGGTTATCTTGCCCGTTGTCTTGTTCCTCCTGTTCGGATGCAGCCCCGACAGGGTCTTCATTGTTTTCGGCATCGCCCGGAGTACTATTTTCTCCAGTGCTAGTGTTGCCATCTTTTGAGCGACAAGGCTTAGAGCGGCGTTTAGGGCGCCGACGCTTGGATTGTGTCTCGGAAGGTTTATTCGCAACTGGATCTCCTTTGTCATCGTCGCTAGCTTTTTTAGGTGTGTCGACCATGTACACATCGTATGAAGAGGTGGTCGTCCAACGTCCAGTAAATGGTGGATCTTGGCCTTGCTCCTTGTCGGCATCGTCGTCCATACCGTCGATGTCTTCGGAGCCGTAATCAAGCACGTCGGTTAAGTCATCGACAACGGCTATGAAGTGGGTGGCGGGTGGGAAGCGAAATTCCCCATCATCAGCCACTGGCTCGAACCGAACATAGTTCGGCTGTGAGTCTGTAGCGACCAGACCTCAAATGGTCCAATCTCTGTGCTCAGGTGTCATCCCTGGATCAGTAATGCTGACACCACACAGTACTTGAAGGATTTATAACAGAGTAGCAATCACACACTTATTACATCGAGTGTCTCAAAAGAGAACTTATTACAATAAATATGGCTTAAGGCCATCTAATAACGATAACAGCGGAAGGCTTGGAAGATAAGTGAGTCCATCAACTCCAACGGCATCACTGAGTATAGAACCACGACCTAAAACTCCTTAATCGTCGTCTGAAAAGTCTGCAACATTAACATTGCAGCCCGAAACGGGTCAGCACATGGAATATGCTGGCAAAATAACACATGGAGAGTAATGGAATGAAACAGCTATTCTATATGCATATTTGGCTGGTGGAAAGCTCTATGGTTATAGTTTTGCGTAACGCCAATTTTTCCCTACTGCAAAGGAATAAATTTTATTTAACTATCATGGTGGTTGTTAAACATTGAGAATGGTTGACAGCATTCTCAATCCCAATTAAGCATCATCATTAAACAAAACCCAACAAAATTAATTTTAGAGTAACATGTTGAGATTCACATGATAATCCAGGTACTAGATACTCAAGATGTCCATAACCGGGGACACGGCTAACCATGATTAGTTTATGCACTCTGCAGAGGTTTGCGCACTTTTCCCCACAAGACTCGATCTCCTTCGTTGGATTTCTCGCACCACATGGTGTTAGAGAAACGGATGACCAAGACATAGTCTTTCAGAAGCGCTAGCACATTACGAACGGGTAGACCGTACCAACCTACATCTCCTACATCTGCTAGTCTACCACTGTAAGAGTTCGCACATCTTAGTCAACTATGCTAGAGCCCATAATAGCTTGTGGCTGCACACGGAACTTTCTAGTAAGAATAATCTCATGATCCCTTTGAGCCTGGATGGCGGTCCATAAAAAAATAGGCAATCCTGGAATACCCAGGTGCCTCAATCCACCCAGATGTGTGTTTAGGTTGCCACCTTATATAAACCATTAATTAACAATCTCACATCTGTCATGGATACACTCACCCAATCCACGTCTACTAGCATAGCATGGCATAATAAGCAAACGTAGAAGTAACTCCCAAAGGTTTGATAATAACAGGTAATAGGTTCTACCTCATCTGCTTCCCAAACCCACAATTGAATTAGATCCTAATCATGCAATGTGTGAGGATTGATCTAATGCAATAAAACTGGGTAGTTGGAAAGCATGATCAAAGTGTTACTTGCCGTGCTGATGATCCGGGAAACCTAGCGATTCGAAGTAGCAAGCGACGCACTCCGGGTACTCTATCGCAAACAAACAAGCATACAATAAGTACTCAACTAATGCACAGGTAATACTCAAATAAGATATCTAACCATAAAGTTCAACTTAAGAACTCCGGTTGGCAAAAAGAATCAAATCGAACGAAGCAACGAAAGACAAACGGCAAAAGAAACATGCTTCGTTTACTATTCTGGATCTAGGGCAAATTTTACAGTGGCAAAAACTTGTTTAAGTTGGTTAAATGGAAAGAGGGTTTCGAGACGAAACTCCAGGCGCTTGAATCGCCTGATTCCGATAAACGAGCGAAAAGTTAGACTAAAACAAAAATCGAATCAGAGATCGCGATCAGAAAAATCGTGATTTAATCCGAGAAAAAGAAAACGACGAACGTTCCTTAAAACGAACGAACCGGCGAACGCTCGCTATTTAAATAAACCAGAAAAACCGATCTATTTTAAAAAAACGAAACTAAAAAAACGAGCAAAATCGTCAAAAAACCTCGAAAAACCGGAGGCGAAAAAAAACTACCTCCGGCGACTCCGGCGGCGGTCCGGTGGGCGGCAGCGGGGCAGCGGCGACGCGGTGGGGGGGCAGCGGGCGGCGCGGTGCGCGTCGCGACAGCGGGGGCCGGCTAGGGTTAGGGTTTCGGGCGGGGCGTTTGGGCTTCGGCCGGGGCCTCGGGGCGCAGCTTATAAGAGGCCCGGCCAGGGGAGTCCTGGCCGGTTACGGCCCAAGGTCGGTTCGGACTCTTTTTTTTTAAATAATTACGCTCGGAAAGAAAAACAAAAGAAATACTAAACCGACTCCAAAAATCCCGAAATAAATTTTCCCCGGCTTCTTAAATCAAGCCGCACAGGATGAACATTTATTTGGGGCCTAAATGCAATGTTTAAAAACGAGCATTTTTCCTAAATTCAATTAAAATAGCAAATAAAACCAAAACAAAATCTTATTTGATTTTTTTATTAAATCCTCAATATTTCTTTATTTTGGGAAAGTCATTTTATTCCCTCTCTCATATTTTTGTAATAGAAATAATTGGTGATGAAATAAATAAAATCAAATGATCCTATTTTCAAATTTTGAGACAACTCAAATAAGAAAATAACGAAATCCCCAACTCTCTCCGAGGGTCCTTGAGTTGCGTGAAATTTCTAGGATCAACCAAAATGCAATAAATATGATATGCAATGATGGTCTAGTGTATAACATTCCAAATTGAAAATTTGGGATATTACAAACCTCCCCCCCCTTAAGATGAATCTCGCCCTCGAGATTCGAGTTGGCTAGAAAATAGGTGAGGGTGGTCCTTCAGCGAATCTTCCTCTCGCTCCCAGGTGGCTTCATCCTCCGTGTGGTGGCTCCACTGAACCTTGCAAAACTTGATAACCTTACTGCGGGTGACTGGACTGGCATACTCTAGAATCTTAACTGGTTTCTCCTCATAGGTCAAATCACTGTCCAACTGAATTGCTTCCAGTGGTACCGTATCTGTCAGCGGTATATCAGCCATCTTTGTGTGGCACTTCTTCAAATGGGAAACGTGGAACATGTCGTGAACTCCCGACAAGCCTTCAGGTAATTCCAACTTATAGGCCACCTCTCCCATACGCTCCAAAACTTTGTATGGGCCTACAAAACGTGGTGCTAATTTTCCCTTAACTCCAAAGCGCTTAACTCCTCGAAGTGGTGATACTCGAAGATAAACTCGGTCTCCGACTTCGTAAACTGTCTCCTTGCATTTAGAATCTGCATAACCCTTCTTCCTGGATTCAGCTACCTTGAGCCTGTCGTGAATCAATTTCACTTTCTGTTCAGACTCCTTAATCAGATCCGGTCCAACCAACTGACGGTCTCCAACTTCATCCCAAGACAATGGGGTCCTGCACCTCCTTCCGTACAAGGCTTCGAAAGGGGCCATCTTCAAACTGGATTGATAGCTGTTGTTGTAAGAGAACTCTGCATATGGCAAATTCTCGTCCCAACTGGATTCGTAATCTAGCGCGCAAGCTCTTAGCATATCCTCCAAAATCTGATTGACTCTCTCGGTCTGTCCATCTGTCGGCGGGTGGAAAGCTGTGCTAAACTCCAGTCTGGTTACCAAAGTTTCATGCAACTTATTCCAGAACTTTGAGGTAAATTGGGTTCCTCTATCTGATACTATGCTCCTTGGAACTCCATGCAGACCAATGATTCTAGTCATATATATCTTTGCCAACTTTGCACTAGTATAGGTAGTCTTCACGGGAATGAAATGAGCTACCTTTGTCAAACGATCGACTAAAACCCATATCGAGTCATAGCCTGAACGTGTTCTAGGCAATCCTGTAATAAAATCCATGCCTAGCTTATCCCACTTTCGTTCGGGTATCGGCAATGGTTGTAGCAATCCTGCTGGCTTCTGATGCTCTGCCTTTACTGTCTGACATACATCACAAACTGCTACATATTCTGCAATATCCTTCTTCATTCCGGTCCACCAGAATATATCCTTCAAATTCAGATACATCTTGGTATTTCCTGGGTGAATCGAATATGGTGAATCATGGGCCTCCTGTAAGATTAACTTCCTGATCTCCGAATCATTTGGTACATAGATACGGTCTTCAAACCATAAGGTATCGTGCTCATCCTCACGAAATCCCTTAGCTTTTCCTTTGCTCATTTTCTCCTTAATAGAAGCAATCTCCTTGTCAGTCTTTTGGGCTTCTCTGATCTTATCCATCAAAGTAGACTAAATCTCCAATGTTGCTACCTAGCCTCTTGGAACTATTTCCAAACATAGCTCTCTAAGATTTTCGGCTAACTCCCTTGGTAAATCTCCCGTCATTAGGGTGTTGAAATGGCTCTTACGGCTCAATGCGTCAGCTACTACGTTAGCCTTTCCGGGGTGATAATGCAATTTCATATCATAGTCCTTGATGAGCTCCAACCATCTCCTTTGTCTGCGGTTCAACTCCTTCTGTGTGAAAATATACTTCAAACTCTTGTGATCCGTGTACACCTCACAATGGTTTCAAATCAGAAAATGTCTCAAAGTCTTCAATGCATGCACTACGGCTGCTAACTCCAAAGCATGCATAGCATAATTCAACTCATGAGGCTTAAGCTGTCGTGAGGCATATGAAACAACTCTTCCTTCCTGCATAAGCACTGCTCCAAGTCCTCGACGTGAAGCGTCACAATACACCTCATAATCTTTGGTCTGATCTGGTAAATTCAACACTGGTGAGGTAACCAAACGTTTCTTCAACTCCTGAAAACTAGCCTCACATTCCTCAGTCCATATGAACTTGGTATCCTTCTTCAAAAACTCCGTCATAGGCTTCGCAATCTTTGAGAAATTCTCAATAAACCTCCAGTAGTATCCTGCGAGTCCAAGAAAACTCCGGATCTCTCCAACTGTTGTTGGCGCTTCCCACTTAGTCACAGTATCAACTTTAGTGGGATCTACTACTATACCTTCTCCGGATATAACATGTCCGAGAAACCCAACTTCTTTCAACCAAAACTCACATTTGCTAAATTTGGCATATAATTGATGTTCTCTGAGCTTTCCAAGAACCAAACGCAAATGCTCCTTATGCTCCTCTTCATTCTTCGAGTAAACCAGGATATCATCAATGAACACTACGACGAACTTATCCAAGAATTCCATAAACACTTTGTTCATCATGTTCATAAAATATGCAGGTGCATTAGTCGGACCAAATGACATAACGGTATACTCATACAACCCATACCTGGTGGTAAAAGCTGTCTTAGGTATATCCTGTTCTCGAATCTTCAACTGGTGGTATCCTGATCGCAGATCGATCTTGGAAAATACCTTAGCTCCTTGCAATCGATCAAACAGATCATTGATCATCGGTAGTGGGTACTTGTTCTTGATGGTTACTTCATTCAAACCTTGATAATCAACAACCATCCTTAATGATCCATCCTTCTTTTCCACTAGAAGTACTGGTGATCCCCAAGGTGAAGAACTTGGGCGAATGTATCCTTTATCCAGTAACTCCTTAATTTGTTTCTTAATTTCCACCAAATCCTTTGCAGGCATCTTATATGGTCTCTTTGATATTGGCCCTGTGCCTGGCAAAGCTCAATCAAAAACTCAATATCTCTATCCGGTGGCATGCCTAGCAATTCTTTTGGAAATACTTCGGGGAAATCCTTCACTACTGGTACTTCCTCCTGCACAACTCCTGTTAAACAATTTACTTGAGTCCTCTTCAGCACATGCCGGGATACATACTTGATCCTTCTCCCTTCTAGGGTGGTAAGCAAGATCGACTTACTGATGCAATCGATGTTTCCTCCATACATCGACAACCAATCCATGCCTAATATCACATCCAATCCTTGAGATTCCAACACTATTAGGTCTGTGGGAAATACGTAGTTACCAATCCTTATTGGCAACCGATCACACCATAGGCTAGCCATATATTCTGCTCCAGACGAGGTTACTAACATGGGTGACCTAAGGGCTTGGGTTGGCAGTTTATACTTATCCACAAATCCCCTTGATATGTATGAATGCGATGCACCAGTATCGAAAAGAACGAGTGCAGTAAATGACTTAACCAAAAACTTACCGATTACTGCATCCAGCTGTTCTTCAACCTCCTCCACGTTAACGTGGTTCACCTGTCCCCTGTTGAAAGGGTTCGGCTTCTTCCCAGAGCTTCCATTGCCATTACCATTCTGTGATTCTGGACATTCATTGGCATAATGTCCGGTCTTCTGGCACTTAAAGCAAGTGACTTGGCTCAGGTCTCTCTTGGCTGGGGTCGATGGGTTGGTGCGATTCTGGCCGTTGCTTCCTCCATTCCCATTACCATTCTTGGTGCCATTGTGATTGTGCGAGCTACCTCCTCCATGGGTATGCTGAAAATGTCCTCCCGATCTAGGGGTAAAACGTGGCTTCTGATGAGCTCCTGAATTGTGCTTTCCTTGTCCATACTTCCTCTTCCGATTCTCAATCTGCTGTTGCTTCCCTTCAATCATGAGAGCACGATCTACCAACTCCTGGTAGTTGTTGAAGGTGGCTACCATCAACTGCATGCTCAACTCATCATTCAGTCCTTCCAGAAACTTCTCCTGGTTAGCTGCATCCGTAGCAACGTCATCTGGGGCATAACATGCTAGTTTACTAAAGTCCTCCACATACTGGCCAACTATCCGTCCTCCTTGGCGCAAGTTTCGAAACTCTCGCTTCTTCATGGCCATAGCTCCTGCTGAAACATGGGCAGTATGGAAAGCCTACTGAAATTGGTCCCACGTGACAGTGTCAACAGGGAAAGTGGCTGTGAAATTCTCCCACCATGATGCTGCGGGTCCTTCCAGCTGATGTGCGGCAAACTTCACCTTCTCCGCATCCATGCATCCTGCTGTGGTCAACTCTCTAGCTGTCTTGCGGAGCCAATCATCTGCCACTATCGGCTTGGTGCTACTGGAAAACACCGGCGGATTCAACCTAAGAAAACGGGCTAAGTGATCAACAGGCGGTGGTGGTGGTGGGTTGTTGTTGTTGTTCCCCTGATTCTGATTCTGGACTAACAACTACATCAATGTGTTCTGCTGCTGGATCAACTGGGTGAGCTTTGGTGGAAAGGTAAATCCGGGGTCACGTCTCGGAGGCATCTGAGGGTTTAGAAAAGATGAGATTTAAGAATAGAGAGGGGTCTAAAGAGAAAAACACTACCCATATGCACATGAGGTAAAAGCAAACAATTACTTCATTCAATCAATCAAACAAGGGCATACAATCGATCTAACTATCGCAAAAGTGCTCGGACCACTATATTTACATGGTGGACTACTACTACTGATGAGGTGGTCTCCTAGAAATATTCTTTGGTTGCAGACTCCATGATATCTGCTCCAGCTTCATCAACATAGTCATCATCGCTATCATCTGGATCCGAGTCGGTGTCGTCGATGATGATGTAGTCTTCCGGGCGAATCTCCTTGGGTTCTTCGTCTTCTTCTACTGGTGTAGGGCCTCCCATAAAATATTCCGATCTTGTTGATCAGATCGTCATTCTTCTCCACTAATACTTCTATTTCCTCTTCATAATCTTCACGAGTAGCCTTGAGCTCTTCATCCAGTTCCTTGATTTTTGTCCTCGCCTTCTTCAGGTCTATCATGTCGGCGCACATCTGGTTTTCCTGACATCGAATGTGCAAGTTTAACTCCTGGATAAAAGCTGCAACTGATCTATCCTTTCTGGCGCTGATCATCTCCCAGTGCTCATCTCGGCGCCCACAAATCTGGTAGATAGTATCCTTGAGATCATTGATGTAAACTTCTCCAATGCGTCCCATGGCGATGTGAGCTGCCATGCTCTTTCCTAGACTCCAAGTTGGTGCATCAAAAGAAAACTCTATGGGCTCAGTGACTGGCATGAACGTCCTTCCTGGAACTTGAACTTGAATCATCCAGTGCTCTTCTTCAGCTAAAGTGGTGTTGTAGGTTCCAGTGAAGCTTGGTACTCCTATGTTCAGGTATCTAGTGACTTCCTTCAAGTGACGTCCAAAGGGTGTATCTTCATCCGGTTGTGTGAACTTGTTCCTTGCATCCGCCATCCTAAAGGAGTAGAAAAGATGAGAAGTCAGAAAAGAGAGGAGAGTGAGTAGTGATCTAGGTCTTTAGCTTAGTGCTCGTGTCCTACAGTCAGCGCGTGCCCTGATACCATCTTGTAGCGACCAGACCTCAAACGGTCCAATCTCTGTGCTCAGGTGTCATCCCTGGATCAATAATGCTGACACCACACAATACTTGAAGGATTTATAATAGAGTAGCAATCACACACTTATTACATCGAGTGTCTCAAAAGAGAACTTACTACAATAAATATGGCTTAAGGCCATCTAATAACGATAACAGCGGAAGGCTTGGAAGATAAGTGAGTCCATCAACTCCAACGGCATCACTGAGTATAGAACCACGACCTAAAACTCCTTAATCATCGTCTGAAAAGTCTGCAACATTAACGTTGCAGCCCGAAACGGGTCAGCACATGGAATATGCTGGCAAAATAACACAGGGAGAGTAATGGAATGAAACAGCTATTCTATATGCATATTTGGCTGGTGGAAAGCTCTATGGTTATAGTTTTGTGTAAAGCCAATTTTTCCCTACTACAAAGGAATAAATTTTATTTAACTATCATGGTGGTTGTTAAACATTGAGAATGGTTGATAGCATTCTCAATCCCAATTAAGCATCATCATTAAACAAAACCCAACAAAATTAATTTTAGAGTAACATGTTGAGATTCACATGATAATCCAGGTACTAGATACTCAAGATGTCCATAACCGGGGACACGGCTAACCATGATTAGTTTATACACTCTGTAGAGGTTTGCGCACTTTTCCCCACAAGACTCGATCTCCTCCGTTGGATTTCTTGCACTACATGGTGTTTGAGAAACGGATGACCGAGACATAGTCTTTCAGAAGAGCTAGCACCTTACGAACGGGTAGACCGTACCAACCTACATCCCCTACATCTGCTAGTCTACCACTGTAAGAGTTCGCACATCTTACTTAACTATGCTAGAGCCCATAATAGCTTGTGGATGCACACGGAAGTTTCTAGTATGAATAATCTCATGATCCCTTTGAGTCTGGGTGGCGGTCCATAAAAAACAGGCAATCCTGGAATACCCAGGTGCCTCAATCCACCCAGATGTGTGTTTAGGTTGCCACCTTAAATAAACCATTAATTAACAATCTCACATCTGTCATGGATACACTCAGCCAATCCACGTCTACTAGCATAGCATGGCATAATAAGCAAATGTAGAAGTAACTCTCAAAGGTTTGATAAAATAGGTAATAGGTTCTACCTCATCTACTTCCCGACCCATAATTTAATTACATCCTAATCATGCAATGTGTGAGGATTGATCTAATGCAATAAAACTGGGTAGTTGGAAAGCATGATCAAAGTGTTACTTGCCTTGCTGATGATCTGGGAAACCTAGCGATTCGAAGTAGCAAGCGGCGCACTCCGGGTACTCTATCGCAAACAAACAAGCATACAATAAGTACTCAACTAATGCACATGTAAAACTCAAATAAGAGATCTAACCAGAAAGTTCAACTTAAGAACTCCGGTTGGCAAAAAGAATCAAATCGAACGAAGCAACGAAAGACAAACGGCAAAAGAAACAGGCTTCGTTTACTATTCTGGATCTAGGGCAAATTTTACAGTGGCAAAAACTTGTTTAAGTTGGTTAAACGAAAAGAGGGTTTCGAGACGAAACTCTAGGCGCTTGAATCGCCTGATTCCGATAAACGAGCAAAAAGTTAGAAACGAAAATCGGATCAGAGATCGCAATCAAAAAGATCGCGGATTTAATCCGAGAAAAAGAAAACGATGAACGTTGTTAAAACAAACGAACAGGCAAACGCTTGCTATTTAAATAAACCGGCAAAACCGATCTATTTAAACAAACCGAAACTAAAAAAACAAGCAAAACCGTCAGAAAACCGAACGGTTTTTCGAGAAAAGCCGGAGGCAAAAAAAACTACCTCCGGCGGCGGTCCGGTGGGCGGCGGCGCGCGGCGCGGCGGCAGCGGCCGGCTAGGGTTAGGGTTTCGGGCGGGGCGCTTGGGCTTCGGCCGGGGCCTCGGGGCGCAGCTTATAAGAGGCCCGGCTAGGGGAGTCCTGGCCGGTTACAGCCCAAGGTCGGTTCAGACTCTTTTTTTTAAATAATTTCGCTCGAAAAAAAACAAAAGAAAAACTAAAGGGACTCTAAAAATCCCGAAATAAATTTTCCCCGGCTTCTAAAATCAAGCCGCACAGGATGAACATTTATTTGGGGCCTAAATGCAATTTTGAAAAACGCGCATTTTTCCTAAATTCAAATAAAATAGCAAATAAAACCAAAATAAAATCTTATTTGATTTTTTTTATTAAATCCTCAATATTTCTTTATTTTGGGAAAGTCATTTTATTCCCTCTCTCATATTTTTGTAGTAGAAATAATTGGAGATGAAATAAATAAAATCAAATGATCCTATTTTCAAAATTTGAGACAACTCAAATATGAAAATAACGAAATCCCCAACTCTCTTCGAGGGTCCTTGAGTTGCGTGAAAATTCTAGGATCAACCAAAATGCAATAAATATGATATGCAATGATGATCTAGTGTATAACATTCCAAATTGAAAATTTGGGATGTTACAGAGTCCTTCTCTAAGGAAAAGTTTTTTAAAGAGTTTAGCACATCACCTAAAGGTGAGTGCTGGAAGATGTCTCCGGCGCTAAATTTGAAAATTGATAACTGATCCAGCTCGGTGTCCGCAGGCGTGCCCGGTCCGGAACTTATAGCCGGAGACGAGTCCGGAGTTCCATTGATGCAAATATTGCGGGGTGCCGAGCCCGTGTGCGGCTCCAACGCCGCGGACTCTGTGGCTTCGGATGGCACGATCTGCTCCAGTTCTAAGGCCGTTGCAGAAACAGGGACCATCTTCTGGGTGTGATCCGATGACATATTTAAGTCATGTTCATCGGGGCGAGGGGGAGCGATCGCTGCGGTCTCAAATCCATTGAAGATCAAGTCTTCACGGATATCCACGACATAGTTCAAGCTACCAAATCTGACCTGTGGCCAGAGCCGTAGCTATCGATCTACTCCAGATGGCCAAGCGAGTTGGCCCGCAGTACGAAGCCGCTGAACACGAAAATCTGTCCGGGGAGGAAGATTTCTCCTTGGATAGCGTCACTATAGACGATTAAAGGGGCCATCGAGACTTTCGTCGACGGCATAGTGGAACGCTCAATGAAAGCACCAATGCCGGTGTCAAAACCGGCGGATCTCGGGTAGGGGGTCCCGAACTGTGCGTCTAGGATCGATGGTAACAGGAGACGGGGGACACGATGTTTACCCAGGTTCGGGCCCTCTCTATGGAGGTAATACCCTACGTCCTGCTTGATTGATCTTGATGAATATGAGTGTTACAAGGGTTGATCTACCACGAGATTGTAATGGATAAATCCTAGAAGCCTAGCCTATATGACTATGGTAATGAGTATATCTATCCTTTCCGGACTAACCCCTTTGGTTTATATAGACACCGGGGGGATCTAGGGTTTACATAGAGTCGGTTACATAAGAAGGGATCTTCATCTTCGGTCGCCAAGCTTTCCTTCCACGCCAAGGAGAGTCCAATCCGGACACGGGTACAGTCTTCGACCTTCATGTCTTCACAGCCCATCAGTCCGACCCATGGATAACAGGCCGGACGCCCGAGGACCCCTTATTCCAGGACTCCCTCAGTGTTCCATTCCTTTATTTAATGAAAAATTGAAATCTTATATTGTGTTCTTTCATATCAATAATAGCACCTATGGTTTATAGGAAAGTCGTACCAACTATTATGGGACAAGACGGATTGCAATCAATATCAAGCACAATGAAATCAACATGCACATAATTCCTATTTGCAAAAATAAGAACATCATTTATTCTACCCACGGGTTTCTTAATGGTGGAATCTGCTAAGTGAAAATTAAGATAACATTCATCTATATTGGTAAATTCTAGCAAATCACATAAAGATTTTGTTATTCTAGAAACGCTAGCATTCAAATCACATAAAGAGTTGCACTCTTAATTTTTAATTTTAACTTTAATGGTAGGTTCCTATTCATCATATAATTTCCTACGTATTTAGACCTCCAATTCTAGCTTTTCTTCTAGAGCCTTCATCATAGCTTCTATGATATGTTTAGTAAAAGTTTTATTTTATTCATAAGCCTTGGGTGAGTTTAGCATGGATTGCAACAAGAAAATACACTCAATCTAAAATCCTTGAAACCCAAAGTAGTGGGCACATCACTATTTAAAGTTTTGACCTCTGCAAACCCAGTTTTATCAAAAAAAATTATTAAGATTTTCACCCTCCGGACAATGGGGACGCCTTCTAGATAAAGTTGACTCATCTTGAGTCCCCTTTTCATCAAGTTTCATATTGCTAAACAAAGATTCAATTGGTGCAACACCAATCATTTTAATATCTTCATCATTACGAATCACAAAAGATTCTGGTTTAGCTGTCATTTTGTTCACTAGTGTAGTTTGCATATCTGAAATTTTTCCTAGCAAATTTTGTTCACTAGTGTAGCTAGTTCTGTGTTGCTCTAGGTTATGACTATTGCATGATGAATGCCATCCAACATAATTATCCATCACTGATCCAATGCCTATGCTTTTCGCATATTGATCTTTGCTGCACACAGGAGGGGCGGTACGACACGACGTCGTCCACGGCAACCACGATGCATGTGCCGCTGTGCTCCCCCGCATGTCGGCCTGGAGCAACTCTCCACTCTTCAGTGAGCTGGCCTGCAATGGCCTGGATCGTCGAGAGTGGTGGAGCAGAGAATTTCCTGCCTCGTGTCTGGCAGGTGATGACCCACAAGTATAGGGGATCAATTGTATCTCTTTTCGATAAGTAAGAGTGTCGTACCCAACGAGGAGCAGAAGGAAATGACAAGTGGTTTTCAGCAAGGTGATGTCTGCAAGTGCTGAAATTGTAAGTAGCAGAGTAGTTTGATAGCAAGATAATTTGTAACGAGCAAGTAACGATAGTAATAATAAAAGTGCAGCAAGGTAGCCCAATCCTTTTGAGGCAAAGGACAGGCCAAAATGGTCTCTTATGATAAGAAAAGCGTTCTTGAGGGTACATGGGAATTTCATCTAGTCACTTTCATCATGTTGGCTTAATTCGTGTTCGGTACTTTGATAATGTGATATGTGGGTGGACCCGTGCTTAGGTGTTGTTTTTACTTGAACAAACCACCTACTTATGATTAACCCTCCCGCAAGCATTCACAACTACGAGAAAAGTATTAAGAATAAATTCTAACCATAGCATTAAACTTTTGGATCCAGTCGGCCCTTACGGAATAGCGCATAAACTGGGGTTTAAGCTTCTGTCACTCTCGCAACCCATCATCTAATTGCTACTCCACAATGCGTTCCCTTAGGCCCAAATATGGTGAAGTGTCATGTTGTCGACGTTCACATGACACCACTAAGGGAATCACAACATACATACTATCAAAATATCGTACACACATATCAAGTTCACAAGATTACTTGCAACATGATTTCTCCCATGACCTCAAGAACAAAAGTAACTACTCACAAATGATAAACATGCTCAAGATTAGAGGGGTATTAAATAGCATATTGGATCTGAACATATAATCTTCCACCAAATAAACCATATAGTAATCAACTACAAGATGTAATCAACACTACTAGTCACCCACAAGCACCAATCTATAGTTCCGGTAACAAGATTAAACACAAGAGATGAACTAGGGTTTGAGATGAGATGGTGTTGTTGAAGATCTTGATGGAGATTGCCCTTCCCAAGATGGGAGAGTTGTTGGTGATGATGATGACGATGATTTCCCCCTCCGGGAGGGAAGTTCCCCTGGCGGAATCGCTCCGCCAGAGGGCAAAAGTGCTCCTGCCCAAGTTCCGCCTTGAAGCGGCAGCACTCCATCCCGAAAGTCCTCTCCTTATTTTTCCTTCTAGGTAAAAATGACTTATATACCAGAAGATGGGCACCGAAGGTGGGCCGAGGAGAGCACAACCCACCAGGGCGCGCCCAAGTGGGTTTTGCCCACCTGGTGGGCCCCTATGGTACTCATTGGCTCCAATATTCCTCATATATTACATAAAAAAATCCTCGCGAAGTATCAGCTCATTTGGATTTGTGCAGAATAGGTAGCTTGACGTAGCTTTTTTAGGTCCAGATTTCGAGGTACCGGAATTCTCCCTCTTGGTGTATACCTTGCATATTATGATAGAAAAGGCATTAGAATTACTCCAAAAAGCTTTATTATGGATAAAAACATCATAAATAACAGTAAGAAAACATGATGCAAAATGGACGTATCAACTCCCCCAAGCTTAGACCTCGCTTGTCCTCAAGCGAAAACCGAAATAGAAAAACATGTCCACATGCTTTGATAGAGAGGTGTCGATAAAAACAAAATACAGGCATAGAAGCATCATGTTGATTACCATAACAACAACAAAATTAAACATAAGACTCTTATCATAGAACTTTTATCATATACTTCTCATGAATAAGTAAGTGTTCACCATACGGTCGAAGTATAAAGCAAAAACTCTATTAAAAACCAACAAACTATGTTCTCAGTCAACTTTGCAACTACAATTCATCATCTTTTTAGGAAGGGTCATGTATCGGAGCCTTTGGGCAAGTCCACATAATCAACCGATATCATATAGTCTTCTATGACTGCTAACACTCACCGCGTACACATGAGCACAACGTTTCAACCGGACACATGAAAAAATAGGGCTTATAGTTTCGCCCCCCAACATATTCACCTCAAGGGTGATGTCAACAATAATAACTCATGCTATCTATATTCAACTGGACATATGTGCCTAGATCTTTCCTCACCACATGATGCTTGCCAAAGGAGAAAAATAAAAAGGAATAGAAGGAAAACTTTGACTCTTTGCATAAAAGTAAATACATAAAAGTAAAAGATAGGCCCTTCGCAGAGGGAAGCTAAGGTTGTCGTGCACTTATTTGTTTTTATACTCAACCCCTTAGTGCAAACGAACATCACGTCACATTGCCCCTTGTGATAGCGACCTTTACTATGCGATATGTCGCTTTTATTCTTCACCATCACAAGTTCGTGCAATGCTCAATTTTCTCTTACACTAAATGATCTCACACTTTTAGAAGCAATTTTTATTGCCTTTTTGCACCGATGACAACTTACTTGAGGGATCTTGCTCAATCCCTAGGTAGGTATGGTGGACACTTGAAAATAAGATTTGGGTTTAGAGATTTTTGGGTGCACAACTAGAATCTCTACTTAGTGCGGAATTTGTGGCTAGCAAAGATAGGGGGCAAGCACCACATGTTGGAGGATCTATGACAATATGACTTTTATGTGAATATAAACAAACATAAATCAATAAGTTGTCTTCCTTGTCCAACGTCAATAATTTTGGCATATAATATTTTGATGAGGGCTCACAATCATAAAAGATTTCTAGGATAGTATATTTATAAGTGAATCTTCTCTTCCCTTATTAATTCCTTCATGAGTTGCATCATTGACTAATGCTATGTCTGTCAATCTCTAATAAAATTTTCTACTTATACTTTTCCTTATGTGGTGCCATCACCTACCATAGGATTAGTATATAATCGTATCTTTATTTATTTCCTTTCTCTTTTTTTCTTTTTTCTTTTCTTTTATTTGCAATATGAAAGTAAATAAAGCAAAAACTCAAACTAAACTTTTATTATATAACTTGCACACGATTACAAGTATAGATCACTAAGAAAACTCTCAACGAAGAAATGATCGAACTAACTTTTATTCATCTAAAGAAAAAGATCAAACTAAAATAAGTAAAAGTAATAAGATAGTGGGATGATACGATACCGGGGCACCTCCCCCAAGCTTGGCGAAATCCAAGGGGAGTGCCCATACCCGATACTCAATTCTCCTTTGGTGATGAAGAAGAAGGTGGTGGTGAAGAAGAAGAGATCTTGTCCTCGGATTTCCAAGGCAGTGGTCTGCCATCTTAAGAGGAGGAGTGAGTCTCACGGGTCCTGTAACTAGCAGCCAAACTCATACCTTTAAACCTGGTCTCATATTCAAAGACTTGGTTTTGAAGATCATAGATCTGGCTTTGGAGAAAGTTGATTTGCTTGTTGAGGGTGAAGACGATGTCCTTCATGGGCTTGCCATCCACCTTGAGATCACGGGAAAGGTCTATGATCATGAGGTGATTGGCATTGAGCCCACGCTCCACCATCCCCTTGCACCGGAAGACTTCCTGCTCCATGGCTTCAAGCCTGGCCTCCATGGTTCTCGTGCCCTTGGGACCTTGCTCATCGCGGATGTACAACACCCCCTCATGCATCTGGATGGTTTGAGGGTGCTGCACCACCTCCTCGCAGATATGGGTTGATGACGTCTTTAAGAACTTGTCCTTGGAGGGACATGAAGGGGCCATAGTAGATGGTACCTCACAGAAAACAACAAGAAAAGAGAACAGAGGATTTCTGTGCGATACAGTGATCAACAGGTTCGAGAAGTATATATAGATTTTTTATCTTGGAGGACAAGCATACGGTAGAAAACGGAGTCCGGAAGGTGTCCCAGGTGGGCACAACCCACCTGGGCGCGCCTGGTGTGCCCTGGTGTCTTGTGCCCACCAGCAGACGCTTCCTAGAAGTTTCTTTATTTCCAATATTTCTAAATATTCCAAAACTGATAAAAAACATGTTTGCGGATTTTCTGGAGTCCGTTTACTTACTGTATCACGTACCTCCTTATTTTCATGATTCTGGAGTGTTCCGGAAGGACTCTTTTATGTGTTCTTCCGGTGTCAAAGTTTGGATAACATTACTTTCAACATTAATAGGCGTACCTGAGATATAGTGCTTTATCCGTTGCCCATTAACAACCTTCGGGTTAGTACCTTCGGAATTATTTATTTTGATGGCTCCAGATTGGTAAACCTCCTCCATAACATAGGGGCCTTCCCATTTTGAGAGGAGTTTTCCTGCAAAGAATATGAAATGAGAGTTGTACAAAAGAATAGATTCTCCGACTTTAAACTCACGCTTTTGGATTCTTTTGTCATGCCATCTTTTTACTTTTTCTTTGAATAGTTTTGCATTTTCGTAAGCTTGGGTTCTCCACTCATCTAATGAGCTAATATCAAATAACCTTTTCACCAGCAAGTTTGAAATCATAGTCGAGTTCCTTGACTGCCCAAAATGTTTATGTTCTAACTCAAGAGGCAAATGACAAGCTTTTCCATAAACCATTTTATAAGGAGACATACCCATAGGATTTTTATATGTTGTTCTATAAGTCCAAGGTGCATCATCTAATTTCTTAGACCAATTCTTCCTGGACCTATTAACAGTCTTTTGCAAAATTAATTTTATTTCTCTATTGCTAAGTCCGACTTGACCACTAGACTGAGGATGATAGGGTGATGCCATTCTATGGTTAACATCATACTTGGCAAGCATTTTACGAAAAGCACCATGAATAAAGTGTGAGCCACCATCAGTCATTAAATATCTAGGGACTCCAAACCTTGGGAAAATAATTTCCTTAAGCATTTTAATAGAGGTGTTGTGATCAGCACTACTGGTTGGAATAGCTTCTACCCATTTAGTAACATAATCAGCAGCAACCAAAATATGTGTATACCCATTAGAGGAAGGAAAAGGTCCCATGTAATCAAATCTCCAAACATCAAATGGTTCAATAGCAAGTGAATAATTCATGGGCATTTCTTGATGCTTACCGATATTACCTATTCTTTGACATTCATCACAAGATAAGACGAACTTACGGGCATCCTTGAAGCGAGTAGGCCAATAAAATCCAGACTGCAATACATTATGAGAAGTTCTATCTCTAGCATGATGCCCTCCATAAGCTTCGGAGTGACATTTCCATAGGATTTGTCTCTGTTCATGCTCAGGTACACAACGTCTAATGATACCATCTACTCCTTCTTTATAAAGATGTGGGTCATCCCAAAAGTAATGTCTTAAATCATAGAAGAATTTTTTTCTTTTGTTGGTAAGTAAAGCTAGGTGGTAAATATTTAGCAACAATGTAATTAGCATAGTCAACATAACATGAAAACATTTATTGCAGCTAACTGCTCATCAAGAAAACTATCATCAATAGGTAGTGGGTCATCAAGCATATTTTCAACCCTAGATAAATTATCAACTACTGGTTCTCAGCTCCTTTTCTATCAATGATATGTAAATCAAATTCTTGTAACAACAGAACCCATCGAATAAGTCTAGCTTTAGCATCTTTATTTTCCATAAGGTATTTAATAGTAGCATGGTTTCTGCGAATAGTTACTTTGGAATCAACAATATAAGGTCTAAACTTGTCACAAGCAAACACCACTGCTAAGAATTCTTTTTCAGTAGTAGCATAATTTCTTTGAGCATTGTCTAGAGTTTTACTAGCATAATGAATAGCATTCAGTTTCTTATCAACTCTTTGTCCTAAAACAGCACCAACAGCATAATCACTAGCATCACACATAATTTCAAAAGGCAAGTTCCAATCAGGTGGTTGAACAATAGGTGCAGAAATTAAGGCTTTCTTGAGTGTTTCAAAGGCTTCTAAACAATCATCATAAAAAACAAAGGGAATATCCTTTTGCAAGAGACTAGTGAGAGGCCTAGAAATTTTATAAAAGTCTTTGATAAATCTCCTATAGAAACCAGCATGACCTAAGAAACTACGAATACCTTTTATATCTTTAGGACATGGCATTTTCTCAATTGCATCAACCTTAGCTAGGTCCACTTCAATACCTCATTCAGAAATTTTATGACCCAAGACAATGCCTTCATTAACCATAAAGTGGCACTTCTCCCAATTCAAGACAAGATTTGTTTGTTCACATCTCTGCAAAACTCGATCAGGATTGCTTAAACAATCATCAAAGGACTTCCCATAAACATAAAAGTCATCCATGAAAACCTCAACAATCTTTTCACAAAAGTCAGAGAATACAGCAGTCACACATCTTTGAAAGGTAGCAGGTGCATTACATAAACCAAAAGGCATGCGTCTATAAGCATAGGTTCCAAATGGACAAGTAAAAGTGGTCTTTTCTTGATCAGGTTGAGAAATAGGTATTTGTGAAACGCCAGAATATCCATGAAGGAAGCAAAAGTGTGTATGCTTAGATAATCTTTCAAGCATTTGATCAATAAAAGGCAAAGGGTAATGATCTTTTCTAGTTGCTTTGTTTAATTTTCTAAAATATATTACCATTCTCTAACCTGTAACAATTCCTTGTGGAATAAGTTCATTCTTATCATTAGGAACAACAGTTATACCTCCTTTCTTAGGAACACAATGAACAGGACTTACCCATCTACTATCAGCTATAGGATAGATTATACATGCTTCCAGAAGTTTTGATATTTCCGTTCTTACCACTTCTTTCATCTTCGGATTTAACCGATGTTGGTGATCAACAGCAGGTTTAGCATCAGGATCCATATTAATTTTGTGCTGACATAGAGTGGGACTAATGCCCTTTAAATCATCAAGAGTATATCCAATAGCAGCTCGGTTCTTCCTCAGAACTTTCAATAATCTTTCTTCTTCATGTTCTGAAAGGTTGGCACTAATAATAACATGATATATCTTCTTTTCATCAAGATAAGCATATTTCAAAGTGTCTGGCAATCATTTTAATTCAAACACATGATCACCTTTAGGTGGAGGAGGACCTCCTAGAGTTTCAGTAGGAAAATTGTGTTTAAGCAGAGGACGTTGTTCAAAGAAATTTTTATCTATTTCATTTCTTTCATGCATATGTAAATCATTTCTGTCGTGGTTTTGTCACGGCAGATGTCCTAGAGAAAGGACTTAGTCGTGGAGCCATTGCGACGGGTTAGCTTGAAGGGGTTAAAGCAGACACAAGGACGCAAGAGAGTTTATACTAGTTCGGCCCCTTCGAGGAAGGTAAAAGCCTACGTCTAGTTGTGATGGAATTGATGGGGTTTCGATGACTAGGGAGCAAGCTTCGCCTATGTCTCGAGTTGTTGTCTGTTCCCTGAACCGCCGCCGGGTCGTCCCCTTATATACACGGGTGACGCCTGCCGGTTCAAAGAGTCCCAACACCGGTTCATACTCATATCCGGGTTGGTCTCTCCGTGCTCCTAACTTACAGTACAAGTATATGCACAAAGCCGGTGTACGGCTACAGGTTGTAAACCGACTACGGGCCCTGGGCCTTTATCTGCCTCTTTGGGCTTTAACACCTTTGAACTACTGATGAAGTTAATCCGGCCCAGGTAAGCCGGTTTATGCCCAGTAGTAATATCCCCAACATTAGGCCCCAGATTGATTTAAACAGGTTCATGTCAATCCTTAGCAAAAATCTTCATCCTCAACATCTTCATGTAGTTGTTGAACCGCCGTGATGTCATCTTCTCTGGTTGCTATAAACCTGCGTGACATCATCTGTCATAAAGAAAACATCCATGATATCTTCTTGTTTAATAGATTAGCAATAACCGAGGTGACAGCTCCACTTCCAAAATTTGCGGTCCCTTGATTTACGCGCCTGACACATGTCCTTTGCCTTATAAATAGACCCGAAGGGTCATTTCTTTTCTTCCCTTCGTGCCCTTCCTCTTCGTCTTCCTTGCATCGCCAGTCTCAGAGCTCCGCCGCCGCCGTCGTCTTCTGCATCATCCTTGGCCGCTGCATCAACCTGAACGCACCAAAAAACCGCGGCGACCCTCCGCGTCTTCCTCAGCTCTGGTAGGTCTTCTGCTCTTCTCAACATAGATCTGACCTAGGGCTTCGTGTTCTTGCGGTGTTCAACACTTGTTCATACTCATGTACTAGCTCCTGGATGCACGAGTGAACCCTAGCTTTGTGTAGCGGTAACTTTCAGTATCCGCCGCTATTTTCCTGCCCAAAACCATAGGTCTCACATATACCTCTGCCCATTGATTCAATACTGTTCTGCTTTGATCTTCGACTATTTTTCTTATTTCCTGAACTTGCTTCAGGTCCAACACCGTAACAAGATCTTGTGAAACCTGTTTCTGCATACTTAACCATCTGCAATCTCAATTGCTTCAATGTTTAGATCAGGCGGTTTAACCTTATAGAAATTTTTTCCAAACCGGTATATACCATCAGTCCCCTTGTTGAACTGCCAGACGTTGGTTGCTTCATGAAACTCCGGTTTAGATGGAGCTGTCTCCGGTTTAACATTGTACATACCAGTGCACTTTAATCAATGCATTTTTGAATCGGGATCTTTTACCTTGTAGATTCCATCATGGCCAAGCAAGTGTATGAGTGCAATTGGGTTCCTTCTCGCGTCACAGAGGCTGAACTGGACGATTTAGTCCTGATTGGTGCTTTAGGCAGCAAAGATATCATCCATTGGAGGGCTCCTGGCAAAGAATGCCCTCCCACACCTCGAGAAGGAGAGGTTGTTGTTTTCGTAGATCACTTAGCCCGGGGCTTTAAACTGCCCGGTTCTAAATTTTATCGGGATGTTTTAGCCGATTTCCAGCTCCATCCACAAGATACTGGCCCCAACTCTGTTACAAATATGTGTCACTTCCAAGTGCTCTGTGAAGCGTTCTTTCAAGAGGAGCCCACTGTGGAACTATTCAAATACCTATTCCATCTAAACCGTCGTACTGAATTTACTGACGGCTCCAATACTGAGTTGGGTGGCGTGGCGATTCAGAAAAGGAAAGAGGTCACATACCCTCACGCCAAACTGCATAGCCACCCCAAAGAATGGAATCAGACATGGTTCTACTGCAAAGACACCTCCCCTGCTGGTGAGAATCCCTTGCCTGGTTTTCGATCGGAGCGGCTCAGCAATACACACCCTTCTCCACAAAGATTGACTGCATAGGAGAGAAGTAAATATGCTCCTCAGCTATCAAAGCTCAGAGCTTTTATGGCCAATGGTTTAACAGGGGTTAACCTTGCTCGCTGTTAGATATCATGGAGCATATTGCCTCTTAGTCAGCGCTCCGGTTTGATGTGCGAGTATACTGGCTGTGTTGATGACCCACTGCAAACTCAAAAGTCTAGCTCTCCGGTGAAGAAATCACAGAGGCTGTGCACAAGATACTGAATGAACCGAAGCATGTCTGCGCTAGAACCGGCCTGCTTCCCTTCTGTGCTACCAACAAACCGCCAGCTGTAAGACCTTTGATTTTTCTCTTTGCTGAATCTGTTATTGATATGTATGGTCATTGTTTTTTAATATCAGTGTCTGCATAATCAGGGCGATGATCCGTTTTGGAGCAAAAAACTGCCGCAGGAGAAACCAGAAAAACTAGACAAACCGGAAAGAGCAACCCGGCAAAAGACTAAAGCTGTAAAGAAGACTGCCCATAGGAAAAGAACCACTGCATCTTCTAATCCGGCCCCTGACAATGAGGTGGATAATCCTGACTTTGAGGTAGAGCTTGACTCACTTGGTTTATTTTTCATGCGTCTTATTGATGATAATATTTGTCAGGATGATGCCGAAGCCAGCCACGCGGATGTCGCAGAGGTAATTATTCTCTCTTCCGATTCAGAAACTTTGCCTTCACAGAAAATCCGTCAGGCAAACCAGAAAGTTAAATTTTCTCATCCTCTTGCTTATTTGGATCCTAAACTTCTTATGAAGACCCAACAACACGAAGCTCGCAGCACCACCCGGCACAGCGGCCAGGTAGTTACCTCCGCCGGTTTACCGAACAGCCCGGTTCGGAAACACCATTCCGAGGTCTCTAATTTGCTTGTCAGTGCTTGTCCTAAAGCGGGCTCCTTTCGTCAACCTCTTAATCCGTCTGACTCCGATTATCAGGTTACTTCCCACTCATCCTCTGGCGAGTCATCGGCTACTCAGCTCCCACCGCTCAAAATGGTGCTTGGGTAAGCTATACTTATCGTGATGTTTGCAGTACATTGCCTTAGAACATATTCTGTATTTGATTTTGTTATTCCTCTCAGGGCCAAACCTAGGCCAAGCAAGAAGGCCCGCCTGGACAAAGCGGCCGAAGAAGATGTCGTTCTTGAAGCAGACAAGACACCCAACGCTGAAGTGGCTATTCCTGAGGATATTCCCAACGATCCACCGCAGCAAGATGATGATCTTATTGATGAAGAGAGACCTACTGATACCTCAGGTCCTACCCATCAGCCCATAGGTTCCATCCAGATTGAAAGCTCCACCAGTCCAGCAAAACCTACTGACAAGCCAACAGCTCCAGTGCAAACCGGCGGTACCAAAGATGATGAGGTTGTCATTACTGGCACTGGCCATACTGAGCCAAACAATCCTGTCGCTTTATCCAAACATTCTGCCAAGGAAGAACTTGCTGCCTTTGGTAAAGGCAAGTGGAACGCTGATCTGACGACTTACGCTGCTCTAAACGCCCAAGATATCCATTCGGCTATCTGAACCGGCTGTATACCAACCGTGACTATGAAGCCGGTCTGGTTAATATGATGAAAGATAAATATGAGGTAATTTCCATATGCTCCTTCCTGCTTGTATGCTTCCATTCCTGACTCTCCTAGCCCCCAAGGGCCGGTTTGGAATATTCTTTCAAACCGGGACTTAAATCTTGTTGCTTTTGAAATTTGCTGATGTAGCCCCCACGGGCCGGTTCAACTTAGCGTAGTTAAACCGATACTTTAAGTAATTGAAACTGCCGTATCAGAATATATATGATCAAATAGCCATTAGCCCCCAAGTGCCGAGTTGAATACTTGTATTGATCTTGGGACTTTTTAATCAATTGAAAGATGAAGATCAAATATGCATTAGCCCCCAAGTAATAAGCACATAACTTGTTATGTGGTTGGTACTTGAATTCTTCTACCGATTTGTTGAAGCATATATCTGTATGCATGCAGGCGGAGCTGAAGACGAAAGAGAACCAAGTCATCGATCTTCAAGAATCCCTGAAGACCCAACAAGCTGCAACCTCCAGAGAAAAAGAGGAATTGGCCAGTGCTTTAAGCGCCATGGAACAACTTAAGGAGAACTTCAAGAAGAAACGGGCGGATTGGGCCACTGAAAATCCGCTTTGATCAAACGAGCAGAGGATGCTGAGGCTGCACTAAAACCAGTTGCAGATGAACTGACTAGCATAAAGCGGCACGTGCATGCCATGACTGCTGCTATCTTTGGTAAGCCAGTTTTCCTACTGAATTGGCTCTGCCTTCTGTTAGAGTCGCCGGTTTATTAACCCTTTATGGTATTTCAGGGACACGCATTGGTCACTTGGGGTCAGATGTACGGAAGAAGCTAAAAGCCGCCTATACATTGGTTGAACAATTGTATACTGGTGCCCAGCGGATCGTCTGTACCGCCTCTCATAACAAACTGGCGCCTACTTTGATTCAAGATACTCTGATGAAACTGTCGGTGCTTCCTGCCCGGGTTGAAGAGCTGAAGAAATCTGCTGCTCGAACCGGCGCAATCAATGCTTTAATCCGGGCAAAAGCCTGCGTGCCGGATTTTGATCCTATTGAAGCGGCTCAGGGCTATCCCAGCTTGAAGGAAGACGGGTCAGAATTCGGTGAAGCGGATCTGCGAGCAATAAACCGGGAGGTGCGTCCACTAGCTTGTCAGTTGGCTGAGGAAGCAGACTTGTCTCGTTATCAAGCGCAATATGACAGTCAGAACAAGCGAATAGCTGCGCCAATCCATGAATCGGAAAATCTGATTCCTACAATCCGTAAGCATACTTACGCTCCCGATATTGACCCGTCATTGCTGATCCACGATGAAGCTGTTTTTCAAGCATTAATGGGAATCGACTGGACAACTATGGATTTCCAGCCACTAGGTAGGGACACGGAGGCTGAAGCGGCGCAGGATGACCTGCAACCATCAGGCCAAGCTGGTGACCAAGCTTGAACCGGAGTCCGGTTTTAAAACTTCCTCTCCCTCGCGAAATACAATTATTTTATTATGGGCACCATGTTGCCTTGTAATAGGCTAGCTGATACCTTTGATGTTGATATGCCTTCGTGCATACTTTATTCTTCCTGTGGTAATGAACTTTCCAAAACACTTTCTGCCATCATTGAACGTGAAGTTGGCTTGGCCAATCTTGAAGCGGAGTTTTGCAAACCCATAATGTTGGAGGAGATAACAGCTCATGTATATATATATATGACGCTGGTTTACCATTGTAAACCGTGCCGGGTTATAATAAAGACCGTGGTACTCCATAAGAGGATGTTAACAACATGGATCAAACCGATCCAATAGTCTCCGGATTGACGTGAACTGTGTTCCGTCAATTGAAAAAAAAATTCTTTGTCGGTTTAAGAAACACAATGAAAAGCAAAAAAAAACCCTTCAAAGAAAAGTGTGAAGCAAAAGAAAAGTTTTATTTAAACTGATCAAATGGCGTTACCATGGCCAAACACGACCAAGCTCCCGTTAGGTGTAACTATGGTTCTAGTCAGCCAGGTCCCCAAATGAAACCGTGGCATTTATGCCGACCAAATGGCGTGGTCATGGTTCGGGTTCGACCAAGCCCCCAAGTGATTCTGTGGCCTTAGGCCGATCAAGAGGCGTGACTGGTTCAGACATGACCTAGTCCCCAAGTGATCTGGTGGCTTTCGCCTATCAAGAGGCATGGTATTGGTTCGGACACGACCAATCCTCCAAGTGATATAACACGATGCTTTTAGCAAAGCGAACTCAAGGGGTAAACCGGAGGCCGCTTTAGAGCAACTCCGTGTAATCTCACATGATGTAAAAGAACAGATACCCCGCTTTAGCTGAGGTTTCGGTTTATTATATTTAATCATAATATATACATTGTCGTAATATGTACATAAGTATAGCCAATGGCTCAGGTGTAGTAAGGCCGAAGATGAGCTATATTCCACGGACTGTTAGTCTCCTCCTCTGATGTACGTGAGTCCTTGTGCTCTCGAATATCGATCAGATAGTACGACCCGTTGTGTAGATTCTTGCTGACCATGAAAGGCCCCTCCCAAGGTGGGGATAGCTTATGCATATTAGTCTGATCTTGGATGAGCCGAAGCACCAAATCTCCTTCTTGAAAGGTTCTGGTTCTGACCCGGCGACTGTGATAACGACGAAGATCCTGCTGGTAAATCGCCGATCGGGCGGCTGCGATGTCACGCTCTTCGTCCAACCGGTCCAAAGCATCTTGCTGTGCTGTCTCATTGTCCGCTTCAATATAAGACGTGACACGAGGTGAATCATGGCGGATATCACTGGGGAGAACCGCCTCTGCTCCATAAACCATGAAGAACGGTGTGTATCCTGTTGATCTATTGGGTGTTGTATTGATGCTCCATAGCACATATGGTAATTCTTCTACCCAACAACCCGGCGTTCTCTGCAAAGGAACCATGAGCCGGGGCTTGATGCCTCTCAAGATCTCTTGATTAGCTCTTTCTGCTTGACCATCGGACTGTGGATGTGCCACTGATGAAACGTCGAGCCGGATGTGCTCCCGTTTGCAGAACTCGTTCATAGCACCTTTGGATAAATTGGTACCATTATCTGTGATAATACTGTGTGGAAAGCCAAACCGGAAAATCACCATTTTGATGAACTGAACCGCCGTGGCCGCATCACACTTGCTAACAGGTTCTGCCTCCACCCACTTTGTAAACTTGTCAACCGCCACCAGGAGGTGGGTCTCCTTATCTTTGGACCTTTTGAAAGGCCCAACCATATCCAGCCCCCAAGTCGCAAATGGCCAAGTAATCGGAATCATTCTCAATTCTTGAGCTGGTACATGAGCACGCCTTGAAAACCTTTGGCAACCATCACACCGTCTGACCAGATCCTCCGCATCAGCATGAGCAATTAACCAATAAAAACCATGGCGAAACACTTTAGCCACCAGAGACTTTGAACCGGCGTGGTGACCACAATCTCCTTCGTGGATCTCACGCAAGATTTCACGGCCTTCTTCAGGAGACACACAGCATTGAAAAGCCCCTGATATACTGCAATGATGCAACTCGCCGTTGATGATAGCCATGGACTTGGCTCGCCGGATTATCTGCCTTGCTAGAATTTCATCCTCTGGCAACTCACCCCGGTTCTTGTACGCCAGGTAAGGAAGCGTCCAATCCGGAATAACATGAAGAGCCGCCACCAACCGAGCCTCCGGATTAGGAATAGCCAAATCCTCTTCACCAGGAATCTTAACCGACGGGTTGTGTAGCACATCCAGAAAAACATTGGATGGGATCGGTTTGCGCTGAGAGCCCAGCCGGCTTAAAGCATCTGCCGCTTCATTTTTCCACCGGTCCACGTGATCCACCTGATAGCCTTTGAAATAACCTACGACAGTATCCACCTCATGATGATATGCTGCCATGAGTGGGTCCTTGGAGTCCCAAGTGCCAGACACTTGCTGGGCCACAAGGTCCGAGTCACCGAAGCACTTAACTCGACTTAGATTCATCTCCTTAGCCATTCGGAGACCATGGAGCAAGGCTTCATACTCAGCTACATTGTTAGTACAAGGGAACATTAAATGGAGAACATAACAAAACGTATCACCTCGTGGGGAAGTTAATACGACTCCAGCCCCCGAGCCTTCTAACTTCCTGGATCCGTCAAAATGGATGGTCCAATACGTATGATCTGGCTTTTCTTCAGGTGCTTGCATTTCCGTCCAATCATTGATGAAATCAACAAGTGCTTGAGACTTAACCGCTGTCCGAGGCACATACTTCAAACCGTACGGCCCCAGCTCTATGGCCCACTTTGCAATCCGGCCAGTTGCTTCCCGGTTCTGGATGATATCTCCCAAAGGAGTAGAACTGACCACCGTAATTGAGTGCCCTTGGAAATACTGTTTAAGCTTCCGGCTTGCCATAAAAACTCCACACACCAGCTTCTACCAATGCGGATACCTTTGCTTGGACTCAATGAGCACCTCGCTGATGTAATAGACCGGACGTTGAACCGGATGCTCCTTACCTGCCTCCTTTCGCTCCACCACAATAGCTACACTGACCGCCCGAATATTAGCAGTAACATATAGCAGCAACGGCTCCTTGTCAACGGGAGCGGCGAGCACAGGCGGATTGGCCAATTGCCGCTTTAAGTCCTCAAATGCTTCATCAGCAGCAGAACTCCAAACAAACTGATCCGTCTTTTTCAACATCTGATACAAAGGGATTGCCTTCTCACCCAGGCGAGTGATAAACCGGCTTAGCGCAGCAATCCTGCCTGCCAAGCGTTGAACATCGTTGATACACTTCGGTTTAGCCAGGGAGGTGATAGCCGTGATCTTCTCCGGATTAGCCTCAATTCCCATGTTGGACACTAGAAAACCTAATAGCTTGCCCGCCGGTACACCAAAGGCACACTTGTCCGGATTAAGCATCATCTTGTATGTTCTCAGATTATCAAATGTTTCTTTCAAATCATCAATCAGAGTCTCCTTCTCCCTTGATTTAACCACGATATCATCCACGTAAGCATGTACATTACGGCCAATCTGCTTGTGCAGACAATTTTGTACACACCGTTGGTAAGTTGCCTGGGCACTCTTGAGCCCGAAGGGCATAGACACATAGCAGAAGGCTCCAAAGGGAGTTATAAATGATGTCTTCTCCTAGTCCTTAACTGCCATTTTGATCTGATGATAGCCAGAATACGCATCCAAAAAACTTAAATGCTCACAACCTGCCGTAGCATCAATAATTTGATCAATACGGGGGAGGGCAAAAGGATCTGCTGGACAAGCTTTATTAAGATCTGTGTAATCCACACACATGCGCCAGGTGCCGTTTTTCTTGAGGACCAGCACCGGATTGGCAAGCCACTCAGGGTGAAAAACTTCAATAATAAAGCCAGCTGCTAAGAGCCCGGCTACCTCTTCTCCAATCGCCTTGCGCCTTTCTTCGTTAAACCGGCGGAGGAACTGTTTCACCGGTTTATATTTAGGATCCACATTAAGTGTGTGCTCAGCGAGTTCCCTCGGTACACCTGGCATGTCGGAAGGTTTCCATGCGAAAATGTCCCAATTCTCACGGATGAACTCGATGAGCGCGCTTTCCTATTTAGGATCCAAGTTGGCACTGATGCTGAACTGCTTGGACGAATCGCCAGGTACGAAGTCAACAAGCTTAGTCTCTGCTACCGATTTGAACTTCAAGGCCGGATCATGCTCCGTAGTTGGCTTCTTCAACGGAGTCATGTCCGCCGGATCAACATTGTCTTTATAGCACTTCAACTCCTCGGTGGCACAAACCGACTCTGCATAAGCCGCATCTCCTTCCTCGCATTCCAAAGCGATTTTGCGGCTTCCGTGAACCGTTATTGTCCCCTTGTGACCCGGCATCTTGAGCTGCAAATACACATAACAGGGTCGAGGCATAAACCTAGCGTACGCCGGTCGCCCAAACAGGGCATGATATGGACTTTGGATTTTCACCACCTCAAATGTCAATGTCTCCGACCTGGAATCATGATCATCCCCAAAGTCCACTTCCAGAGCTATCTTACCAACGGGATATGCTGATCTGCCAGGCACTACACCCTGGAATACTGTATTAGACGGTTTGAGATTATTATCTGTTAGTCCCATACGACGGAAGGTCTCATAGTACAGGATGTTAATATTGCTCCCTCCATCCATGAGCACCTTGGTGAACTTATAACCTCCCACCTGAGGCACCACCACCAGAGCCAACTGACCTGGATTATCGACCTGGGGTGGGTGATCCTCTCTACTTCATATGATCGGCTGTTCGGACCAACATAGATAACGGGGTATGGCCGGTTCAACAGAGTTGACGGCCCGCCTCTGAACCTTCCGGTCTCGCTTGTCCAAGCTAGTGGTAAAGACATGGTACTGCCCACCACTCAACTACTTTGGGTTGCTCTGGTAACCTGATTATTGCTGTTGTTGGTTGTAACCACCCTGGTTGTTCCGATTATTTTGACCATTATTTCCGCCCGGATTACCATTAAATCCTGAACCGGAACTTCCTCCAGCGTAACCCGGCCCGGACCCTGAGCCATCGCCAGATTCATGATCATACCGGAAATTATTAGAATTCTTGAACTCCTGCATAATAAAGCAATCCTTCCAAAGGTGGTTTGCTGGTTCCTCCTTCGTCCCATGTCTTGGACAGGGCTGGCTCAGCAGATAGTTTAGGCGGTTTGGGTTAGGGTTGGGTGCCCCACTACGATTTTTTGGCCTACCCTTGCGTCGCTGGCCATTGTTCTGTGCGCTGGTATTAGCCACAAAGTCCATGTTACCATCCGCTTTACGCTTGCCTCCTCCGCCATTGCCTACCCAGTGATCCTGCTGACCTTTGGAGCTGATGTTCTTCTTTCCTTTCCCTGTCTTGTCCTCATCAGATTCGGGATCCTTGGTACTATCAGAATCAGCATATTTCACCAAAGCGGCCATTTGAGTCCCCATGTCGGTGCAATGACGCTTCATCCATCCCAACTTCAGTTTCAGGGGTCCAAACCGACAGTTGCCCTCTAGGGTTAATACTGCGGTGTCAGCATTGATGCGGTCTGAGGAGTGCAACACTTGTGAAACCCGGCGCACCCAATGAGTCGTTGATTCTCCTTCCTCCTAGACGCATGCAGCTAAGTCCACTATCCACATAGGCTATTTACAGGTATCTTTGAAATTGCTGATAAACCGGGCCCGTAATTGGGCCCATGAACTGATAGAATTAGCCGGCAAGCTTTTTAACCAAGTACGGGCCGTTCCTTCAAGCATCATGGTGAAGTATTTTGCACACGCCGCGTCATCCACATCAAGAATCTCCATGGCCATCTCATAGCTCTCCACCCATGTCTCTGGAGGTTGATCCGCCGTGTAATTTGGTACCTTGCGCGGGCCTTTGAAATCCTTGGGCAGGCACACATTGCGTAAAGCGGGGATAAGGCAAGGCACCCCCAAAGAACTGGAAGTAACACCAGGTTCAGTCAAGGTGGTTGGATGAACCGGCGTGAGCTGCCGAGCCTGATGTTGTGTGGCTAACTCGGCCTCCCTGCACGCGCGAGCCCGGTCCACCACTCCCTGAGCGTCATCAGCACCACCCGTCGGGTTGTTGTCCCGGGGTGCCCCACGTCGTTCATTACTCGACACTGCCGGTTCATCCATATGTCTGCTATAGCTCCGGCTTGGACGAGGGGTCGAGTGGATCCGGTCGCGGCTGTACGAGTACGCTTCCTGTTGGGCCAAAGCGGTCCTCAGAAGTTCCTTGACCCGCCGTGTCTCTACTGCCTGCGGCGAGTCACCTTCAATTGGAATGGCCTCCAGCCATGCAGCAGCGGCAACAAGATTGTCCATTGGATTGGAGTAGTGACCCGGGGGTGTTAAAGCAGCCTGAGGTACAACGGTGTTTTGACGAGGCGGGTTGATCTGACGAGGCTAAACCGGTGCACCGGTCCCAGGGGCTTCTGCCCAGTTCCCCTCCAGCGGATTGCCGGCTCTTGGCCTTGGAGTGTTGAAAAGGTCTCTGGCCTTGAAAACCAGAGGTAAGCGGGATCGGTGCTTCCTCCTCATGAATTCATGCGATGCGCTCTGGTCTAACATAAGCATGTAGGCCTGTGCGTCTAAAGCAGCCCGCTCTGCGGCCATCCTGGTGTCCTCAGCCGCCAGATCCGCCTTGGCCTGGGTGATCTGTTCCTTTACCTTTGCAATCTCCGTATTGTGAATGTCCTGATCTAGCGGATTAACTTCCGCCATAAACACAGCCAACGCATCAAATAGTTCTGATAGAACCTGAGCCGGCGGGCGCACAGGGCCTCCTGCCCCGGCAGCCGTCGCTGCTACTGAACCGGACATCGTTGCCACAGCTGTCGAAGAATGAAGCGCTGCTTGTGTTCCGGCCATGAATATTCCAACCCGGTTGGGCAGATCAGAGGGGTCCGGAATACTGTCGCCATCGGAACAGCTCCCAATCCGGCCATCTTGTAGCTGATAAAGAGATTCGGTTTCTCCGGTCAAAGATTCGTCACCGGAACAAATGACAGTCGCCCCGCGAAATCCCGATATGTCCTCGTAACTTCCTTCGTGGATGACTCCCACGAAGGCACGCTTCATGGCCGGCTTAACCCGGGCGGATTGCGCACGCTGAGCCGTCTCGACGAGGTCGGTGCAGATGTCCGGCTCAGGGCCCGGTTCACCGATCTTGCCAATGAAAACGTGAATGCTACCAAAGGGGACCCGGTACCCGTACTCAATTGAGCCGGCCTCAGGGCCCCAGCCTGCGTCGTTGATGTAGAGCCTGCCGCGACGACTCTTAGTCATCCAGCCTACAGCATAGCCCTCGAGTCCTTCAAAGCGGCCCTCCAAGAACCGGAAACCATCGTGCGATCGCCCCACGGCGGGCGCCAACTGTCATGGTTTTATCACGGCAGATGTCCTAGAGAAAGGACTTAGTCGTGGAGCCATCGCGACGGGTTAGCTTGAAGGGGTTAAAGCGGACACAAGGACGCAAGAGAGTTTATACTAGTTCGGCCCCTTCGAGGAAGGTAAAAGCCTACGTCTAGTTGTGATGGAATTGATGGGGTTTCGATGACTAGGGAGCAAGCAAGCTTCGCCTATGTCTTGAGTTGTTGTCTGTTCCCTGAACCATCTCCGGGTCGTCCCCTTATATAGACGGGTGACGCCTGCCGATTCAGAGAGTCCCAACACCGGTTCATAGTCGTATCCGGGTTGGTCTCTCCGTGTTCCTAACTTACAGTACAAGTATATGCACAAAGCCGGTGTACGGCTACAGGTTGTAAACCGACTACGGGCCCTGGGCCTTTATCTGCCTCTTTGGGCTTTAACACCTTTGAACTACTGATGAAGTTAACCCGGCCCAGGTAGGCCGGTTTATGCCCAGTAGTAATATCCCCAACAATTTCCATGGTCTAGCAAATATTGTTCTAAAGGATCAGTAGGTGGAACAGCAATAGAAGCAAGACCAATTAATTCATCCTTACTAGGCAATTTTTTTCATGAAGCTTTCTCCTAAACTTGGAAAAATTAAACTCATGAGACTCATCACCAAAACTAACACCGACAGTTTGTTTCTCACAGTCTATTCTGGCATTAAACGTTTTCAAGAAAGGTCTACCAAAGATAATGGGGAAAAAGTCATCTTGTGGGGAACCAAGAACAAGGAAATCAGTAGGGTATTTTATTTTCCCACACAAGACTTCAACATCTCTAACAATCCCAATCGGTGATATAGTGTCTCTATTAGCAAGTTTAATAGTAAAATCTATGTCTTCTATTTTTGCGGGTGCTATGTCATTCATAATTTCTTGATATAATGTGTAAGGAATAGCACTCACACTAGCACCTATGTCACATAAACCATGATAACGGTGATCTCCTATTTTAACTGAGATGACAGGCATGCCAACAACAGGTCCATCTTTGTCGTTTTTATCAGGTTTGACAATTCTAGCAGCTTCTTCACAAAAGTAAATAACATGCCCATCCATATCTTCTTCCAAGAGATCTTTAACCATAGCAATACTAGGTTCTACTTTAATTTGTTCATCAGGTTTGGGTGTTCTAATATAGCTTTTGTTAACCATAGTTGAAACTTTAGCATGTTCCTTTATCCTAACAGAGAAAGGTGGTTTCTCAATATAAGCAGAAGGAACAACTGGATCAACATTATAAAGTATAGTTTCTTATTTAACTGGTACCGGTTCTTTAGTTTCTTCTTTAATAGATGGGTGATATTTAAACCACTTCTCTTTAGGGAGTTCAACATGAGTAGAAAATGATTCACAAAAGGAGGCTACTATCTTAGAATCAAGTCCATATTTAGTGCTAAACTTTTGAAAAGTATCGGTATCCATAAAATATTTAACACAATCATACTTAAGTTTAATACCTGACTATTTACCTTTGTCGAGTTCCCAATCCTCAGAGTTGCGTTTCATTCTTTCCAAAAGATCCCACTGGAATTCAATAGTCTTCTTCATAAAGGAACCAACACAAGAAGTATCAAGCATGCTTTGATCATTACGAGAAAGCCGAGCATAAAAATTCTGTATAATAATTTCTCTTGAGAGCTCATGATTGGGCCATGAATATAACATTGACTTAAGCCTCCCCCAAGCTAGAGCAATACTTTCTCCTTCGCGAGGCCAAAAATTATATTTATAATTCTGATCACAATGAACTAGATGCATAGGATAATTTTTTTTTGTGGAACTCCAATTTCAAACGATTCCAATTCCATGATCCAATATCATCACAGTGGAATTTTGTACAGTGTGCTTGCAAGCTTGAACAATCCACAAATTTGTTCCACATATATCAAGTACATATCAGGATGTTCGGTTCCATCTCCTGCATAAGGATTAGCTAACAGTTGTTCTATCATAACCAAAGGAATTTCATATTCAATATTTTCAGTAGGTGCATTAGGTTGAGGGGTAGCTAATTGTGCTTCCGGAAGAGGTGAAGATACCCCGAACAAACCCCTCAAAGGATTGTTTTCCATAGTAACAAGTGACAATAAATTTCAACACACTATATAAATGTTTTCTTACCAAATTCCACTTACCAAAGGCGCTTCACTCCCCGGAAACGACTCCAAAAAATACCCTTGCTGACCCACAAGTATAGGGGGTCAATTGTAGCTATTTTCGATAAGTAAGAGTGTCGAACCCAACAAGGAGCAGAAGGAAATGACAAGAGGTTTTCAACAAGGTGGTGTCTGCAAGTGCTAAAATTGTAAGTAGCAGAGTAGTTTGATAGCAAGATAATTTGTAAGAAGCAAGTAACAATAGTAATAATAAAAGTGCAGCAAGGTAGCCCAATCCTTTTGAGGCAAAGGACAGGCCAAAACGGTCTCTTATGATAAGCAAAGCGTTCTTGAGGGTACACGGTAATTTCATCTAGTCACTTTCATCATGTTGGCTTAATTCGTATTCGTTACTTTGATAATTTGATATGTGGGTGGACCGGTGCTTAGGTGTTGTTCTTACTTGAACAAACCTCCTACTTATGATTAACCCTCCCGCAAGCATCCTCAACTACGAGAAAAATATTAAGAATAAATTCTAACCAAAGCAATAAACTTTTGGATCCAAATCGGTCCCTTACGGAATAGCGCATAAACTGGGGTTTAAGCTTCTGTCACTCTCGCAACCCATCATCTAATTGCTACTCCACAATGCGTTCCCTTAGGCCCAAATATGGTGAAGTGGCATGTAGTCAACGTTCACATGACACCACTAAGAGAATCACAACATACATACTATCAAAATATCGAACACATATCAAGTTCACATGATTACTTGCAACATGATTTCTCCCATGACCTCAAGAACAAAATTAACTACTCACAAATGATAAACATGCTCAATATCAAAGGGCTATTAAATAGCATATTGGATCTGAACATATAATCTTCCACCAAATAAACCATATAGTAATCAACTACAAGATGTAATCAACACTACTAGTCACCCATAAGCACCAATCTATAGTTCCGGTCACAAGATTGAACACAAGAGATGAACTAGGGTTTGCCATGAGATGGTGTTGTTGAAGATGTTGATGGAGATTGCCCTCCCCAAGATGGGAGAGTTGTTGGTGATGATGATGATTTCTCCCTCTGAGAGGGAAGTTCCCCCAGCGGAATCGCTCCGCCGGAGGGCAAAAGTGCTCCTGCCCAAGTTCCACCTCGAAGCGGCGGCGCTCCATCCCGAAAGTCCTCTCCTTATTTTTTTTCTAGGTCAAAATGACTTATATAACAGAAGATGGGGACTGCAGGTGAGCCCGAGGAGTGCACAACCCACCAGAGCGCGCCTGGGCTCCCTGGCGCACCCAGGTGGGTTGTGCCCACCTGGTGGGGCCCCCCTGGTACTTATTGGCTCCAATATACCTCATATATCCCATAAAAAATCCTCGTGAAGTTTTAGCTCATTTGGAGTTGTGTAGAATAGGTAGCCTGACGTAGCTTTTTCAGGTCCAGATTTCCAGCTGCCAAAATTCTCCCTCTTGGCGTATACCTTGCATATTATGAGAGAATAGACATTAGAATTACTCCAAAAAGCTTTATTACGGATAAAAACATCATAAATAACAGTAAGAAAATATGATGCAAAATGGACGTATCAGCAGGCTCGATGGGCCACCCAACCGGCTTTCATGCCGGAAAACTCCTCTCCCTGCTCGCCGGATGCCATGGAGACTGTGGAGAAAATGGTGCAATAAGAAGATGTGAGCGGAGTGTGGTGCAATATTTGCCCGACGTATGGCACTGTTTCAATAGAGGGCGGACGATCAGAGGCAACCAACATTGTGTTTAATGACGGGCTACTCGTGAACGGACGTGTGGCCGGAGTAGGTTTCTCACAGCACACACGGGTTTAATGAAGGAAGGCGGGAAGTCTGCGGTCATTTGAATGCGACGAGGCGTGTTCAGTTGGGCGTGCAGCGGGTGGCGTTCTCTCGACCGGTGCGCCGCTTTAATCCCGGCAATGAGAGGTCGCGTCCATCTGCGTCGCTCTCCCGTCCGGTCAAATCGCGGGAGTCAATGAAAGCCGTTGCATCGTCTTGGCCGATATGATGTTGGATGGAAACCGTGGGAGCATCAAGTGGGGGTTTGGGTGGGGCAGGGCGGCCAGACGTGGGCATGGCAGTGGTCCGGATGCCCGCAAAGACCCTCACGTTTGTCTCCGGTTTACGGGAATAAACACGTGTGGACCACCTAACGAAATGATATAGGCCTGCGCTGGAAGGCTCCCACTGTCCGGACCACATGGTATGGATGTATGCGGGCGATTTAAGGCCAACTCCAATGCACGACCCTGAATGGTCCGGGGCCGTCCGTTTGGGGAAAATGGACACAAATCGCGGCCCAACGAGCAGGAGCAAACGGACAAACGTCTGTTTTTTGTCCGTGGCTGACCTACCCAGCCGGTTTTTATGTCGTAAAATTGATAGATCTTCGTACACTCATTGGTAGAATAAAGGTTAGAGATGAGACTAGATGCGAAGTAATGTCGAATTCTTTGGAAACGAAGAAGGAAGAAGTGTGCAAGTTCTAGAAGCCAATAGAGAAAATTAACAATGAAGACATATTGAAGAAATTAATCCAACTAATGGAAGTAGTTATGAAAGTTGAATATCTTTTAAAGTGTCTAATTGTGAGTCTTGTTTTCTTTGGCCCTGCTCTCGTAGCGAGGAATTGATGAGCTATGTACTCCAATGTATCAAAATGTCATTCAATGAAATAAAGAAGTAAATGGACGGAAGTGAAATGCCAATGAAAACAAAATGTATACATAGGATCTCCAGCCGGCCCTGGCGGACCAGATGCGTCCGCCCCTTTGGTTGCATGGCCAACGCATCCATAAAAATGGCTGGATGTCGTCCCATTACCCTACACAAATGAACAAAATCCAAGTAAAACGGACGTCCATTTAGGATTGTGCATTGGAGTTGGCCTAATGGTTGGCGTTGGTCAGTGGCGAAGGCAAGATTAATTTGTAGTTGTGGCAGAGTTGACACGCACAAAGAATAGAAAAGTTTGAATTGTATGATGCATAACTAAGACAATCCACACACTAACTAGATTATATGATATTAACTAGGATCCAATGTATTCAAACAAACAAAAAAGAATCCTGATGTATAATTGCAGATGCAAATGTGTTGAAGAAAAAATAATAGAACACCAAAAATACCTCACTATATTTTTTTGTTTCGAAAATACCTTACTACAGCAACACAACACAACAACAATCCAAATGGAATTGGAAAAGGAACAATCATGCAATTCAATCATGCACTTTAAAGCAAAAAAAAATACTTCTCTCTCATCGTATGGTAATTAAGACCAATAACAATCTACACATGGCCTTCTTAATTTTTACATGCACTTAGCTCATTGGGGTTGGGTAATTAAAGAGAAGAGATGGTGGCTTGCACATTTCCAATGCATTTTTTACTTAACTCTATAATTTATCCTAAAATTTCTAGATGTACATTCTTCACTGGACGGAGGGGGTACTCACTCAGAATTGAGGAGTAACCTCTCATTTTGCATTCACCTCTCTTCCTTTGACCCTTTTGCTTCGCTCGGATGTTGTTGGCTGAGTCACTGGTCGCACGCTCATAGCTGTGCACCTCGCGTCTGCACTTTTCGCCCCCCTCGATGGTGGCGCCGTTCTTGCCGTTCGCTGGCTGCTGCTGCCCGCTCTTTTGCACTAGGAAGAGTGGGCGTAATTAATTGGGGATTTGAGGTCTTGTGATGAACTCAAAGAAGTCATGGGAATGAATCAAGGGAGCCGCGTAGGATGAGGACCTCGGAGGCACCAGGAGTTTTGGCAGGCATAGAAAAGTGGGTTTAGCTGAGGAGTTAGGTTAGCCCAGCTGCCCAGGAGCGTATTAGGCACAGTCCTACAATACATAAGTAAGTGACTGAACGATTCCCTTCCCCATCGAGTCTTTTTCATCCTCTATTACTCTGAGCAGACCTTCGCCCGCACAGTAATGACGATTCAGCACAAATCCTCAGATATATTGTACACTACATACACATGTATTTGCATCAAATTTTAGGTGTGGCGGAGCCATATAGCTAGCTCCGCCCCTGGCGTTGGAGATGCCCGTAGGCACATGCACACATTGGATATCATGCCAGTCCGTACTCTTTCTCGCCGCCGAGTTGATCAGGATCCATCTACACAAAAGCATCTGCACTTCAGTAGTA
>NC_041388.1:555899704-555945493 GCF_002162155.2 Triticum dicoccoides | reverse complement strand
GTGGAGGCGTTCTTATCATTGATTGCATTTTTTGTTGATAACTTACCAAGCAGACCGCTTGGTGAAGCGTTCTTATCGATCTGTACTGGACCATGCAGAACGAGGAGTGATGATATTACTACGTGTGTACCGGTACGTCTCCTGTTGCATTCTCTCCATAGATACGTACGATTGAACTCCTCCAAAGTAGTCTTCATTTGGGTTGGCGTGCAGTGCAGGAGCAGGACCCCCGAGCGCTCTCCCCGTCGAGGTTGACCCTACGTACCGACCGTTGGCGCGTGCCCGTCTGCCGTTCCTCCTACGCCCAACGAATCCGCTGACCGGTCGGCGAAAAGATCCACCACATATGGTACTAGTAGGTACGTACGATGGAGCGCTGATCGATCGCATGATAGCACCAACACGGAGCAAGCTGTTTGAATCCAACAGTATAATAATCATCATTTAATAAAGATATTTACAGGACTGAATAATTGCAGAGACAGGGCAGTACTACGTACGTGCATGCGAATTAACCGTGCTGTACCGTACTGTGGGGTTTCGCCGTCGCAAGTTGTTGCATGCGGTGCTGCACCTTTCCGTCGACCTGTTTAATCTTGCCCCAAAAGGCTGCAGTTTATCCGCACGTACCAGGTTGAGTCGGGCGGGAGGATGCTTCTTTTTTACCACCTGGCGGTCAAAACTGCCAGTCTCATTTTCTACTGCGCCAAAGAGCATCTCCAACAGGCGCCCAAAAAGAGCTCCGCACAGTAAAATTTTTGTTTTTTTGGCGCCGCACAGCTTCAGCGGATACTGTAGCGCTAAAAGTTTTTGGACGCGCGCTGAAAAACGCTATCGCGCGCATCATATTTTGGGCTCCGGATGCGCGCGCTTTACAATTTGCATTGTATGCTTTTTGTGCGCGCGTTTTTGGGCGTCTGCAAAAGTGATATTGGTCCCCACGCACTAAAAATGCTAAAGTGGCGTTCTATAATTTTTATTGGCCACCAAAATTTTGTGCGACCGTTGAAGATGCTCTAAATGTGCAGGTGCAATCTTGGCGCCGTGACCCGTGAGTCGGCTTGGCCGCAGCCAGCCACCCGTAAAGAGGCAGCAGTCAGTCAGTCAGCGATGCAATCAATCGTGCTATTCCGTGGCCTTCGCCTTCGGCCTCCAGCTCCCTAGCCCAGCCCCAGCCCTAGCGGGGTCACCTGCCGGTGCCGGTGGAGTCTCATTGGATTTCAGTGGATGCTGATGCGGCACGCACGCGGCAACGGCCAGCTCCATCCCTTGGTGAAATATTTGACCGGCCGTTTTATTTTACTAGTACTACCTTGGGGAGGGAGTGTGTTGCAGAGGCGAGATCGATGAACTGGCCGCGGCCGCACCAACCAACGGGTGCGTGTGTGTGCAGCGCAGTGAATGCCCTAGCTGTTTGTTTATTTATTACTCCTATTATTATCTATACTCCTACTTGTGCCTGCTGCCGGTGCGGGGTTGATCAATTCAATTTTTTACGGGTTGGGTTTGCCAACCGTATATTAGTATAAGACCGGTCCAACGCCGCCGTTAGGTTCCTCGGTGGGTTCCTCTGCTTCTACCTCCGGTACCGACTATTCTGCCTCTCCGAGTTCAGTTTGACTTTGAGCAATAGGAGTCTCTACATAGTACTGCTAGCACAGTACTTACAAGTAAAAGATCGTCCTGGTACGTGTTAATGGTAGAGCTGTACAAGGAGATACTAGGCAGTACCAGCACGGCGGCACGCTAGATACTTGTTTGTACTTCCACCCACTTCAACTAGCACAAAGAGGAGTTCAGTCTGTACACCCGTACTCATACCGGGAGGGAGCACCATCGACGGGCGATCTCGTGAAGTACCGGCCGGTCGCCGCCGGCAGCGCTAGGCAGCCCCTCGTGCATGTCAAACGACGGAGCAGATACAGAGGCGGCGGCCAAGGTCGAGCGATCCATGGCCGTTGCATGGATCAAATCATTCGTTCCGGCGGAGCGGACGTGGCCTGACCTAACCTAAACCTAAACCTAACAAAAGCAAATAACCAGCAAGCAGATGGAACATTCCCTCTCTGTCTGCGTCCATCACGTGACCACAAATCATTCTTTCGCGCGCGCTCGATTGGAATACCGTATACTGGTTTAAAGCCGCCAGCACTCATTCCCTTTCTTTTCTCAAGGGAAAAGGAGAAAAACAAATGCAACCCAAAGGGCTGCAACAAGGTGCAATCAAGGAAGAATTCTACTCCATGTGTTCATTTTTATAAGACGTACTAGACAGCTGGAATTAAACTATTTTAGGTGTTGTATTAAATGTTTAAAACGCCGTATAAAAATGAACTGAGGGAGTATTAAAGGTCGAGCCTGGCCAACTCGACTTGATCGCCCGTCCCTTCTGGCTGGCCGGCCGGCGCTTAAATACGTCATTGAATTACAACGGATCGGTTGGTTAAATCAGTGACGACTGACTGACTGACAGTGAATGCAGGGTCAATTTTGTCGGGTTTCCAAAAGGAAAGGATCGCAAGACTTTTGTTTTGGTCCTGACGTAACCTTTGTATACGCGACCGGGGTTGATTAGATTAGTATAGTCTGGTGGACTGGAAGAATCCGTTGATTGACGACCGACCGAGTGGAGCAAGAATGAGATTCCGACCGGCGACGTCGCCGATTCTGCTTCTTCGGCCCCGCCCACCGGCCGGGGAGCAAGAATCAGTGACCCAGCGGTTCTAGCTACCCAAACAATACTTATTCTCCGGCTTTGAATTTGCTAGCCATTTCATTTCTTGCGTCCAGTACGCACAGTACAAGGTAGGTAGAATAACCAAAGAGAACAAAGACGACCTTGTAGTTGTAGCACGTACGCGCCACAGCTGGTAAGAGCAGTACCGTTGTACGTAGTACATCACTTTGAACTGCCTGATGATCTGTCGGTCAGAGGAAACACCACATGCATGCGTGCGCGCGCATGATTTTCTTTCTATTCGTTTTTCGCCGCTACAGCGTCTTGGGACAATCTTGAACGCGTACTCAAATTCAGGGCGTACTACATACAGTATACGCATTAGCCACGCCTCAAATTCAAGGACTGGCTCCCACGATTTCCGGATCGGATCAGAGCCAGTTTAAAGACGGACACAACACCACGGTGCGGCAATGATGAGCGCATCTCAGCCTCTACCCCGCCCGCCCGTGGTTGCTGGAGATTCACCTCGCTTTGATGCATCCGATACTGTAGAATTATTTTGCATTTTATTACTGGCCTACCGATCCTGGTCTCTGGCTCCCCGTTGTTTCAGCACGCTTGCTGCACGTGATTACCACTAGTATATCACAGATTAAATATCACAGTTTACAAGTCCTACGCGTATATCTAGGTTGTCAATTTTATCACCCTAATATAAACTATATAACACAAAAATTATACCTTCTGAAAATAGAACATCTAAAGTTTATATTGGTATATTTTTTGTAATATATGACTTGTATTAGGTTGATCAAATTGACGATCTAGGGGTACGCGCACGCCCTGTAAACTGAGAAAGAGGGAGTATCAACTTCTGCATGTTAACTAGAAATTTGAACCAAAGAGGCCTTGATCATTATTATTCTTTCTCGTTTTCCCCAAGCACAAACTCCCTGCAACTTGACTCGATCCATGAACCTCTCTACCGAGCAACCGTCCAAAGTATGTACCCCACCCATGCTGATAAGGGCATGTACAATGGTGGCATATGGATACATATGCCCCATGCTAAAAAATAATTTAAGGCATCTATATTTATTTTTTCTCCTCAATGCAAGCTATCACTAGTGGGCCTTATTAAAAAATACAAAATAAAGACTCTAATACACATGCATCTCTACTTTTTACTCCAACCTTTTCAGCTTTTGTCACCGGACCACACTTTTTCTCTTCAAACATCCGCCTCCTGAAAAGGATCTCACTTCCCTATCCGAACCTACTTTACGTCATATCCGATCCTACATGGCATGTAAGGCATCATCTTGAGGCTATGTATTGTACATGTCCTAGGATGCACATCTACCACCGCCAGAAAGCATGGATCCATTCCCTACCCCCAAAAGGGAAAAGAGAGAATCTCTAAAATGAAACAAGAAAGCACGAGCTACACTGACGGCCTGTCGCCTCACACTCGTACGTACAGAAACAAAACAAAATACTGCAGCAGCTACTACTGCTGAACATGGTCGACCCCGGCCCTGCTGACACAAATCCTTTCACGCGCCGGGGTGTAGCAGGCTTGCAACTACCAGCCAGTCACCTGGTCCACTATGCACAAGCGCCATTAATCAGTCTCGTCAGCCTGTGACTCCATGCATAGCAAACATGCTAATAGTACCAGTACCAAATGTTGGAAATACGAGCAATTTACCGAATGATTTTATTAACAGAAATACTAGATAAAGCATGACCAGTATAGTAGTGATAAAACGAGCCATGCGATTTAACAAAGAGAAGGTAAACAATATTTTCATATATGAACTGTAACTAAACATATCTAGAGCAGACAGTATAGCAAGTTACATATATGAAATAAAGTCTAGCATATCTAGGGTAAATACTAGAACAAGAAACTGTAGCAAGACCTTTAACAGAAAGGAGAAGAACACGTACGGGACAGCAGCAGCAGAAGCGCTGGACTTGGGGTCGGTGTCCTCGCCTGCCATGTCGTCGAGGAGGTCGTGGACGTCGGGAAAGAAGTCGTCGTCAGGGAAGTAGTCATCGGAGTCTGTGATGAATAAGCCAGTAGTCGCGCGGAGCGCTCCCCAAAAATCTTATCACCCTTCTCCCGTACATGACTCAAAGGATGCGGTTTCTGAGGCCTACTGTCCCGACCTGCGGTGCATGCCGCAAGACGGGATGGGGAAGAACGTAGCAGCAGCGCAGTGCTTGAAACTTTATGGCGAGAGGAAGAGGAGCTTCTGTTGTGTCTCTCTGGAGAGGAGCGACCTCACTTATATAGGCACAGGAGAAGGACGCGAAGAGGCTGTGGCGGGAGGTGAAGCAACGAAGCGAGAAGAAGCGAACAGACAGCGGCCGAAGAGGCGCGTCGTTCGAATTCAGTGTCCACTACAGAAAACGTTTCAACTCCCACGTGACCTTTCGTATACCCGTCGTGCGTGCCAAAAATTTAGACATCGGCTCGGCTCATTCCCGCAACCCGCGGCGCGGCGCGTCGTGATGAGGCGTGGCGAGGCGGGCGGCGGAGCAGGAGCGTGCGTGGATGTCCCTCTTGTTTTCATGCTCAAACATGTGTGGAAAGAACCTTCCTTATAAAGAGGTCCAACTCCCTCTAAACTAGCAATGTGGAACTAAACTTTTATTCCACCTCTTGCCTTGCATGAATGGGCTGCGTGGGCCTCTAGGATTTATTAGGAATTTCTGAAACTGCTATTGGGCTAGGCCCAAAATAGACAAAATTCCAGCAATCCCCCACCAGATCCCAGAGGCACACAAAATTTGCCTTTGGTTTCAAAACACTGTTTTATATACCGGTACTACAGTGGAGACTGTTAAGTTGAACTTCCACCTAAAACTCTATGCTACACTAGTAAGCAACTTGAACAGTGGACTGGGCCTTGAACTGCAAGTTTTCTGCGAATCTAGTTTCACATAAAGCCTTGACCGATACGTGGCTACCGTGGGTCTTCCCCACGGGTGGAGCTTATGCGTCATACTCCGAGACCTTTCATGAGTTTACTAGAGAGAACCCTACTCTCATAGATTGCGATGTTTGACAATCAGATTCATATAGGTGTGTTCTTCAAAAGATGTTCTGCAGGACGACATCTTTGCTTCAATGAGCCACTTAGAACACATTAAGATATACATCAACCTGCCATGCAGATTAGGAGAGTATTGCATCTTCATGGAGTGGTATCGTTGGTAGTAAGGATACTCTCCTCTCAGTTGACCAACAGCTTGTCTTCCACATCTAATTCACGGGATCTCCGATCACAAAGAATAGGTTACCACTGTGAACAACTCATATTGTGGGTCTCATACCCATCTCCCTCGATGCATTATCTATCACATTACGTGATAGACTCTTAGTAAAAGGATCTGCCAGATTCTTAGACGTTTGAATATAATCCAATGCAATAACTCCGGAGTTTCTCATTTTCCTGACAGACTTTAACCTTCTCTGAACGTGTCTTGATGACTTCATGTTATCCTTTGAGCTGCTCACTTTCGTGTTCACAGTTTGATTGTCGCAGTTCATAAGGATACCCGGTACAGATTTCTCAACAACCGGCAAGTCATTCAAGAGCCGGCGAAACCAATCTGCTTCGACCATAGCTGTATCTAGTGTTGTGAGTTCTGCTTCCATTGTTGACCTCGTTAAGATGGTCTACTTGCAAGACTTTCAAGAAACAGCGTCACTTCCATGAATGAATACATATCCACTCGTGGCCTTTATCTCATCAGCATCTAAGATCCAGTTTGAGTCACTATACCCTTCAAGTACCTTTGGGTGCCCAGTGTAGTGAATTCCATAATTCGCAGTGCCTTTCAAATAATGCAAAACTCTTTCTAGAGATTTCCAATGCACATCTCCTGGTTTTGAGACAAACCGACTCAGTTTGCTAACAGCAAAAGAGATGTCAGGTCTTGTAGCACTGGCTAAGTTCATAAGCGAGCCAATAATTTGAGAATATTTCAACTAGTCTCTAGCAATTCTTCGATTCTTTCGAAGTAACACACTCGCATCATATGGTGTTGGAGAGGGCTTGCAGTCACTATAGCCAATGCGACTCAAGATCTTTTCCACATAGTGAGATTGAAGCAATATAATCTCACCATCATTGTCTCTCAACAACTTGATGTTCAGAATGACATCAGCCACTTCTAAATCCTTCATCTCAAAACTGCGAGATAGGAAATTTTTGACCTCCTTAATAACAGATTTGTTCCGAAAATCAGTATGTCATCAACATACAAGCAAAGGATAACTCCCTCGCCCCCACCATGGCGATAGTACACACATTTGTCAGCTTCGTTCACAACAAAGCCTGTAGCTGTTAAAGTTCTTTCAAACTTCTCATGCCACTGTTTGGGTGCTTGCTTGAGTCCATACAAAGACTTCAGCAACTTGCACACTTTTCCTTCCTGACCATCTAGTACAAACCCATCTGGTTGTTCCATATAAATTTCCTCGTCCAACTCTCCATTTAGGAAAGCAGTCTTAACATCCATTTGATGAGCGAGAAGACCATGTGAGGCAGCGAGTGAAAGTAGAACTCGAATAGTGGTCAGTCGAGCCACATGTGAGTAAGTATCAAAGACGTGTTCACCTTCCTTTTGGGTATAACCCTTAGTCATGAGCCGAGCCTTGTAATTTTTAATAGTACCATCAGGCCTAAGCTTCTTCTTGAATACCCATTTGCATCCTATAGGTCTGCACCCATAAGGACGATCAGTTATCTCCCAAGTTTCATTCGCTAAGATGGAATCCATCTCGCTACGAACCGCTTCCTTCCAGTAGTCAGCATCTTCAGATGCATAAGCCTCTGAAATAGAACTGGGAGTGTCATCTATGAGATACACAAGAAAATCATCACCAAAGGACTTTGCAGTCCTCTGTCTCTTTCTCCTAGTAGGAACTTCATTGTTTTCCTCCACAGGACTTTCAAAGTGTTCTATCGAAATGGCAGGTTTGGTAATTGTAATTGGTTCCTGATTCGATGAACTAGGCATCTCCTGATTAGATGAGGTAGCCATATCCTTCATGGGAAAGATATCTTCAAAGAAAGTCGCATCATTCGACTCCATGATCGTATGGACATGCATGTCAGGTACCTTAGATTTTACAACCAAGAATCTATATCCAATGCTATGAAAAGCATATCCCAGGAGAACACAAATCCACAGTCTTTGGTCCAAGCTTCCGCTTCTTTGGAATTGGAACATTGACTTTCGCCAAACAACCCGATGTTCGTAGATAAGAGAATTTTAACCTTTTCTTCTCCCATTCCTCGAATGGAGTTATCTCTTTGTTCTTTGTGGAAACTCGGTTTAGGACATGACATGCCGTCAATATCGCCTTCCCCCACCATGCCTTGGAGAGACCCGATGTGTCTAACATGGCGTTAACCAAATCTGTTAGAGTACGGTTCTTTCTTTCGGCCACCCCATTTGACTGAGGTAAGTAGGGAGGCGTCCTCTCATGGATTATACCATGTTCCGCACAAAAAGCATCAAATTCATTGGAAAAATACTCTCCACCACGGTCGGACCTAAGCCTCTTGATTTTCTGATCAAGTTGGTTTTCCACTTCAGCTTTATAGATCTTGAAAAAATTCAAAGCCTCATCCTTAGATTTCAGAAGATACACACAACAGTATCTAGTGGAGTCGTCAATTAAAGTCATGAAATATTTCTTTCCACCTTTTGTCAAAACACCATTCATTTCACATAGATCTGAATGCATGAGCTCTAGTGGTGCAAGATTTCTCGTTTCCGTGGTCGTATGTGACTTACGATGTTGTTTAGCTTGCACACACACTTGACACTTGGATCCCTTGACAGTGGTGAAATTAGGGATTAAGTTCAACTTCGCTAGTCGTGACATGCAACCAAAGTTAACATGACAAAGAGTGTATGCCACACATTCGATTCACTATTGTTGCAAATCTGATTAACAACTTTATTGCAAACGTCTGATAAGGATAAACGAAACAGGCCTGCTGACTCATAGCCTTTACCAACAAAGGTTCCATACTTGGATATTACAAATTTATTCGACTCAAAGACAAGCTTGTAGCCATCTCTACACACAAGAGATCCGCTAACAAGGTTTTTATTGACGGAGGGGACATAATGCACGTTCTTCAGCCGCACGATCTTCCCCGAAGTAAACTTCAGATCGATCGTGCGAACACCACGAACAGAAGCACTTGAACCGTGCTGATGAGTCCCTGCGGTCTGATAAGATGAAAACATAGAAATATCATCGCATACATGCACATTAGCACCCGTGTCAATCAACCAATCAGGAGAATGACATACTGAAAGAATAGTGGGAAATATACCATACCCAACATCCTTCATATCAGTGTCTCCAATGACAACATTGGTGGTCTTGCCGCCTTTCCCAGGATGACGCTTATCATAGCGATTAGGGCAACTAGGAGCCCAATGATCAGGATCCCCACACACATGACAGACACCTTTCTTCTTGTCATTCTTCTTCTTGAAGTTCTTGTGCTGGACAACCTTGTTCTTCCCATCAAACTTTGCTTTACCATCAAACTTTCCCTTGTTCTTGAACTTGTGGGGCTGGAAGTTCTGCTTCTGTACCACATTGGCACTAGATCCTCCCCATAAACCTCGAGCACGTGTGTCCTTTGCTCTCGCCTTTTCTTCCACATCAAGAGTGCCAATGAGATCTGGGACGGAAAACTCCTGCCTCTTATGCTTCAGCAAGGTAGCAAAGTTCCTCCATGAAGGAGAAAGCTTAGTGATGATACCTCCGGCAACAAACTTGTCCGGTAGCATACAACCGAAGTGCTCAAGTTCTCTAGCAAATGACTGTATCTCATGAGCTTGCTCAACCACGGAGCGCTCTTCAGTCATCCTGTAATCATAGAATTGCTCCATGATGTACAACTCAGTGCCAGCATCCAAAACCCCAAACTTGGCCTCGAGTGCATCCCACATATTTTTTCCATTATCAATTGACGCATAAGCATCAACTATGTTCTCACCAAGAACACTCAAGAGAGCAGCCTTAAACAGAATATCCATTTTGTGAAAAGCTTGTGCCTGCTGAGCATCAAGCTCTCCTTCAGGTTTGCCGAGAGTGGCGTCATAGCAACTCATGGTTTGAAACCATAAGACTGCTCTCACGCGCCACCTCTTATAGTGGATACCCTCAAACATAGAAGGTCTCATGGAAGCAGCAAAACCACTTGGGGTAAATTTCCTATAATAAGGTTTATGGATTGTTGGAAATATGAGCAATTTACCAAATGATTTTATTAACAGAAATACTAGATAAAGCATGGCCAGTATAGTAGTGATAAAACGAGCCATGCGATTTAACAAAGAGAAGGTAAACAATATCTTCATATATGAACTGTAACTAAACATATCTAGAGCAGACAGTATAGTAAGTTGCATATATGAAATAGAGTCTAGCATATCTAGGGAAAATACTAGAACAAGAAACTGTAGTAGGACCTTTAACAGAAAGGAGAAGAACACGTACGGGACAACAGCAGCAGAAGCGCTGGACTTGGGGTCGGTGTCCTCGCCTGCCATGTCGTCGAGGAGGTCGTGGACGTCGGGGAAGAAGTCGTCGTCGGGGAAGTAGTCGTCGGAGTCCGTGATGAAGAAGCCAGTCGTCGCGCGGAGCGCTCCCCAAAAACCTTATCACCCTTCTCCCGTACATGACTCAAAGGGTGCAGTTCCGGAGGCCTACTGTCCCAACCTGCGGTGCATGCAGCAAGACGGGGTGGGGAAGAACGTAGCAGCAGCGCAGTGCTCAGAATTTTGTGGCGAGAGGAAGAGGAGTTTCTGTTGTGTCTCTCTGGAGAGGAGCGACCTCTCTTATATAGGCACAGGAGAAGGACGCGAAGAGGCTGCGGCGGGAGGTGAAGCAACGAAGGAAGACGAAGCGAACAGACAGCGGCCAAAGAGGCGCGCCGTTCGAATTCAGTTCCACTACAGAAAACGTTTCAACTCCCACGTGAACTTTCGTATACCCGGCGTGCGTGGCAAAAATTTAGACATCGGCTCGACTCATTCCCGCAACCAGCGGCGCGGCGCGTCGTGATGAGGCGTGGCGTGGCGAGGCGGGGGGCGAAGGAGGAGCGTGCGTGGATGTCCCTCTTGTTCTCATGCTAATACATGTGGGGAAATAACCTCCCTTATAAAGAGGTCCAACTCCCTCTAAACTAGCAATGTGGGACTAAACTTTTGTTCCACCTCTTGCCTTGCACGAATGGGCTGCGTGGGCCTCTAGGATTTATTAGGAATTTCTGAAACTGCTATTGGGCTAGGCCTAAAATAGACGAAATTCCAGCAGCAAAACCCCACTTGAGATAAATACATTTAGAGCATCTACGGTTGGGCGTCCCAAATCGACATCAAACGTCCGGGCGTCGTCCGGTCACTGACCAGTCATGATTTTTCGACCTAGACGGTCCCTCAAACAGGCGTCAAACGTCCGGGTGAACCGACACCCCTCATATCTATTTCAAATATGGGGGCGCCCAGACACGTCCGTCGTGTCGGACTGACGGGGGGTATCACGTGGAAACGCCCGAAAACCAGGAGATCCAAAGCTCGTCTCCTTCGTCGAATAGGTGGCGCCGCTCCGGCGGGCCGCGTAGTGCCTAGGTCGGCTATTAAAGTCGATCGGCGGCACCGAAACCCTACCTTCGACACTTTCCCCCGCCTGTCCGCCGCCACCACCACTTTCCACTCCACTCGTACGCCTAGTAGCCATGCCCACACGCCGCCGGGTGAGAAGCGAGCCATTTCTGACGCATAAGCACCGGCTCTAGCTCCTTGAGGAGATCCGGGTAAGGCGCAAAGCCCGTATCACCGCGGGCCTACCTCCGGATGTAGTGGATCCGGAGAAGGAGGGGGGGGGCAGGAGGACGAGGAGGATGAGGAGGAGGAGGTTGAGCAGGAGGAGGATGAGCCGGAGGAGAAGGATGTGGGTGACGCTGGCAATGCGGATCTGTTGGCGGAGCAGCAGGCCATCCTCGATTCTCTCCATTTTTCGGAGTCGGCTGCGGAGGCTAGACGCCGTCGCCGGCGGGAGATGGAGGCGCAGCAGGTCGTGGAGGTGGATATGCTTGCCTACATGGATAAGGTCGAGCAGGAGGAGGATGAGCCGGAGCCCTTACACCTGCCCATAAAGCCGGTATCCGGCACCGTCGTTGTGGACATCACCAACGACGAAGAGTAGTTAGTGTAGTACGTAGGATTTTGTTCATGCTTTGTATGGATATAGAGGTTGAAATATGAGAGAGTAGGATGCAGAATGACTAATTTGAGACGTGATCAGTCACTGTCTGCGGGCGCGCCCGAATTTAATCTGCAAGTATTGTCACGACCTTTGCAAATGTAGAACAAGCCAGCACAAGAGAGAAGTGGATTATTGTCCTTTTTTGGGCTGTGTAACATGCACACTTTCCCACCCATCACACCACACCGGGATGAATATAATGCAATCACTCACTCACCTGCATGGACAGGTGCATTTGTGATAGATGATTCAATGGCGAAGGACAAGGGACCCCTTCTCACTAGTACATCTGTGACGTGGTCCAGATTGATTCTTCCGGGTAATTTCACGCCAAAATAGGGCGGACCCTGGCCGTGCGATCGCGCTCCGACGGCCTGGATCGATCACACGGGCTCTCCTTCACCAGCTCCACACGCGCACGGCGCCTCTGCTTTACTGCTGAGCGTGTACGGTTACGAGGCGGCTCTGTTGCGAGCCGCGTGATCGCTCGCACGCACGCTTTTTTGACTCTGTTGATTGATACGGTCGTGCCTGTAACAGTGCAACTACTTCCACATAAAAACTTGGAGAGTATTTGGTGTCCTGGGCACATGCATGGTTAAGGCTAGTCATAATGGGATAACTTAGGTAGTAACATAGTGCATTTTAAGAAATTTTTGCTTATATGACACGTAGTTAATGAAAAGTGGTAACATAATATGTTACTGTAACATAGCGCTTCTCAAGACAAGATGAGTCTACAAGTCATTAAATGAAGCCACATATGACACTACTAGTATATTACTTTGTACTATGAAGATGGTAACTTAGACTAGTGTCAGATGCATGACACTAGTATAAGTTACTTTCCACTATGACCAGCCTAATGGCTTCTCGCTCACCAAGCATTGGGTAGTTGCACCACGAAGCATGTGGTCCTGACTGAAATAAACAAGATAAGAAAAAACTATTTTTTTGAGTTAAAATAAACTATTTCTAGTACTCCCTCCGTCACAGTTTACAAGTCCTACGCGTATATCTAGGTTGTCAATTTTATCACCCTAATATAAACTATATAACACAAAAATTATACCTTCTGAAAATAGAACATCTGAAGTTTATATTGGTATATTTTTTGTAATATATGACTTGTATTAGGTTAATCAAATTGACGATTTAGGGGTACGCGCACGCCCTATAAACTGAGAGAGAGGGAGTAATACATTTTTGCCTCGTGATTCTGCAATGATGCATGTAGCATGATGCATTACTCGTGCTTTTTGTTAAGTTGCTTATGATCTTCACTGGAAACAAAACCAATGCCATTACGACAGGAAAGCTTTTCTGGTGGATCTGGTGGGACTACCTCAATTAGCACCGTCAAAAGTAGGAGCAATGATAAAGCCACTGCTAACGTCGGTATTTTCGAAACTTCGAAGAAGGTTGATGAATTAAATGTCCTAAATATTTATGTGTCTAATTATTTTCGGTTATGTGAGAAGGACAAAAAGGTCCAAGCATTGGATACTGTTACGGCTAGGTGTGTAGCCGCTGTGGATAGCTTTGACCAAAAGCTTGAGCCTGGGATTGAGGCGCATCAGAGAAAATTAGAACTATTGATGCATGTTCAAGAAGACAGGAAAGTTGAGGATGGACAGATGATGCATGCACGTTCCATGGTATGCATGCATAAGTGGAAGGAGAATCAATCATACCCAGGGATTTACGTGGATAGTAATTTGAAGCATCTAGCAAAGAGCACGTACATGGAAAACTACTACTTTGCATGCCCACGTCAACCAGAAAGTAGACTTGCTATAGAGTTTGATTTGTTTCTCAATTATATTATGTGTTCCATACAATCAGGAGATAGAAATCAGAAAGAAGTCCATGGTTGCTACTACTTCGGAAGGTCACGGCCACCAGAGATACATGCGTACACCAGGAGACCTCGGCCACATGACGTGTTGTGCTTATGTGCTATGGGGTGGGGTCCGCCTACAGAAGATATCATCAAATTAGTGCACTATATTTACGTAGGCTCAAAGTGTCAATTCGTTTTCTTTTGGTATGTATGGATTGTGCGCCAAAACTATAAGGCGCACAGTCTATTTGATTTGGAGAGTCCATGTTTTATTATTTTTCTATTTAGCAGAGATATAAAGTTAGGAATGTTTGAGTCGTCCAACTTGCAGGTCAAGATAGGTCATTTGTTATTTAAGGTCTGGTCGGTGCATCATGTAAAGCAGGTTATTGTTTTATGAAATAGACACGATGTATTTTTCAGGGTAGACACCCGTATCAAGTTTTGGAGGGATCTTTAGAAAACCTCTGTGTTGCGATTTCTCTTCGTGGAAATTGTTTTTGCGCGTGAGTACCTTCGTCGAGATTGGTTTTCTCGTGCTGGGCCGCAAGGTTCAAACCCTCTACTTCGTGTACATCACGTGCGCGGGCGAGAGGTTTCTATTGATGGTGGTGGAGTGTCGTGAAAGATCGGACCGCAACAACCGATCAAATCTCACCACGAGGTTCGGTCGACATTAAGCAAATAAGAGGGTAATGGCACCTTGCATACCGTATTAACAGTACCGTTTCAGGCACCTTGCTGTTGGCAGTGGTATCGGATGGAGTACTCTATCAGATACATTCCCAGTAGGTGAAGGAAAGCATGCCTTTAGAGAAACATCACCACGTAGTAGTACTAAAACAAACATACCTGAGAACAACTAATTTTCAGGGAAGAAAGAAAGTTTAACTGAAACATCGCGTTGCTCCGTCGTGAACAGAACTGGTCAAGCTAGCTAGATTGCTAAAAATTGAGGGACCGGGAGTAGCTAAGCTAAGCTGGCTCGCTAGCCATGTTGATGGATGCAGGGGATGAAAAAAAAATCAAATCTATGGCTTCCTTTCTAGTACCTTTCCTTTCTCTTTCTGGTTGGCAATGCAACAAGAGAGAAACGACGCCATGTTTTATTTTTCCAATTTCTGCTTCTCGGTGGTTCATCTGCTCTATCTACTACTTGGCCTAGAAAACTCGACAAGCTGCTGGCTTATAATGCACAACTTCAGGTCCATTTATCCCCTTTTGGATGGAATGAGAGTGGCTGCGGGATTATAATGCATGCACTATTTTATTAGGAACTAGGCCATTTTATCCTCTTTTTGATGGTTGGAAAGAAGGGTTTCTCGTATACTTTTTGACAAGCCCGCCTTTCGTCAACGAGACAAAACAGGTTGGTGATTAGTTTTCTACTATCTGCTGGTGTGTGTGTGCTCTAACGTTGGGACGTGAGTTGGATGTCGTTGACATGGCATCAGTGACAGGGACACGTAATCGAACGTCAAGTGGTCGTAGAAAAATATATACCAATAAGTGTGACATATGGAAAAAGGTTTATGAGTTAGCTAGATTTTTCACTTGTTGATGATGATGCTCTACGCACCACGTACTGCCTGTCACTACTCTCGTGAGAGAATATACCAGACGACGTGTGCACCACGCGCAGATCTCTTAGCCACGACAGGGGGAATTTCCAATAAATTGTCTGAACGAATGGAACGTTGTCCCGTGCGGATCTATCTATCTGCTGGCCATCTAGCAGATACAGTAGCTGCGGGCAGGTCGGTCGGTGCCCGTGATCGGCGATCGTGGCGTCTAACCAGTAACCACCCCCATTACGAGTTGCCGAAAGCTTAATTATTCACGAAGTGGTAATGAAGAATTGACAATGAAATCAGGCAGGTTCTCCTCTTTGTTGTCTAACAAATAATATGACAGTACAGTCTATTTTCCCTTTCAGTTATTATCCGTGTCTCCATGTATTTTATCAACTTTTTCCAGACAATTCAGAAAGAATAAGAAAACCCACGACATACTACCTTTCTAGTCATGCAATCTTTAGCACCTTTGGTCGGACGCAGCTCCTGCCAGCATTTTCGCAGAGTGCGCTTGCTCATGCAGTCGCAGGTGCATGCATGCACACTCCCTCAAGGCAAGAAACCGGATCCCTGTCAATCAGCTCATGTAATGGCGCTCCACGTGGTGGGTGTACTACTTGGCGCCACCGAGGATGGAGCAACGGTGCGTGCACGCCCAATGGAGCCGACGAGCCGCCACCGAGGATGGAGCAACGGTGCCACGGCCACGGCGGTTGGGTTCTGTCGCCGGCGGGCGCGGACAAGACAAGCGGGTCGCTCCAAACGCCAAAAGCAGAGGCCAGCGCCAATGTTCAGTTGTTCACATGGCCGTCATGGTTTGTTTGCCGATGCCCAGAGGCCGCATGCACTATTTATTACTCGGAGTGGGTCAGTGGCGGAGGACGGATTATTTTTAAGGTGGGGCGAACTCTTAAGCATACTCCATCCATTCACAAATATAAGATGTTCTAGTAGCTTTTTCTTGAATTGAATGTATGGAGATATATTTAATGTCATTACAGTACGTATGTAGTCTATGTTTAAAAATCCAAATATCTTATACATTTATGAACGGAGAGTGTATTTTTGATGTGGCTAACAACTACCAGAAAATTTTATTTTCAAATATGCAATTCGTCACAAAAAATGCCACCAATCATTATATGTAGATTATCAAACCATTATCTAACAAATGACACTAAAATTCAAAACCGAATTACCTATGTTCAGTATCTTTGCTAGCCATATTCCCTTCCCGTTCATGGTCTCCTACTGGCCACCGGCCTCACGCGCACAGTGTGCTGCTGGTCGCCGGAAACATGAGTACACGACCACGTCTGCATGCGCGCTCCTTCTGGCCGTTGGCCTCACGCGCGCGCTTGGTTGGCCGCCGCGAACGTGCGAGCTCGCCCCTTTTCCTGCTAGGGTTTGTGTGTCGACTAGAAGCGGAGTCGCTCGACTCTGGATCCTGGAGCTGGCGTGGGGACGATCGTTAGAGTGGATCGAGCGAGGCGTTGGGGCCTGCTACTTGCTACGGCCCAGTTGGTTGAGTAATCACGGCCCGACAAAACGTTTGACGCTGATTTTTAAGCCGTTCTATTTTTTAGCGATCGATCACGTTATATATAGGTATACACAAAACAGAAACGCCAAAAATCAAGGTAGGGCGAGCGCCCAACCTCGCCCTACCGGGAGCTCCGCCTGTGGAGTGGGTCCTGGCGGGATTAATATTTCTGCCCAAATTTACTAGTGCTACTGTAGTCTCTTCATGTGAGCATGGCAACCAACACGTCGATCCAAACGTACGACGGATTTATCCGCTTTTTCTCCATTTGGATCGGTCAGGCGGATATCAACATCCACTTCCATATTTAAGTCGGCGCATGCGCCCAACGCTGGCTCGACCTATTTTAACGGCACGGCAAAAAATAAAATGTAAACATTTCGAAAATTAAAACAAACATTAAAGCTCGCCACAAAGGCCGGCAATAGTCCACGCGTCCACATCTAAACATTAAAAAAGCTAACTACGAGGCGGGGCGCTGTCCTAGGCGTCCTTGTCATCGTCGTCGGGGCCGGTGAGGTCGATGAGCGTCGGCGCAGGGCCGGCCCAGGGGAACGTCGTGTTCCAGACAACGTTGATGTCGGGCGCGGGCTGTGCCGCCGCTGCCGCTGCCTGTGCCGCTGCAGCCTGCGCCGTCGCTTCCTGGGCCTGGCGCGCCTCCTCCTCCGCCTCATGCTGCTCCTCCTCGGCATCGCGCTCGAGCATCTTGAGGTATTCGCCGTGGTGGCGCTCCTCGGCCAGTCGTCACTGACACCATTGTTCGAGGTACGCCGCCTCCTGCGCCGGCGTCGCCCCCATCCAGACTGGCGGAGCACTGACCCACTCGCCCGGTCCATGAGTAGCGCTTGATGGGGGTCAGCTTCGGCTCCGGCTCAGCCTTGACGGGGAAGAGGGCCATGGCCTTCGCCATGGCCGCCTGGTACGCCGCCTCCTCCTCGCTGTCCCGGAGGACGGCGGCCTCCGCCTCCGGGTCCTCTTTGCGGATGACGAGGAGGGTCGGCGGCGCCCTGCGCCTGGCCTCTTCGTGCTCAAAGGTAAACCAACAAGCCCGGTTAAGGCGAGTCGAAGGTGTACGCGACGTTGCTGCGCTGCTCCGGTGTTAGCTGCGCCCGCCAATGCCACACCTTCTCCGCGTGCGCCCTAGCTGACCGCGGCGTCGTCGGCACTGGGATCCGGATGACTTCAGGCTACGGGAGAGGCATATAAAAGCGTTTATAATACTATTTTAATGATCTAAACGTCTTGATGTTTCTTTACGGAGCAAGTACGTCGTTGCTTGCTCCACCGGATCTTTAAGCTCAGAAGTAAGCACGAGCAACGGATACAGCTACGACTGCTACTTAAGACACGACCAACATATCTCCACTCAGTCCACTGTCTACATGTACGTACGTATATATGCACATCCGAATCTTGATTTGAATGGCTTAGACACGGGAGATCGAGCTCGACGACCTTCTCTGGCGCGGTAGGACGTACGTACGTACGTCCCGGCGCGTGGTCACGAGCGCATGGCATGTTAGCAAAACTGTTTGTTGAAATCGTACGTACGTACGAGCGGATGAGGCGATCCAACATCCGGCAACTGGTGTGTACGTGCGGTGCGAGCGCGGCCGAAACTAGAGATTCCGATGGCGGCCACGGCATATACGGACGGTTCTCCAGCATTTAAACATGGATGGCCATAAGTCCATAAAGATGCTATATCTGTACTCACGCGTGTAGTATTCGCTGAGATGTCGCGATACCAGTTGTGGTGGCACGACCAACGTCCCCCATCACGGAGGGGTTGAGCGCAGCAGGGCTGGTTTCCAATGCCTTCTCGGTTTCGGATATCGTGAGTCTACTTAGGCCGACATACCGTGGTCGACTACGAGAGGGGGTGGTCTGCGATGGCGCAGGGTTGATTCAGGTGGCGCGGTCATGAAAATGGCGGTGGGGCGAGCGAGTGAGAGACAGTGGTTGGAGATGTGGGGGAAGAGAGAGTTCGCCGCTTCACCGCTTGTCGGATGCGGGTTGGGGGCAGCTAGGTACTATCTCCGTCCCGGTTTATTAGTTCCTTTTGTATTATGTGCCAAATTTTAACTATGAATTTAACTAACAAAATGTTATTGCATGTCATAAAATATAATATAATTAGAAACTATGTTTAAATACGAATCCAACAATATAATATTTTGATGACATACATTTATATTTTGTTAGTTAAATCTCTAGTCAACATATGGCACAAAATACGGCACTACTAGGGAAAAACCTATCAGTAGCGCGCGTTTTGGGTGTATCAGTAACGTGGGCGCCCGCACTACTGATACGGCGCCACAGCTAACTTGTAGCAGTAGCACGTGTATAACCCTCGCTACTGCTACTTCTGATAGTAGTAGCGTGGTTGACGCCCACGCTACTACGCTACTACTACTTAGTTGTAGCGCGGGTCAAGGCCCCGCGCTACTACTAACTAATTGTGAATTTAAAAAATAAATTCCACCCATGGTTGCTGCTGCTGGTTTTCATCGTCCTCTCCAACCATGGCTGCTGCTCGTCCTGGAGGGGATGAAGTTGTCCATGGTGATGGTGGCTCCCTACCCAACTCGTTCCCGCACCTCTCATCTCCTGCTGCTACAAAAGAAGAGAAAATTATTTAAATGAGTAAGTGAGAGATAGAGAGGAGTAGGAGGAGGAACTCACTGGTGGCCGCCGAAGTTGGAGCCTACGCTCGAAACCTAGATGAAGCTGCTCGTGCTCGTCCTATGGTACAAAATACAAAAAAGGCTTATAAATCAGGACGGCGGTAGAAGGGAGGAAATGAATAGGTGGATACGAACGAGAGTGGAAACACAGCAAAGGCAATTGTGGCGTTGTCGTTGGTCCGAGAAGTGGATTTAAAGGGGGAGAATAGGTGAGAGCATTAATAGGCACGGGGGAGAAGACTGTACTGTTCGATAGATAACCTATGTACATTGTCTCGCGGGCCGATTACCTAGTCGAAGTGGGTCAAGAGAGAGCGAGATGACGAGGGGATTAGTAGGCTGGTGGCAGATAGACAGTTCGACAAATAACCTATGCCCAATGACTTGAGGGTTGGTTTTCTGATGGGAGTGAGAACCAGATTTTAGGTTTTAGCATTGTTCAATGCTATTGCTCAAAGAATTGAGAAATGAATGTTAATATCCAAGTTGTCGATAAGAACGATCCAAGTTCGAAAGATGAGGAAATGTCAATTCTATGGTTATGAGAGCTCGATCAAGGAAATGACTACTTTTAAGTCGACGGAACCATGGTCGTCCCCACATTTCAATATTTTGCTTCCTATGGAAGGGGCAAGGTTCCGGGACATGGGCGACAACGTCTTCTTCGTACACTTCGGGAGCGAAGGAGATTGGAGACATGCAATGAATAATGGACCATGGCAATATGATTTCAATGTCCTAGCTTTGAAGGAGTATGAGAGAAATGTCCGGCCATCAGAGATGGTCTTCGACAGGATAGATGTGTGGGTCAAAATCGCGGATCTCCCACCAGGAAAGAGGACGGATGCATTCGAAAAGGCACTGGGCAATTGGCTCGGTGAAGTTGTTAAAGTGGATGTCGACAAGGATGGCATGGCCAGAGGGAACCAGCTGTGAGTTAGAGCAAGGATCCAGCTCTTTGTGCCGCTAGTTCGGGGTTTCTTCCTCAAAAACTCTCAGGAGGATAAGTTGGGTACTTGGTACGACTTTCATTATGAAAAGATCCCACACTTTTGCTCTAAGTGTGGGTGATTGGTGCATGAAAACGGGCGCTATGCCCCTCCTGTTGACAAGGCAACACAATTGGGGGGGGGGCTGGCTAAGAGCATCACCGGGGAGGAGCACTGGCTCCAAGAATGAGGTGAAAGGAGGAAAAAAACAATTCTAGCGCTAGTAGCTTCATGAGCTCACAATCTGACGGAAATAACAAAGAGCAGGACAACCATGCGCATGCTCGGGATGTTCCAGTGAAGCGCAACCTCAATGCTGAGTTTGTTCATCCGGGGGATGCCCGCACTGGTGGGCAGAACCGGCGAGAGAAAGGGATAGTTATTTCCCCAAGTACGTGAAGGAAATATGCCCTAGAGGCAATAATAAAGTTGTTTTTATATTTCCATATATCATGATAAATGTTTATTATTCATGCTAGAATTGTATTAACTGGAAACTTAGTACATGTGTGAATACATAGACAAACAGAGTATCACTAGTTTGCCTCTACTTGACTAGCTCGTTGAATCAATGATGGTTATGTTTCCTAACCATAGACATGAGTTGTCATTTGATTAACGGGATCACATCATAAGAGGATGATGTGATTGACTTGAACCATCCGTTAGCATAGCACGATGATCGTTTAGTTTGTTGCTATTGCTTTCTTCATGACTTATACATGTTCCTATGACTATGAGATTATGCAACTCCCGAGTACCAGAAGAACACTTTGTGTGCTACCAAACGTCACAACGTAACTGGGTGATTATAAAGGTGCTCTACAGGTGTCTCCGATGGTAATTGTTGAGTTGGCATAGATCGAGATTAGGATTTGTCACTCCGATTGTCGGAGAGGTATCTCTAGGCCCTCACGGTAATGCACATCACAATAAGCCTTGCAAACAATGTAGCTAATGAGTTAGTTACTGGATGTAGCATTACAGAACGAGTAAAGAGACTTGCCGGTAACGAGATTGAACTAGGTATTGAGATACCGACGATCGAATCTCGGGCAAGTAACATACCGATGACAAAGGGAACAACGTATGTTGTTATGCGGTTTGACCGATAAAGATCTTTGTAGAATATGTAGGAGCCAATATGAGCATCCAAGTTCCGCTATTGGTTATTGACCGGAGACGAGTCTAGGTCATGTCTACATAGTTCTCGAACCCGTAGGGTCCGCACGCTTACGTTCGGTGATGATTGGTATTATGAGTTTATGTGTTTTGATGTACCAAAGATAGTTCGGAGTCCCGGATATGATCACGGACATGACGAGGAGTCTCGAAATGGTCGAGACATAAAGATCGATATATTGGATGACTATGTTTGGACTTCAGAAGGGTTCCGGGCAAGTTCGGACAAATACCGGAGTACGGGGGGTTTACCGGAACCCCCCGGGGAGTGTAATGGGCCTATTGGGCCTTAGTGGAGAAGAGGAGGGGCGGCCAGGGCAGGCCGCGCGCCCCCTCTCCCTCTAGTCCGAATTGGACAAGGAGGGGGGGGGGGGCGCCCCCACTTTCCTTCCCCCTCTCTCCTACTCATACTCTTGGAAAGGGTTGGAGTCCTACTCCCGGTGGGAGTAGGACTCCCCTTGGGGCGCGCCTAGGAGGGCCGGCCTCTCCCCCTCCTCCACTCCTTTATATACGGGGAGGGGGGCACCCCATAGACACACAAGTTGATCAGTTGATCTTTTAGACGTGTGCGGTGCCCCCCTCCACCATAATCCACCTCGGTCATATCGTAGCGATGCTTAGGCGAAGCCCTGCATCGGTAGTATCATCATCATCGTCATCACGCCATCGTGCTGACGGAACTCTCCCTCGAAACTCTGCTGGATCGGAGTTAGTGGGATGCCACCGAGCTGAACGTGTGCTGAAATCGGAGGTGGCATACGTTCGGTACTTGGATCGGTCGGATCATGAAGACGTACGACTACATCAACCGTGTTCTCATAGCGCTTCCGCTTACAGTCTTTGAGGGTACGTGGATGACACTCTCCCCTCTTGTTGCTATGCATCACCATGATCTTGCATGTGCGTAGGAATTTTTTTGAAATTACTGCGTTCCCTAACAGTGGCATCGAAGCCAGGTTTATGCATAGATGTTATATGCACGAGTAGAACGCAAAGGAGTTGTGAGCATGGGTATATACATATTGCTTGCCGTCACTAGTTGATTCTTGATTTAGCGGCATTGTTGGATGAAGCAGCCCAGACCGACATTACGCGTACGCTTATGCGAGACTGGATTTACCGATGTGCTTCACACACAGATGGCTAGTGGGTGTCTGTTTCTCCAACTTTAGTTGAATCGGATTCAATGAACAGGGTTCTTTCTGAAGATCAAAAAGCAATCACTATATCGCGTTGTGGTTTTTGATGCGTAGGTAAGAACGGTTCTTGCTCAGCCTGTAGCAGCCACATAAAACTTGCAACAACAAAGTCGAGGACGTCTAACTTGTTTTTGCAGGGCATGTTGTGATGTGATATGGTCAAGACATGATGCTAAATTTTATTGTATGAGATGATCATGTTTTGTAATAAAGTTATGGGCAGCTGGCAGGAGCCATATGGTTGTCGCTTTATTGTACGAAATGCAATCCTCATGTGATTGCTTTACTTTATCACTAAGTGATACGTCCATTTAGCATCATGCTTTTATATCGATATTTATTGCATTATGGCTGTTATTACACATTATATCACAATACTTATGCCTATTCTCTCTTATTTTACAAGGTTTACATAAAGAGGGAGAATGACGGCAGCTGGGATTCAGGGCGGGAAGGGAGCAAATATTAGAGACCTATTCTGCACAGCTCCAAAAGTCCTGAAACTTCACGGAAGCTATTTCCAGAATATATAAAAAATACTGAGTGCAAGAAGTTCCAGAGGGGGGCCACACCCTGGCCACGAGGGTGGGGGGCGCGCCCTACCCCCTGGGCACGCCCCCTGCCTCGTGGGCTCCCTGGTGTCCCTCCGATGCCCATCTTCTGCTATATGGAGTCTTTCGTCGAGGAAAAAATCATAAGAAAGCTTTTGGGACGGGACTCCACCGCCACGAGGGGGAACCTTGGCGGAACCAATCTAGGGCTCCAGCGGAGCTGTTTTGCCGGGGAAACTTCCCTCCAGGAGGGGGAAATCATCACCATCGACATCACCAACGATCCTCTCACCGGGAGGGGGTCAATCTCCATCAACATCTTCACCAGCACCATCTCATCTCAAACCCTAGTTCATCTCTTTTATCCAATCTTTGTATTCAAACCTCAGATTGGTACCTGTGGGTTGCTAGTAGTGTTGATTACTCCTTGTAGGTGATGCTAGTTGGTTTTACTTGGTGGAAGATCATATGTCAGATCCATTATGCATATTAATACCCCTCTGATTATGAACATGAATATGCTTTGTGAGTAGTTACGTTTGTTCCTAAGGACATGGAAGAAGTCTTGCTATTAGTAGTCATGTGAATTTGGTATTCGTTCGATATTTTGATGAGATGTATGTTGTCATCCCTCTAGTGGTGTCATCTGAACGTCGACTACATGACACTTCACCATTGTTTGGGCCTAGAGGGAGGCATTGGAAAGTAATAAGTAGATGATGGGTTGCTAGAGTGACAGAAGCTTAAACCCTAGTTTATGCGTTGCTTCGTAAGGGGCTGATTTGGATCCATATGTTTCATGCTATGGTTAGGTTTACCTTAATACTTCTGTTGTAGTTGCGGATGCTTGCAATAGGGGTTAATCATAAGTGGGATGCTTGTCGAAGTAAGGGCAGCACACAAGCATTTGTCCACCCACATATCATATTATCAAAGTACCGAACGCGAATCATATGAACGTGATGAAAACTAGCTTGACGATAATTCCCATGTATCCTCGGGAGCGCTTTCCTTCATATAAGAGTTTTTCCAGGCTTGTCCTTTGCTACAAAATGGATTGGGCCATCTTGCTGCATCTTGTTTACTTTTATTACTTGTTACTCGTTACCAATTACCTTATCACAAAACTATATGTTACCGACAATTTCAGTGCTTGCAGAGAATACCTTGCTGAAAACCGCTTATTATTTCCTTCTGCTCCTCGTTGGGTTTGACACTCTTACTTATTGAAAGGACTACTATAGATCCCCTATACTTGTGGGTCATCAAGACTCTTTTCTGGCGCCGTTGCCGGGGAGTGAAGCGCCTTTGGTATGTGGAATTTTGTAAGGAAAAATTTATATAGTGTGCTAAAATTTACTGTCACTTGTTATTATGGAAAGTAATCCTTTGAGGGGTTTGTTCGGGGTATCTTCACCTTGTCCGGAACCACAATTAGTTACCTGTAACATCCCAAATTTTCAATTTGGAATGTTATACACTAGATCATCTTTGCATATCATATTTTATTGCATTTTGGTTGATCCTATAAATTTCACGCAACTCAAGGACCCTCGGAGAGAGTTGGGGATTTCGTCATTTTCATATTTGAGTTGTTTCAAATTTTGAAAATAGGATCATTTGATTTTATTTATTTTATCTTCAATTATTTCTATTACAAAAATACGAGAGAGGGAATAAAATGACTTTCCCAAAATAAAGAAATATTGAGGATTTAAGAAAAAATCAAATATGATTTTATTTTGGTTTTATTTGCTATTTTATTTGAATTTAGGAAAAATGCGCGTTTTTCAAAATTGCATTTAGGCCCCAAATAAATGTTCATCCTGTGCGGCTTGATTTTAGAAGCCGGCGAAAATTTATTTCAGGATTTTTAGAGTCCGTTTAGTATTTCTTTTGTTTTTTTCCGAGCGTAATTATTTAAAAAAAAAGAAGTCCAAACCGACCTTGGGCCGTAACCGGCCAGGACTCCTGGTCGGGCCTCTGATAAGCGCCCCGAGGCCCCGGCCAAAGCCCAAGCCGCCCCACCCGAAAACCCTAACCCTAGCCGGCCTTCGCCGCCGCCGCCGCCGCCGCGCCGCTGCCGCCGGAGCACCGCCGCTCGCCGGACCGCCGCCACCATTCGCCGGAGTTGCCAGAGGTAGTTTTTTTTTCGCCTCCGGTTTTTCTCGAAAAACCGTTTGGTTTTCCGACGGTTTTGTTCGTTTTTTTATTAGTTTCGGTTTTTTAAATAGATCGGGTTTTCCAGTTTATTTAATTAGTGAGCGTTCGTCCATTGTTCGTTTTAGCGAATGTTCGTCGTTTTTTTTTCTCGGATTAAAATCCGCGATTTTTCTGATCGCGATTTCTGATCCGATTTTCGTTTTAGTCTAACTTTTCGCTCGTTTGTCGGAATCAGGCGATTCAAGCGCCTGGAGTTTCGTCTCGAAACCCTCTTTTCGTTTAAACAACTCAAACAAGTTTTTGCCACTGTAAAAAGTGCCCTAGATCCAGAATAGTAAACGAAGCCTTTTTCTTTTGCCGTTTGTCTTTCGTTGCTTCGTTCGTTTTGATTCTTTTTGCCAACCGGAGTTCTTAAGTTGAACTTTCTGGTTAGATCTCTTATGTGGGTTTTACCTGTGCATTAGTTGAGTACTTATTGTATGCTTGTTTGTTTGCGATAGAGTACCCGGAGTGCGCCGCTTGCTACTTCGAATCGCTAGGTTTCCCGGATCATCGGCAAGGCAAGTAACACTTTGATCATGCTTTCCCACTACCCAGTTTTATTGCATTAGATCAATCCTCACACATTGCATGATTAGGATCTAATTAAATTGTGGGTTTGGAAAGTAGTTGAGGTAGTATCTATTACTTGTTTATTATCAAACCTTTGGGAGTTACTTCTACGTTTGTTTATTATGCCATGCTATGCTAGTAGACGTGGATTGGGTGAGTGTATCCATGACAGATGTGAGATGTTAATTAATGGTTTACTTAAGGTGGCAACTTAAATACACATCTGGGTGGATTGAGGCACCTGGGTATTCCAGCGATTGCCTGTTTTTCTTTATGGACCGCCACCCAGGCTCAAAGGGATCATGAGATTGTTCATGCTAGAAACTTCCATGTGCAGCCACAAGCTATTATGGGCTCTAGCATAGTTGATTAAGTCGTGTGAACTCTTACAGTGGTAGACTAGCAGATGTAGGGATGTAGGTTGGTACGGTCTACCCGTTCGTAAGGTGCTAGCGCTTCTGAAAGACTATGTCTCGGTCATCCGTTTCTCAAACACCATGTTGTGCGAGAAATCCAAAGGAGGAGATCGAGTCTTGTGGGGAAAAGTGCGCAAACCTCTGCAGAGTGTATAAACTAATCATGATTAGCCGTGTCCCTGGTTATGGATATCTTGAGTATCTAGTACCTGGATTATCATGTGAATCTCATCATGTTACTCTAAAATTAAATTGTCGGGTTTTGTTTAATGATGATGCTTAATTGGGATTGAGAATGCTGTCAACCATTCTCAATGTTTAACAACTACCATGATAGTTAAATAAAATTTATTCCTTTGTAGTAGGGAAAAATTGGCTTTACGCAAAACAGTAACCATAGAGCCTTCCACCAGCCAAATATGCATATATAATAGCTTGTTTCATTCCATTACTCTCTATGTGTTACTTTGCCAGCATATTCCATGTGCTGACCCGTTTCGGGCTGCAACGTTAATGTTGCAGACTTTTCAGACGATGATTAAGGAGTTTTAGGTCGTGGTTCTATACTCAGTGATGCCGTTGGAGTTGATGGACTCACTTATCTTCCAAGCCTTCCGCTGTTATCGTTATTAGATGGCCTTAAGCCATATTTATTGTAATAAGTTCTCTTTTGAGACTCTCGATGTAATAAGTGTGTGATTGCTACTTTGTTATAAATCCTTCAAGTACTGTGTGATGTCAGCATTACTGATCTAGGGATGACACTTGAGCATAGAGATTGGACCGGTTGAGGTCTGGTCGCTACAAGATGGTATCAGAGCACACGCTAACTGTAGGACACGACCACTAAGCTAAAGACCTAGATCACTACTCACTCTCCTCTCTTTTCTGACTTCTCATCTTTTCTACTCTTTTAGGATGGCGGATGCAAGGAATAAGTTCACTCAACCGGATGAAGGTACACCCTTTGGACGTCACTTGAAGGAAGTCACTAGATACCTGAACATAGGAGTACCAAGCTTCACCAGAACCTACAACGCCACTCTACCTGAAGAAGAGCGCTAGATGATTCAAGTTCAAGTTCCAGGAAGGATGTTCATGCCAGTCACCGAGCCCATAGAGTTTTCTTTTGATGCACCAACTTGGAGTCTAGGAAAGAGCATGGCAGCTCACATCGCCATGGGACGTATTGGAGAAGTCTACCGCAATGATCTCAAGGATACTATCTACCAGATTTGTGGGCGTCGAGATGAGCACTAGGAGATGATCAGCACCAGAAAGGATAGATCAATTGCAGCTTTTATCCAGGAGTTAAACCAACACATTCGACATCAGGAGAACCAGATGTGCGCCGACATGATATATCTGAAGAAGGCAAGGACAAGAATCAAGGAACTGGAGGAAGAACTCAAGGCTACACGTAAATATTATGAAGAGGAAATAGAAGTATTAGTGGAGAAGAATGACGATCTGATCAAGAAGATCGGAATATTTATGGGAGGCCCTACACCAGTAGAAGAAGACGAAGAACCCAAGGAGATTCGCCCGAAAGACTACATCATCATCGATGACACCGACTCGGATCCAGAAGATAGCGATGATGACTATGTTGATGAAGCTGGAGCAGATATCATGGAGTCTGCAACCGAAGAATATTTCTAGTAGATCACCTCATCAGTAGTAGTAGTCCACCATGTAAATATAGTAGTCCGAGCACTTTTGCGATAGTTAGATCGATTGTGTGACCTTGTTTGATTGATTGAATTAAGTGAATTGTTTGCTTTTGCCTCATGTGCATATGGGTAGTGTTTTCTCTTTAGACCCCCTCTTTTCTTAAATCTCATCTTTTCTAAACTCTCAGATGCCTCCGAGACGTGACCCCAGATTTACTTTCCCACGGGAGCACACCCAGTTGATCCAGCAGCAGAACACATTGATGCGGTTGTTAGTCCAGAATCAGAATCAGGGGAACAACAACAACAACCCACCACCACCACCTGTTGATCACTTAGCATGTTTTCTTAGGCTGAATCCGCCGGTGTTTTCCAGTAGCACCGAGCCGATAGTGGTAGATGATTGGCTCCGCAAGACAGCTAGAGAGTTGACCACAGCAGGATGCATGGATGCAGAAAAGGTGGAGTTTGCCGCACATCAGCTTGAAGGACACGTAGCATCATGGTGGGAGAATTTCACAGCCACTTTTCCTGTCGACACTGTCACGTGGGACCAGTTTCAGCAGGCTTTTCGAACTGCCCATATTTCAGCAGGAGCTATGGCCATGAAGAAGCGAGAGTTTCGCAACTTGCGCCAAGGAGGACGGACAGTTGGCTAGTATGTGGAGGACTTTAGTAAGCTAGCACGTTATGCCCCAGATGACGTTGCTACGGATGCAGCTAAGCAGGAGAAGTTTCTGGAAGGACTGAATGATGAGTTGAGCATATAGTTGATGGTAGCAACCTTCAACAACTACCAGGAGTTGGTAGATCGTGCTCTCATGATTGAAGGGAAGCAGCAGCAGATTGAGAATCGCAAGAGGAAGTATGGACAAGGGAAGCACAATTCAAGAGCTCAGCAGAAGCCACGTTTTACCCCTAGACCGGGAGGACATTTTCAGCATACCCATGAAGGAGGTAGCTCGCACAATCACAATGGCACCAAGAATGGTAATGGGAATGGAGGAAGCAACGGCCAGAACCGCACCAACCCATCGACCCCAGCCAAGAGAGACCTAAGTCAAGTCACTTGTTTTAAGTGCCAGAAGACCGGACATTATGCCAATGAATGTCCTGAATCACAGAATGAAAATGGAAGCTCTGAGAAGAAGCCGAACCCTTTCAATAGGGGATAGGTGAACCACGTTAATGTGGAGGAGGTTGAAGAGCAGCCGGATGCAGTAATCGGTAAGTTTTTGGTTAAGTCATTTACTGCACTCGTTCTTTTTGATACTGGTGCATCGCATTCATACATATCAAGGGGATTTGTGGATAAGTATAAACTGCCAACCCAAGCCCTTAGGTCATCCATGTTAGTAACCTCGCTTGGAGCAGAATATATGGCTAGCTTATGGTGTGATCGGTTGCCATTAATGATTGGTAACTACGTATTTCCCTCAGACCTAATAGTGTTGGAATCTCAAGGATTGGATGTGATATTAGGCATGGATTGGTTGTCGATGTATGGAGGAAACATCGATTGCGCCAGTAAGTCGATCTTTCTTACCACCCTAGAAGGAAGAAGGATCAAGTATGTATCCCGACATGTGCCAAAGAGGACTCAAGTAAATTGTTTAACATGAGTTGTGCAGGAGGAAGTATCATTGGTGAAGGATTTCCCGGATGTATTTCTAGAGGAATTGCCAGGCATGCCACCGGATAGAGATATTGAGTTTTTGATTGAGCTTTTGCCAGGCACAGGGCCAATATCAAAGAGACCATATAGGATGCCCGCAAAGGATTTGGTTGAGATTAAGAAGCAGATTAAGGAGTTACGAGATAAAGGATATATTCTCCCAAGTTCTTCACCTTGGGGATCGCCAGTACTTCTGGTGGAAAAGAAGGATGGATCATTAAGGATGGTTGTTGATTATCGAGGTTTGAATAAAGTAACCATCAAGAACAAGTACCCACTACCGATGATCAATGATCTGTTTGATCGATTGCAAGGAGCTAAGGTATGATCGATCTGTGATCAGGATACCACCAGTTGAAGATTCGAGAACAGGATATACCCAAGACAACTTTTACCACCAGGTATGGGCTGTACGAGTATACCGTTATGTCATTTGGTCTGACTAACGCACCTGCATATTTTATGAACATGATGAACAAAGTCTTTATGGAGTTCTTGGATAAGTTCGTCGTAGTGTTCATTGATGATATCCTGGTTTACTCGAAGAATGAAGAGGAGCATAAGGAGCATTTGCGTTTGGTGCTTGGTAAACTCAGAGAATATCAGTTATACGCCAAGTTTAGCAAATGTGAATTTTGGTTGAAGGAAGTTGGATTCCTCGGACACGTTATATCTGGAGAAGGTATAGCAGTAGATCCCACCAAGGTTGACACTGTGACAAATTGGGAAGCGCCAACAACAGTTGGAGAGATCCGGAGTTTTCTTAGACTTGCAGGATACTACCGGAGGTTCATTGAAAATTTCTCAAAGATTGCGAAACCTATGACGGAGTTGTTGAAGAAGGATACCAAGTTCATATGGACTGAGGAATGTGAGGCTAGTTTCCAGGAGTTGAAGAAGCGTTTGGTTACATCACCAGTGTTGATTTTGCCAGATCAGACCAAGGATTATGAGGTGTATTGTGATGCTTCACGTCGAGGACTTGGAGCAGTGCTTATGCAGGAAGGAAGAGTTGTTTCATATGCCTCACAACAGCTTAAGCCTCATGAGTTGAATTATGCTACGCATGATTTGGAGTTAGCAGCCGTAGTGCATGCATTCAAAACCTAGAGACACTTTCTCATTGGAAACCATTGTGAGGTGTACACGGATCACAAGAGTTTGAAGTATATTTTCACGCAGAAGGAGTTGCATCTCAGACAAAGGAGATGGTGGGAACTCATCAAGGATTATGATATGAGATTGCATTATCACCCTGGAAAGGCTAACGTAGTAGCTGACGCGTTGAACCGTAAAAGTCATGTCAACACCTTAATGACGGGAGATTTACCAAGGGAGTTAGCCGAAAAATCTTCGTGAGCTATGTTTGGAGATAGTTCTGAGAGGCTATGTAGCAGCATTGGAGATTCAGTCTACTTTGATGGATAAGATCAGAGAAGCCCAAAAGGCTGATAAGGAGATCACTTCCATTAAGGAGAAAATAAGCAAAGGGAAAGCTAAAGGTTTTCGTGAGGATGAGCACGATACCTTATGGTTTGAAGACCGTGTTTATGTGCCTAATGATTCGGAGATTAGGAAGTTGATTCTGCAAGAGGCCCGTGATTCATCATATTCAATTCACCCAGGAAATACCAAGATGTATTTGGATTTGAAGGATACTTTCTGGTGGACCGGAATGAAGAAGGATATTGCGGAGTATGTAGCAGTTTGTGATTTATGTCAGAGAGTAAAGGCAGAGCATCAGAAGCCAGCAGGATTGCTACAGCCATTGCCAATACCCGAATGGAAGTGGGATAAGCTAGGCATGCATTTTATTACAGGATTGCCCAGAACTCGTTCAGGCTATGACTCAATTTGGGTTGTAGTCGATCGTTTGACAAAGGTAGCTCATTTCATTCCAGTGAAGACTATCTATACTAGTGCCAAATTGGCAAAGATATACATGACCAGGATCGTATGTCTGCATGGAGTTCCAAAGAGCATTGTATCAGATAGAGGAACCCAGTTTACCTCAAAGTTCTGGAATCAGTTGCACAAAACTTTGGGTACCAGGCTAGAGTTTAGCACAACTTTTCATCCGCAGACAGATGGACAAACCGAGAGAGTCAATCAGATTTTGGAAGATATGCTGAGAGCTTGTGCGCTAGATTACGGATCTAGTTGGGACGAAAATTTGCCATACGCAGAGTTCTCTTACAACAACTGTTATCAATCCAGTTTGAAGATGGCCCCTTTCAAAGCCTTGTATGGAAGGAGGTGCAGGACCCCATTGTCTTGGGATGAAGTTGGCTAATGATGAAGCTATGTACCTAGGGTAGGGTCACGGACCTGTCCTAACTGCCCTACCCAAGGACACCTCTAGAATAAATCACCTTTCAATCGACTTGGAGGTGTTCCACTCGACAGACTCGAAGACATTCGACCAAGAAGCAATTACTCGACCAAGATCCAACCACTCGACGGCCAGGAGACCTAAAGTCACTCCGCACGCCAACGGTCGGTCATTAAGTAGCTTTTATGGTCGTCATAGCACTTTATTACTAGCGTTATCAGTAACGCCCTACCTTAATGTACATTGAACCCTTCGTAGCGTGGGCTGGCCGGGGTCCTGGCGCACTCTATATAAGCCACCCCCTCCTCCAAGACAAGGGTTCGCACCTCTATAACTCATACTCACATAATCCAGTCGACCGCCTCCGGGCTCCGAGACGTAGGGCTTTTACTTCCTCCGAGAAGGGCCTAAACTCCTAAACCTTGCGTCCTTACAACTTCTCCATAGCTAAGATCTCGCCTCTCCATACTTACCCGCCTACATTACTGTCAGACTTAGAACCACGACAGTTGGCGCCCACCATGGGGTAGGTGTTTTAGCGTTTTGTTGGAGGAGTTGCGATCTTTTCCGACCTGGATCATCATGGTTTTCGACGGAGTTTTGGTGGAGGGCTGCGAGATCCGTCTCGGCGCGCTCACGTTCATCGCCGACGACTCCGCCTGGCTTCAGGAGGCTCCACTCGACGTGGACGCGCTCCCTGTCCGCAGGGCAACGCACTTTAGCGCGTGCGTCCACGACGTTCTCCTGCGGCAACCGTCGACCCCCTACCGGTCGGCTCCTGTGTTGTCCTCCCTCCCTGTTTCCCGCCGGCGCAAGCGCTCTGGTCGGTCGAGACTTCAGCGGTGGGTGAGACACGCGGTGGCTCGTCAGTCGGCCATCCCTCAAGTCGCGGCGATCGAGCCCGACGAATCCCTCTATGGCTTGTTCGACTGGCTCCGAAGAGACTGCATCCAAGTGCGACAGCAGCGATCCGGCGGCGGAGGTTCTGATGGTCGATGGACCGCCCAGTACCCCCGGTTTTACCCGCACCGACGGAGGCGCAGGAGGAGGCGATCCGTCGCGTCCCCATGAGGAGTATCTTCCCGAGCCTCTCACGTCGCTGTAGAGAGAAGAACTTCGGCGCCGGAATGTGGATGCGCTGCACACTCCTATTGTTGGAGAAACCCCCGAGGCTCGCGCCTTGGAGGACGCGCGCCTGGCAAACTTGGCCGAGCGCACTCGACTGGAGAACCTCCAGCGAGCACTCGACGAGCGTGCGCGACAACGGGTTCCCGAATCCAGTCGACGTCAGTTCTTCCCGCCCCCGCAGGTATATCGGACTCCGATTCGGAATTTAGCAGCTGCGGCCCGTATAGCGGAGTCGATTCAGCCTTCCCAGTCGGAGGCTGGCAGAGGCTTGCTGCAGATCAGAGCATTACTCCGGGCAGCAGGAGATCAGAATTCCGTTGTTTCTCAGTCACGGAACAGAATTTATAGCAGATCCATTGCCGCGGACACAGTCCAGTCGGCTCACAGCCCGAGATCGCCCCCGAGATGTGAGGGACGTGGAGACCGCCGTGACCAGTATGGGAACCATGAGCAGTATGATCACCGAGTCGATCGTGACGGTCGACGTCGAGTGCCCACGCCTCCCCCGAGGAGCGGGTCGTATGTGCCTCGCCAGCAGGATGACAGGCGCCCTCATAGTGGTGGGCGAAGGATTCCAGTCGACCCCAGAGGGCTAGGCTTTGACGCGAGATCCATCCTCGTCCAAGGTCTGGTCGATAGGAACATGGCTCACTGAGAAGGCCACGACAGAGATGCGCCTGCCAGCAGCAGAGTACATGTTTTGGGGCCAGAGTGCTTTAGTAGAGCCATCAGGGCTGCTGTGATTCCTCCCAATTTTAGGTTGGCGACAATGATGGCTCGATACTTGGCTCGAGGACTACCGAGTGGCCGTCCAGATTGGCGGCAACAATGATGAAGTGGCCATGAAGCACCTACCTCTCATGTTGGAGGGCTCGGCTAGAGCGTGGCTAAACCAGTTAGCGCCTAGTAGCATTTACACTTGGGAAGATCTGTCTCGAGTGTTCGTCACCACATTTGAAGGCACATGCAAGCGACCAGCAGGACTGATGGAACTACAGTCTTGTCTGCAAAAGCCGAATGAAAGTTATTAACCGAGAGGTGAATATGGTCGCTCCAGCGACACCTAGTTACCTGAAATGGTCTCAGACTGCCATAACATTCGACCAGTCCGACCACCCAACACACATCGCCACCCTTGGGAGGCAAGCTTTGGTGGTCGACTCAGTTGTTGAAGGCACTCGACTGACCAAAGTCCTGATGGATGGTGACAGTGGTTTGAACATATTATACGCTGAGACGTTGAAAGGGATGGGCATTCCGATGTCCAGACTTAGTGCCAGCAACATGAGTTTCCATGGAGTCATTCCTGGGAAGAACGCCGAATCACTCGGCCAGATTACTCTTGATGTGGTTTTCGGTGATTCCAAGAATTACCGCAAAGAAAAGTTGACGTTTGAAGTTGTGGACTTCCAGAGTGCCTATCACGCTATTCTGGCAGGCTGGCTTATGCACGCTTCATGGCCCGACCATGTTACGTGTATCTCAAATTGAAGATGCCTGGCCCCAAAGGTGTGATCACCATTACGGGCAATCGGAAGAAAGCGGAAGAATGTTTTCAGAAAGGTTCGAAGATCGCTGACGCACATATGTCAGTGGTGGAGTTGCAGGAATACCAGAAGACTGCAGACCCGAGTGATCTGTTGCGAGCCAAGAAGCCCGCTACAGAGTCAGCTTTCCAGTCGACTGGCGATACAAAGACAGCTCACATCCACCCGACCGACCCCAGCGCTGTTCTGACTCATATCTCGACAACACTCGACTCCAAATAGGAAGAAGCGCTCATCCAGTTCCTCCATGAGAACTGGGACATTTTTGCATGGAAGCCTTCTGACATGCCAGGTGTTCCTAGGGAGCTGGCTGAGCATCGCCTGAGAGTCGACTCAAAAGTAAAACCTATCAAGGAACATCTCCGACGGCCCGCCGTCCAAAAGAGAAAGGCTATTGGCGAGGAGGTGGCTCGGCTCTTAGCAGCGGAGTTCATCCGAGATATCTGCCACTCCGAGTGGCTCGCCAACGTTGTCATGGTCCCCAAGAAGGACGAGTCACTTCGCATGTGCATTGATTTTAAACATATTAATCGGGCCTGCCCGAAAGATCATTTTCCTCTCCCCCGCATCAACAAGATAGTCGACTCGACCGCGGGATGTGAGCGACTGTCTTTCTTGGACGCCTATTACGGGTACCATCAGATCCGTCTGTATGGACCTGACAAGATCAAGACAACTTTCATCACTCCATTCGGGTGCTTCTGTTATGTTACCATGCCGTTCGGCCTCAAGAATGCCGGAGCCACATTCATGAGGATGATTCAGAAGTGTTTACTCACTCAAATCAGTCGAAATGTAGAAGCATACATGGATGATATCATGGTCAAGTCACGGAAGAGTTCTGACCTGCTGACTGACCTTGCTGAAACCTTTGCCAACCTCAGGAGGTATGATATCAAGTTTAATCCATCAAACTGCATATTCGGAGTCCCTGGCGGAAAGTTACTCGGTTTTCTCGTTTCCGAACGGGGAATCAACGCCAATCCAGAAAAAGTTGGCAGTATACTCCGAATGAAAAGCCCTGTGCGAGTGCACGACGTCCAGAAGCTTACTGTTTGCTTGGCCGCCCTAAGTCGATTCATATCTCATCTCGGTGAAAAGGCATTGCCTCTTTACCGATTGATGAAGAAGTCCGACAAGTTCAAGTGGACTCCTGAAGCTAATGCAGCATTTGCAGAGCTCAAAGCTCTGCTCTCCACCCAGCCGGTGCTTGCTGCCCCAATCAGCAAGGAACCTTTGCTGCTTTACATTGCAGTCATAGGACAAGTCGTCAGTACGGTACTTACGATCGAGCGGGAAGAGGAAGGGAAAACCTTCAAAGTTCAGCGCCCGGTATATTATATTTCTGAAGTCTTGACCCCATCAAAGCAAAGATATCCTCACTATCAGAAGCTTGTATATGGGATTTACATGACCACAAAGAAAGTTGCTCACTACTTCTCTGATCATTCCATTACAGTCGTCAGTGACGCTCCATTGTCAGAGATCCTGCATAACAGGGATGCAACTGGTCGAGTGGCAAAATGGGCGATCGAACTCCTTCCCCTAGATATCAAGTTTGAGGCAAAGAAGGCTATCAAGTCCCAGGCAATCACAGATTTTGTCACCGAGTGGATTGAACAGCAGCTGCCGACTCAGATTCACTCGGAGCATTGGACTATGTTCTTCGTCGGCTCCAAGATGCTGAGTGGTTCCGGTGCCAGAGTGGTGTTGGTCTCCCCCAGAGGAGATAAACTCAGATATGTTCTTCAAATCCACTTTGATTCCTCCAATAACGAGGCAGAATACGAAGCACTTTTATATGGGTTGCGCATGGCCATCTCACTCGGCGTCCGTCGCCTCATGGTCTATGGTGACTCAGATTTGGTGGTTAATCAGGTGATGAAGGAATGGGATGTCAGAAGTCCAGCCATGACTGGTTATTGCAATGCAGTGAGAAAGCTGGAGAAGAAATTCGAGGGGTTAGAGCTTCACCACATACCCTGACTGAAAAATCAAGCAGCTGATGATTTGGCAAAGATATTTTCCAAAAGAGAAGCCATTCCCAGCGATGTGTTTCTGGAGCACATCCACACACCATCAGTCCAGGAGGATCCCTTCACGGAAGAGGCCCCGCAGCCAAAAAGCGCCACGGATCCGATTGAAGTTGAAGTTCCAGCTGTGGTCGGTCTGATCATGGAAGTGTTGGTTATCACTCCCGTTTGGACAGAACCGTACATCGTGTACATCCTAAGGAAAGAACTCCCAGAAGACGAAGAAGAGGCTCGACAGACCGTCCGACGATCCAAGGCCTTTACAGTCATAAAGGGACAGTTATATAGAGAAAGCGCGACTGGGGTCGGCCAGAAGTGTATCATGCCAGAAGAAGGTCAGCTGATCCTTAACAATATCCACTCGGGGACCTGTGGTCATCATGCATCCTCTCGGACCATTGTGGCTAAAGCATTCCGAGCGGGGTTCTACTGGCCGAGAGCCAATGAGATGGCAAAAGAGATAGTCGATAAATGTGAAGGATGTCAGTATTACTCCAATATGCCACACAAGCCCGCGTCAGCCCTGAAAACCAGTCCACTCGTCTGGCCCTTCGCTGTTTGGGGGATGGACATGGTTGGGCCACTGAGAACAGGCAGGAGCAGCTTCACTCATGTGCTGGTAGCAGTCGACAAGTTCACCAAATGGATTGAAGCCAAGCCTATCAAGAATCTTGATGCTTGCACCGCTATCAGTTTCATCAGAGAGTTAATATTCAGATATGGAGTTCAGCATAGTATCATCACGGACAATGGGTCAAACTTCGATTCCGACAAGTTTAGGGCCTTTTGCGCCTCTCAGGGCACTCGGGTCGACTATGCTTCGATCGCTCACCCCCAGTCGAATGGGCAAGCAGAAAGGGCAAATGGCCTAATTCTCAAAGGACTGAAACCCCAGTTGATGCGTGATCTCAAGCACGCAGCAGGTGCATGGGTCGACGAGCTCCCATCAGTCCTTTGGGGATTGAGGACAACCCCGAATCGATCGACCGGAAGAACCCCATTCTTTATGGTCTACGGAGCCGAGGCGGTCTTACCGAGTGACCTGCTTCACAACGCTCCCAGAGTCGAGCTCTACTCAGAAGATGAAGCAGAACAAGCCCGGCAGGACGCAGTCGACCTCCTAGAAGAAGAAAGAGAAATGGCCTTGATTCGATCGACCATCTATCAGCAAGACTTGCGTCGATTCCATGCCAGAAACGTGAAGAGCCGAGCCTTCCAAGAAGGAGACTTAGTCCTCCGAGTGGATCAGTAGAAACCACACAAGCTCGCCCCTACTTGGGAAGGCCCCTTCATAGTCACCAGAGTCCTCCACAATGGAGCATACCACCTCTACAATGTTGATCGCCAGATCGATGAGCCGCGAGCCTGGAATGCGGAACTACTCCGCCCCTTTTATACTTGAATTCTCAATCGGATGAGACGTAATAAGAAAAACTCCTGTAGTTTATTTATCAAAGACAAGAGCATTATAATTTTCCCAGTGATTATTATTGTTTTGTTTGCGTAAGAAATCCTCCAGGGGGTGGCTTAGCTGCGAATCCGTTTTGCCTAAGTTTGAAAAATCCTACCGAGTGGAGAGCAATCCTCCCACTCGGAGGCTTAGCTGCAGTCCAGTACTTGCCTAAGTTCTCTCACTAGAAGACTTAGCTGCAGTCCGGCACTCGCCTAAGTTTGAAAAATCCTACCGAGTGGAGAGCAATCATCCCACTCGGGGGCTTAGCTGCAGTCCAGTACTCGCCTGAGTTCTCTCACTAGAAGACTTAGCTGCAGTCCGGCACTCGCCTAAGTTTGAAAAATCCTACCGAGTGGAGAGCAACCCTCCCACTCGGGGGCTTAGCTGCAGTCCAATACTCGCCTAAGTTCTCTCACTAGAAGACTTAGCTGCAGTCCGGCACTCGCCTAAGTTTGAAAAATCCTACCGAGTGGAGAACAACCCTCCCACTCGGGGGCTTAGCTGCAGTCCAGTACTCGCCTAAGTTCTCTCACTAGAAGACTTAGCTATAGTCCGGCACTCACCTAAGTTTGAAAAAATCCCACCAAGTGGAGAGCAATCCTCCCACTCGGGGGCTTAGCTGCAGTCCAGTACTCGCCTAAGTACGAAACACATCTCAATCATCAAGAACGACGAGGGGCAGGTCGACCTCCACCTTCTCCTGGAGAGCTTCGCCACAAATACAATGTGCGCTCCGTCCCACTCTACAATAACAGGGTGTGGGTCGACCGCCACCTTCTCTTGGAGAGCTTCACCACAAATACAATGTGCGCTCCGTCCCACTCTGCAGTAACAGGGCGTGGGTCGACCGTCGCCTTCCCCTGGAGAGCTTCGCCACAAATACAATGTGCGCTCTGTCCCACTCTGCAGTAACAGGGTGTGGGTCGACCGCCGCCTTCCCCTGAAGAGCTTCGCCACAAATACAAGACATGGGTCATCCGCTTCCCGCTCCTTCGGTGCTGTGCTGCGAATACAGAAAGTTGTCTTGAATGAAGAATGGATTCACTCAGCAGGAGATTCATAAAGATATTCAACGGCAAACCAAGTTCAGATAAAATTCTAAAGGTTCTGGGTCCCAGATCAAGGTACTCGAGCATGCAGCCCGAAAAAGTTTAATGGTTACAAAAACCACTCGGCATTCCGATGCAAATTTAAGGTAGGACATAAGAGTTTGTTCACTCCGCGGGAGGAGGGCTGGCAGGCTCGACGAACTCATCCAGGTCGACGCCATTGGCAATCCGAGTGGCGGCAGCTATGAAGGTCTCCATAAAAGTTTGGAAGTCGTGCTTCTGGGTGTTTGCGACCTTGATTGCCGCCAGCTTGTCTTGTCGCACCTCCTTGCAGTGGACATGAACCAAGGACAGAGCCACGTCAGCGCCACAATGAGCAGAAGACTTCTTCCACTCCTGCACTCGGTCAGGGATTCCGTTAAGTCGAGTCATCAGAGACTCAAGATCGTTTTGGAGCGTAGCCTCTGGCCAAAGTGCCGGGTCGATCCGTGACATGGCGACCTTTGGTCGAGCCAAGTAGTCCACGGCACCGTCTATGCGAGATTCCAGTCAGAGCAGATTCATGGCAGTTTCATCTTTCACGGGAGAGTTGATTGGATCCAAACCTGGTTTGATCCGCCCAGTCTCTTCTTCAAAGTTCTGGCAAAACTCTACATTCACGATCCAAGGATAAGTCAATTTTCATACACTGAGTCGACACAAAAAAATCAGTCGGAACTAAATGTGCACCTTCAAGCTTGATATACAACTTCTTGGCAAGGCTCCTCAGGTAGCTCTCCAGATTGTCCCTCCTGCGAGTGGCACCTTCCATCTTTTCGTTCAGGTTGAGGTTATCCTTCTTCCAACGTGTGCACTCCCTGTTGGCTTCATTCAGAGCAGTCTTCAGCCTGGTATTCTCTTCTTCCAACTGGCCGACTGAAGCCAGCTTCTATCCGGCCAGAGCGGTCCTGTCGTTAGCCTCCTTCTAGGCAGCAGCCAAATCCTGATCCTTTTTCGCCAAAGCTTCCCTTAGTTTTTCTGCAAAGAAATGATGATTGATTCAGAAATAGCAGAAGGATGCTCGAGCCTAAAACTGACCAGTCGACAAACTTGTCTTACCAGCGGCGCCGTCTCTGACCGTCTGCAGTTCTGTCCTGGCCAGCTCCAAGTCAAGTTTCAGTTGAATCTGCTGCCTCTCCAAATCAGTGAAGAGAGCTCCAAGATCACAAGATTTCTGAAATCAAAGGGGAGAAATTATTCCACAACAAAAACAACAAATACTAAGACTATAGTCGACTGCCCGCAGTCCACCATAGTCTCGGGGACTACACCCACTGGGTGCACTTTGCGTGCCCCCACCGGTTCTGATCCCACTCAATCAGCCCGCCGGAGTCGAGTTCAAAAAAAGGGGGGAGAGAAAGTAGAGCTCAGACCATAGTCAACTGCCAACAGTCGACCGCGGTCTCGGGGACTACACCCGGTGGGTGCACTTTGCGTGCCCCCACCATTTCTGATCCCACTCAACCGGATCGAGCGGAAGAAACAAACAACCAGTTCGGTTTTACTCGAAAAAATACAAAGACTACGGTCGACTGCCAGCAGTCCACCGTAGCCTCGGGGACTACACCCAGTGGGTGCACTCAGCGTGCCCCCACTAGTCCAAAACTTCAATCGACGCACCCAGTGGGCGTACAGATGCAAAGATTTTCGGAAAGATTCTTCAGATAGACGACTATCCTGAACGTTGCTCTGGAGAGCCGAGCTGGCATCATAGGCAGCTTGGCTGGCGTCCCGCACCGTCTTCATCTGCTCCATCATAATGCCCGCCTGGCGTATGGCTTCCCTAGGAGCATTCACCTCGTCCTCTGGGACATGATGGGTCGCAAAAACTGAAGGCGGGTCGACAGGGGACTGAGCAGTCGAAGAAGAAGGCAAGGCACTCGACAGGGGCTCCGCGAAGGTAACAGAACCCCGATTGACGTTACCAGTGTCCTGAACGACTGGTTCCACCCTCGGCGTCGACCGTAGCGCCTCGCTTGCAGGAGTTCGCCTATTCTTCCTCGTCAAAGGCCTCTCAGGCTCTTCATCATCAGGGAGGTCAATAATATTGGGTGCTGTGCAAAGTTCAATTGCCAAAATCACGTCACCCAGTGATGCACGTTGCAGTTGAATCGACCGAAGAAAGATGGTATGGCAGAAATCATACCCGGATTAGAAGTGACCGCATCTTCCATCACCTCATCATCATCCCTGTAAGCTGAGGTCCCGGAAGTGGTAGCGCTGACAATTCCAAAGTTTGTCCAGTTAAAACAAGAAAAACAAACATCGCGGAGCGTCGAGTGAATACAAGGAGAGACACTTACGCGGAGGCGACAGGTATATCGATCTTGATCTTCGACAGCGCCTTCCGAGCCTTCGGTTCTGCAACTTTGGGGTGCTTTGGTGCCTTCTCAATCATGGTTGGTGAAGAGATCCGAGGACGCTTCAAAGACTGACCAGCCTGAGCGGTTGCCTTGTCGCGGACACTCGGCCGATCTTGGTCAAGCTTGGATCGTCTCTCTATGCGAGGAGGTGACTCGAGTTCTTCCCCATCACTTGAGTCGTCGCTTCCTCCATCCCCTTCACCATCGGAAGTCCACTCGCCTCTTTCGCCACCGCTCGCCTTCCAGAGCTTGCTCTTGCGCCCCGTTGGGCATCGAATACATTTCAATAATGGCCTGAAAGAAAGCAGGGAGGACAAAGTCAGTCAACGCAATACAAACAGCTGCGCGAGTGATTTCAGATTACAAGCAAAAACTCAGAATTAGACCTGCTCTAGTGCACGCGACTGGTCAAATGGGGGAACTCTCCTGGCTCCTCTGGGATTGTCCTTGTTCCCGGTAATGCTCGACAGCCACTTCTCCAGTGTGTCGTCATCGACCTCCTCCGGGTGGATCCGAGTGGAGTCTTCTAGACCCGAATACATCCACATCGGATGGTCTCGGGCTTGGAGAGGGTGGATGCGCCGCTGAAGGAAGACCTCCAAGAGATCCATACCAGTGACCCCATCACGAATGAGCTGGACCACTCGGTTGACCAACACCTTCACGTGCGCCTTTTCCTCCGGGAGCACCTTCAAAGGGGAGGGTTTTTCCACTCGGTCCATGGTAAAGGGAGGGAGGCCAGTCGATTGCCTTGGCGTCGACTGGTCTTTACAGTAGAACCAGGTTGACTGCCATCCGCGAACTGAGTCGGGAAGAATCATGGCCGGAAAGGAGTTTTCGCCCCTCGTCTAGATGCCAAGACCCCCACACATCTGGATCACTTGGGTCCTCTCGTCACTTGGATTAGCCTTTTTCACTGTCTGGGTGCGACAAGTGAAAATATGCTTGAAAAGACCCCAGTGAGGTCGACAACCCAAGAAGTTCTCACACAAGGAAATGAATGCGACAAGATAAACGATTGAGTTGGGGGTAAAATGGTGGAGTTGAGCCCCAAAGAAGTTCAGAAACCCTCGGAAGAAAGGATGAGGAGGCAAGGAAAACCCACGGTCGACGTGGGTGGCAAGAAGAACGCGCTCACCCTCCCGGGGTTGCGGCTCGGATTCTTCCCTGGAAGCCGCGCCCAGTCATAGGGGATCAGCCCTCCCTCGGCCAGGTCGTCGAGGTCTTCTTGGGAGATCCTCGAGTGGATCCAGTCGCCCTGGATCCAACCCTTTGGCAGGCTAGTCCGCGAGGAAGATCCGCCCCGTCTCGTCGCCTTCCCCTTCGACCTCGCCGTCGCCTTCTTTGCCCGCTCCAGAGCCGCTGTCTTCTCCTTCACCATTGTCGCCGACGAGACGCGTGTGGTGCGGTGGCGCTGGGGCGAGAGCGAGCGCAGAGGGGAGGCGTGAGGAGGAGAAGAGGTAATGGGGCGCACTGTTCGGGAGACTCCGGTCCAACGCCTTATATGAGGCCTCTTCCGAGTGGCTGACAGGTGGGCCCAGATGGCTCTGTCAAATCCCGTAACGACCGTGCGAGCGAACGTGGCAAAAAAGGTGGCGCGGGGATCGAGGCGGCTCCGCTCTATCCCGTCCGATTACTGCGGCCTCCCCCGTCTCGCGTGCTTCCCAAAATTCGGATCCCACTAAATCCGCGGGAAGCAAATAACTTGTCAGACCAAAGATCTCCGCACCGTCACTCAGAGCCTTACAAGTAAAGAAGCTCACTCAACGAAGGATTAAGAATGGATCAAGGCGACTGAAAAGGGAGTTGCTGTCATCACTCAGGTCCGTTGATCCGAAACAAGATATGCTCACGGCATAGAAAACGAGTCGGAGAAGTCCTCAACTCCTTCCCCACTCAAACCTCGATCCATTCGGGGGCTAATGATGAAGCTATGTACCTAGGGTAGGGTCACGGACCTGTCCTAATTGCCCTACCCAAGGACACCTCTAGAATAAATCGCCTTTCAATCGACTTGGAGGTGTTCCACTCGACAGACTCAAAGACATTCGACCAAGAAGCAATTACTCGACCAAAATCCAACCACTCGACGGCCAGGAGACCTAAAGTCACTCCGCACGCCAACGGTTGGTCATTAAGTAGCTTTTATGGTCGTCATAGCACTTTATTACTAGCATTATCAGTATTGCCCTGCCTTAATGTACATTGAACCCATCGTAGCGTGGGCTGGCCGGGGTCCTGGCGCACTCTATATAAGCCACCCCACTCCTCCAAGACAAGGGTTCGCACCTCTGTAACTCATACTCACATAATCCAGTCGACCGCCTCCGGGCTCCGAGACGTAGGGCTTTTACTTCCTCCGAGAAGGGCCTGAACTCGTAAACCTTGCGTCCTTACAACTTCTCCATAGCTAAGATCTCGCCGCTCCATACTCACCCCCCTACATTACTGTCAGACTTAGAACCACGACAGAGACCGCCAGTTGTTTGGACCGGATCTGATTAAGGAGTCTGAACAGAAAGTAAAATTGATTCGCGATAGGCTCAAGGTAGCCCAGTCTAGGCAAAAGAGCTACGCAGATTCTAAACGTAAGGAGACAGTTTACGAAGTCGGAGACCGAGTTTATCTTCGAGTATCTCCACTTCGAGGAGTTAAGCGCTTTGGAGTTAAGGGAAAGTTAGCGCCACATTTTGTAGGCCCATACAAAGTTTTGGAGCGTATGGGAGAAGTAGCCTATAAGCTGGAATTGCCCGAAGGATTATCGGGAGTTCACGACGTGTTCCACGTTTCCCAGTTGAAGAAGTGCCACACAGAGATGGCTGATATACCATTGAGAGATACAGTATCACTGGAAGCAATTCAGTTGGATAGTGATTTGACCTATGAGGAGAAACCAGTTAAGCTTCTAGATTATGCTAGTCGAGTCACCCGCAGCAAGGTTATCAAGTTTTGCAAGATACAGTGGAGCCACCGCAGGGAGGATGAAGCCACCGGGGGGTGAGAGGAAGATTTGCTGAAGGACCACCCTCACCTATTTTCTAGCCAACCCGAATCTCAAGGGCGAGATTCATCTTAAGGGGGGGGGGGAGGTTTGTAACATACCAAATTTTCAATTTGGAATGTTATACACTAGATCATCATTGCATATCATATTTATTGCATTTTGGTTGATCCTAGAAACTTCACACAACTCAAGGACCCTCGGAGAGAGTTGGGGATTTCGTTATTTTCATATTTGAGTTGTCTCAAATTTTGAAAATAGGATCATTTGATTTTATTTATTTCATCTCCAATTATTTCTATTACAAAAATATGAGAGAGGGAATAAAATGACTTTCCCAAAATAAAGAAATATTGAGGATTTAATAAAAGATCAAATAAGATTTTATTTTGGTTTTATTTGCTATTTTATTTGAATTTAGGAAAAATGTGCATTTTTCAAAATTGCATTTAGGCCCCAAATAAATGTTCATCCTGTGCGGCTTGATTTTAGAAGCCGGTGAAAATTTATTTCGGGATTTTTGGAGTCCGTTTAGTATTTCTTTTGTTTTTTTCCGAGCGTAATTATTTAAAAAAAAGTCCGAACCGACCTTGGACCGTAACCGGCCAGGACTCCTCCTGGCCGGGCCTCTTATAAGCGCCCCGAGGCCCCGGCCAAAGCCCAAGCCGCCCCACCCGAAAACCCTAACCCTAGCCGGCCTCCGTCGCCACTGCCGCCAGCCGCCGCCGCCCCCGG